>NW_028317973.1:1296666-1620833 GCF_062004578.1 Staurois parvus | reverse complement strand
AGACACAATTTTAAGGCCCGGGCGAATATGTTGAGTGTTTGTGTAAGACTTTAACCCACAAAGCATTATGTTATATTATATAAGTGTTAGCAAGAGTCCGGATTTAATTTCTTAGTCAAGTCCATTCAAATCAACTAGTACATTTAACATTAACCGCAGATTGACAATTCTGCTGTCCAAAGTTGTGTCCATTGCTTCTCCATCCAGAGAGGAGACACACTAAGACAAAAAGTGTGCTACTGGCAGGTTCATTGGGTGAACATAAAGAAAAAAAAAACTAAAAAAAATCTAATGCAGCCACCACATCTAAGAATTGTTAAGGTGCAGTTTATAACTTGTTTGTTTTTGGGTTTAATATCGCTTTAACTCGCTCAACCATAACACAGCATTATTCTGTACCCTAAAAATACAAGCTTTATTAAAGCTCAAAGCTGAACTCCAGGCTGTAACAAGGCATGTTGGAATAATGAGAAATACTTTCCTTATTCTGTGTTCCAGCAGGTTGTCGCAATCTGCTCCCTAAACCACTTATGGCGGCAGTCGCACACTTACCCCCTCCACAGACAATGCAGTGTTAATAGCCCTGCATTGTACATGATGTCAGTGAAAGACCATCCACATGCTGGAGCTTTGAGGAGAGCCTGCTGGAACAGGTAATAGGGTAAATAAAATAGCCTCTTCCCCTACCATAACATTTTATTTTACAGTGCAGGGGCCCCCAGTGCAAGGGTATTTTTAGTTCCAGCCTTTAAACTTTCTCCTGTACTCATGTAAAGTTGAACTTAATAGAAAAAAATATAATTGCTGGTAAGCAGTGTTTTTTGTATTTAACTAGCATTTTTTAAATGTAAGCACCTTAAGGGGATGCAAAGTACAGTGTACACCAGGGGTGGACTGACCATTTGGAAACTCAGGCACTGCCTGAGGACCCAGGGTCAGTAGGAGGCCCCATGAGATGCCCCTGATACCTTTTTCATAGGCTTTTTTGAGTTTGGGCAAGAACACAGGGGCCCCATGATCCCCTATTGCCCGGGGGCCCCATGAGTTGTCAGTCCGCCCCTGGTGTACACCCTTGGTATCTGTCAGATGGTGTAGAATGGAGCCCAATGCCAGGATAGTGTGCCCCCATTGTGCAAATATGCCATGTGTAGTTTTACATTATTTACATACTCTGAGCAGAATTCCCCCCTCTGTTCTGCTTTAAAGGGTCAATGCACCCAAAAACTGGAAGCTCAGATTTGGAAAAACAAAGTTATTATGCATAAACTTCATCTATATCTTGTAAGGAACTCTCTTGGGGTATCTCAGCATCTTAAATTGTAGATTTACAAATCATTGTAACTATCAATCTCTGTGAATCTCCATAACTAAGGGGCAGAAAAGGGAAGTCCATCAGGAAAACTGATCTACTGTCAGTGAGTGACTGAATTCAACACCATCTAACCACAACTAGTTATTTTTTAATAATGATGTATGTACAATTTCTAAAAAGATCTTGGCAGTCTCCAAATTAATTTTTAAGCTTTGTACCTTATCAAGACAACACATTACACCTATCATTACAGAATAGTTCAGATTATATTGCACTGTTTTCCTTTAAATATTGTGCCTTTAGGATTAATCTACATGTAAAGTTTAACCACTTGCCCTCCATAGGATTTACTCCCCTTCCTGACCAGGCCATTCTTTGCGTTACGGCGCTGCTTTACTTTAACTGACAATTTTGCGGTCATGCAATGCTCAAATGAAATTTATGTAATTTTTTTTTCCAAGACTTGAACTTTCTTTCAGTGGTATTTGATCGCCTGTGCAGTTTTTATATTTTGCGCTATAAAAAAAAGACCGACAATTTTGAAAAAAAAAAACAATCTTTTTGACTTTTCTTTTTGAAAGTTATAGCTTTTACAAATGGTGGTATATATACTTGGTTTATTTAAAAAAATATTTTAACTAGTAATCAGTAACTTATAGCAGGACTGCGGGACTGCAGAACTGCGGCGGGCATTCTGACACTGGGGGGAATGACTTGGTGTCACTGACATCCCCAGTGACACCAATACAGTGATCAGGGCTAAAAAAAGCACTGACACTGGACTAATGGCACTGGGCAGGAAGGGGCAATCAAAGGGTAAACTGTGTGCTGTTTTACACTGTGCTTTGTCCGTGTGCTTCACTGTAATTACACTGCTTTGGATGGTTGTGCTGTGCACAGCCATCTAAAGCAGTGTGCACAAGCCGACAGGGAGGAGAACTGTTTTGTTTACCAAAAGTTCTCTTTCCCATCGGAGATTCTCAGAAATTACCGTGCGCCGGCGAGTAATCACCTGCCGGGACCCGGTGATTGACAGCCGCGGGGAGCTCTGGTGCAAAGGAGGAACTCTGTGGACTCTGATGTAAGGGGGAGGGTTCTGGGGACACTGATTTAAGGATAAATCTGGGCACCCTGATGTGTAGGGTAATGGTGGGGACTTAATATAAAAGGGGTTCTGATGTAAAAAGGGATCCTGAAGTAAGGGGGGGGGGTATGGGAACCCTGATGTATAGGGGAATGCCGGGGATCCTGATGTGGGGGAGACTCTTGGGACTTTGATGTAAGGGGGGTTCTGATGTGGACAGATGGTTCATCCTGACCCTTGCACTCTAAACATTATGTTGCATAGTCCTGGCCAAGGTGTCCATTGTCTCAACAGTTGCAGGTTTTAATGAATTTCTTTTTTAAGATAGGCTCATACAGACAAAATGATATTATTTTTATGTGCATAAAAGCATATGCAATGGCTCTCAGTTGTGGTACAGTAATTAGGGATATTTTGTGGGTGCAAGGACTGTTATATGCATGCAATGTATAAAGCAACTAGGCAGATATTCTGTTTACTCACCCTTCTAAAAACTGTAGCTGCTGAATTTTAATAAGCAGACACTCACCTGTCCAAGGATCCAGCACCACCCTCATCTGGGCTTGTTCTTCACCGGTCTTCAGATCACTGGCACCAGCATTTTAACTGTCGGAGTTGGCTGTGAATGTACCTTCAGCCTCCTTGGACAGACCTGTGGCATTTCCCAAAAGGTTGCAGCTAGGGGTTGAAGAACGTCTACTCCCATTGCCTAGGAACTACAGTCTCTTTCAAGATAAAACCTGCTTTGTCTCTCACTCTTAAATTTTAGCTTAACAAATGTTAACCTGTAATGCCATGTTTATATGATTATTTCAAGATAAAACCTGCTTCATCTCTCCCTCTTAAATTACCATTTAACCAATCTACTTATATACTGTTCAGCCACAGTACAAAATCTAATGTTTACTTCAACCTGCCTCATCACTCCCTCTTATATTGTGGCCCACCCAAACTGCTTGCATATGGTCCATCCACTGTACAATATTAAGGACTACTGTCTCTTTAGATAAAATACTCTAACGTTTATTCAAAGATAACAGCTGCCTTGTCACTCCCTCTTATATTGTGGCCTAACCAAGCTGCCTACATTTGCCAAACCCACTGTGAACCAAACCCAAAGAGATTCATCATTGAGACCGTATAATGACTATAATCTAAAGCTTTAATTTCAGCAGGTAACCAAATGGACAAAAAACCCATCTTAATCAAAACCCAAGAATATATATTAATTGAAATGACTGATTCATGGAAGCTGGAGAAGAGAAAATAAGTTGTTGTCAACAGCAACTAATTCAGTTTTACATTTCATTTTAAGGAAAAAGAAAACAAGATTTCTGATCACCTATTATAATCTTGTTTGGTCTTGTTTGATTTTGTTTTTTTCAACACTTTTCCCAAACAGCATTATCCAAAGCTGCAGTATTTTGCTGGTCTATCTTCAAGCCATCTAAACACTGCTCTCACTCCTAGTATCAATCTGCTGTACAGTAGGTCATGGAAAGTTACTATAGAGACATATTTCAGGAAAGTATGCTAGGGGAATTTTAATATACATTAAATGATTCTTGAAACAATATACTAAATTTTTTTTTATTATTTGCCTGGAGTTCTGCTTTAAATCTCCTAATACTGACAGCTCTTTCAGCTCCCAGTGGACAGCAGGTGGCGCCCCTGGTTGAGTGCCCAATTAAGTATAAGCTCTTTAATGCATTTAACAAATCTCATTTTAGAAATATTCCCTTCTGTGTGAAACTGAAAATTAGACTATACTTCAGGAATTTGGTTCTGCTCTGGCTATTAATGATTTCCGAAATCTACACAAAGTTGGTTGTGAATGTGGATGTCCTCATAAAACACCTCAGCAGACCCTGTAAATTCTGTTATTTTTCTAATACAGAGTCCACTGTGTGTTAATGGCTTTGTTTGAAGCCGGATGGACAGGCTTGCAGAGGTGTCTAGGAGTAGAATGATTTCATTCACAGCTGTTGCCTGAACCTAGGTAACCAACGCTCACACTTCTCGTAAATGGCAGAATGTGGGACATTTCAGTTGTTACTAGTAGATTCTGAGTGCAGCACACTGCAAGGAAATTACAGCGCACCAAATATGTATTTATAATGGGATTTATATGTATTATAGGTTGGTTCATTATAGGGGTAATAAATAGAGAAGTCCAACAACCATAATTATTTATTGCAAGACCAGAACCTGACATCATCACGGCAGTGGGACCCCTGTTTCAATATAAAATGACATTAGATATTAAACAGACCTATATTTTGGAACTGCATAGCTTTGTTAATTTTAAGTCAGTTACCATTGCAATATTTCAGACCTGATATACTGTAACCCTAACAGAGTCAAGCATATGAGATCATAAAAGCCGTAGGTCAGCAATGGGTCAAATGTGATTTACCTGTCAATTACAACCATATGATGATCATTTGTGCAAATGACAGCTCTTTCACCTGTGTGGCACTTCTCCAAAAATTCCAAAAGTAAATTCTGTGCAGGGGAGAATGTGTCAAAATAAAGCTGCCAACACTCAATTTGTGATAAATCTGCCAAAAGCTATAAACATGCCAGTGAAGAGCTAAATCATCTGCATGCTCGTAATGTGCAAAAACGCAAAATGTAAAGTGCAAATCATGTAGTATATATAAATTAACATACCTTATTTAAAGTGCAAATAGTGGCAAAAATTTCATACATAAACCAATTCATAAATAATAAAAACTGAGCAATTGTGGCACAAATTAATGAAATTGCCCCAACATATCAGTCAAAACAAGTATCCCAGTATCTCATTCCAAAGCAATATTAATCTTCCACAAGAACTAAGATTTCTTCAAGTGCTGAAATTCTACCATACATCTGGGTTCTTACTCCAACAAGCAAATAGAGAAACTGTGAGCCTCTTACCAAATGGTATAGACCATTCAAACATAAATGGTCAAATGCTCCATTAAGTGCCTAAACACTTGTACTAAAACCTTCACTATCCAGTGTTCCAGTCAAATACAGCATTAGTGCCAGAAAATAAAGCTGCAAGCCTCTTACCACATACCATGTACCGTTTAGAGTTAAAATGGTCAACAGGGCTTTAACAGAATATTCCCAACAGCTCTCAGGATCATGGCTCATCCATCGGCTTCATGTATGACAGGCAGTAAACAAAAAGGTAATAGGTGCGAACCATAGTGTAGTAAACTAACCTATGCCACTAACCTAAATTACATAAACTTCAAACCAGGCAGTTCAGAACACCGAACTCAAAGCTGCCTTGGTTTGAAGCTGGTCCATGGTCCACGATACACAGTAAGAAGCTTGCAGCTTTATTTTCTCATGTGGTGCTGGCACTAATACTGAGGCTGATTGGAATGCCCGATGGTGAAGGTTTTGATACAAGTGTTTGACCATTTAATAGCGGATTTAACCATTTATGTTTGAATGGTCTATATCATTTGGTAAGAGGCTCACAGTTTCTCTGTTTGCATGTTGGAGTAAGAACATGGATGTACGGTGAAATTTCAGCACTGCAAGAAAGCTTCGTTATATTGAAAGATTTATATTGCTTTGGACTAAGATATTGGGACATTTGTTTTGACCGATATATATTGGGACAATTTCATTTGTTTGTGGCACAATTGCAGTTTTTTATTTATTTAGTTATTATTTATGGATTGGTTTAGGTATGACATTTTTGGCACTATTTGCACTTTAAATAAGGTATATTAATTTATATATACTGCATAATTTGCGATTTGCATTTTGCGTTTTTGCACATTATAAGTACGCAGATGATTTAGCGCTACACTGGTATGTTTATAGTTAATGGCACCTCTCCAGCCTACGTTGTCATTTACTGCAGTGACTCCTCTTCAATCTGTATCATAATTTTTGGCAACAACGTGTTTCCAGCCTATATGGTCATCTGCATCAATGACACCCCTCTAGAATATGTGGTGGTAGTAACAAGGCTTCAGCAAATTTAAATTATTACTTTGAGGCTCCTTGGGCAATTCGATAGATGTAGTGGGAAAACTGCATGTACTTACCTCAAGTATATAATACAGTGTTAAAAGTACATTCCAGAGGCCATGTTGTAATGCTGGGGATTTAGTCTAATTGCACCCTCCTCTACACTGCCATGTTCATACTGTGTAGCGTCTTAGTTTTGAAAGGAGCCTTGCTAGGATATCTCCTTAAAGAAAAAAAAATGAGCTGCACCCTGGTTTAGTTTTCCATTGTACTTGTCTGGAGTTTTGTAGGGATGAGCTTCAGGTTCACTGTGGATCCAACAGGTTTGAATTTTGAAAATTGTGATCCTGGTAATTTAATGTGGAAATTGTCAGAACTAATTCTTTGTAAACATAATGTACTTCCTGGCCTTTGAATTTATTTCAGCTGGCTGAGAAGTGTCGATAAGGGGGATTTTTGATAAACAAGCCACCCTCAATATAAAAGAGGGAGGTCACAGCAGCCATATTGACATGCTTATAAAGTATGTGCTTTATCTGTGATAAGGAAATCATCTGAAGTTTTGCTTATAAACTGCATAGAGAAAGAGTAATGTAGGGCTTGTAGGCACTGACAAGCCTGTTAAAAGTAGAAAAAAAAACCGCTTATTGACAGTCATGTAGGTAGCAAAATTCTCCAAGAGAATTGGGGGGTGGAATTTTACCTTTTTTTTTTTTTTGTTACATCTTAAAGCGGAACTTTACCAAAACCACTTGATAAACAATAATGTTCTTTAGCACGGAACATACATTTCACAATAATAATTATGCTACCAAAATTAGTGTATCCTGTAAATTGCCTCCAGCATTGCTCCTGTTTCTTCTTGCTGGAGGCTGCCATTTTGCTGAAGCCCAGAGCACCAACACAGCAGTAAATCTTAAAGTGGAACTAAACTCATCAATTTAACTGTTTCAAAAAAAGTTACATTCCTGGAATGCTGGGATTGCTAACTGTTACATTTGCTTGTATACTCAAACTGTCAAACCATCAAATGGCTGGTTTAGCAGTTGGAGATCAAACAGAAGCAGCTTCCTTGGCTGTAAAGGATAGGATAGTTGAATTATGCTTTAAGACTGTCAGCAGATCGGCCTCTATAGATTCAGCAGTGCCTAAAAATGGAGATCAACTGAGCATTGGTAGAGCAGAGTGAGACAGTGTATTACTGACTTTTAAACAGTATAGACACCTATTTAATATTTTACATAGCTTTACCCAGGGCCGGTGCTAGACTATTTGGCACCCTAGGCAAGACCAGCTACTTGCCCCCCCCCCCCAAATACTAAATTAACAAAACAATAAACTGGTAAATTTATTTTACTTTGCAATAATTAGTGCCATAAGATGCCACCAGCACCAATGGATCCACACTCTAACAGACCCCAGGCTGGGATTCCCCAGGCAATGGGGGGAGATAAAACGCTGTGACAGCAGGCAACTGAACTGAATGATCCCACACAGTGACAGATCCGACACAACACACCACACCACCACCAACACTGACACAGATCAGCAGGCCTAGCAGGCACTAGAAGAGCAGGCTGTGGGATTGGGATGGGAAGACAAATTGCATATGTGATGGATGGCTGGCTAGACATGAGACATCTGAGTAAGACATTACCTTCATCCACAGGCACAGCTCCAACTCCGCTGATGAATGGGAAGAGAAGAGCTGGAACTCCACAATGATCAGTAGCCAGCAGCTGGCTTGCAGTAAGGGACTGAGTCTGAGAGGAACACTGGAAGGAGCGGCAGCTCAGCTGCTACACAGGCCCCAGACACCCGGCATCTTCCTCTGTCCTTTCTTTGTCCCCTCTGCTGCCCCTCCTCTCAGCTGAAGGATCATTCATGACATGGCGGTGTCCCACACAGAGAGTGCTGGTCTGTGCTGTGCCCAGATGCCCCTAGGTGACAGTGCACCCTAGGCGGCCGCCTAGTTTGCCTAGTGGAAGCACTGGCCCTGGCTATACCTGCAAAAGGGGCCAGCCAAACATTTAGCAGGACTTCTTTTTTCAACTAAATTTCCACTTTAATGTTGTGGATGTCCTGCAGTCTCCAGTGAGCCTACCCCTGTACACATTCATTACAATGATAACAGGGCACAGGGCATAATTCCTAATTGCTGCTGACTTATATTGTTTTTCAATAGACCTTTCTTTTAAGTGGTGCAACATTGGAAAATGCTTGAACATAAGTGCATAAGCACAGAAGCGTATAGTTTTCTTTGGAACATGTGACAGGGTGATTTACAGACTATAGATTGTGGGAGACAGGGGGAGAACATTGTCACCCATAACACCAATTTCCCAAACAAGGACCATTATATCAGTATAACCAGCTGGTATTTTCATGAAAGCTTGGGATTAAAACAAAAAATGTTTTCCAGTCTTTCAGTCTTTTTTTCATTTATTTAGTACAAAAAAACCCAGTGGTGATTAAATACCATAAAAAGAAAGCTCTATTTGTGTGAAAAAATTAGAACAATTTCATATTTGTACAGTGTTTCATGGCCACGCAAATGTAATGCAAAGTGCAACAGCGCTGAAAGCTGAAAATTGGCGTGGACAGGAAGGGGGCGAAAGTGCCCAATATTGTCCAGTCCGTCCTTGTAGGGTGGGCTGGTGAGCATGAGATGGCTCCTTAGACTTTGCTACTCAGGTCTTTGGCAAATTGGCCACTTTCACCATATTTTCAAGACAATACACACAGGCCTAAATAAAGACAAAAAGCAGAGGGGACAGGGAAAAGACACAGTCTTCTTCCAGAAACATTAGAGATTCACCTCTTTTTGCATTTGAGGTAATTTTTTTTTTGGAAAAGGCAAGGAAATGAGAAGGAGGAAAGATGCCAGGAAGTTAAAATTATGGCAGTAGCCGTGTTTGTTTTTTTCCTAATAATATACAGTATGCAGGGGGTTAGCTTCAAATGTAGAGCTTGCACACAGGTAGTTCAAATGTTAAAATACTTTTAAGGGTTTATTGCCTGCTTTTATTTGTACACAGAAGAAAATGTGGAACTGTCCACCCTCATATGGGTTATCAGAGCAAAAAAGCCTCCCAGTCGCAGAGCGTTCCTAGAACACACTGAATCACTCCCTCCAGCCCCTCACTACTACACTTTATTAATCAGGTGTGCAAGCACGGGTTCAGCTATTAACCCCCTGTCTATTGATAAACATATTTCAGGGAGTCAACCAGTCTACATGATAAGATATAAAACTCTGAATGACACAGACACTCCTCCATGCCCTGGACCAGCTGTAGCTGTCTGTCAAATTATATAAAATAAATAATTTGATTTTATCAGAAAAATCTGCAGT
Organism: Staurois parvus; assembly: GCF_062004578.1. Classification (NCBI taxonomy): domain Eukaryota; kingdom Metazoa; phylum Chordata; class Amphibia; order Anura; family Ranidae; genus Staurois; species Staurois parvus. The sequence continues at coordinate 1,611,101 of NW_028317973.1, read as the reverse complement.
TTGTGTAGTTCTCTTTGATCCAAGTCTGATTAAATGTAAGCTTCTTAGTTCATTCATTGTGTAGAAGACCTTCTCTCAGCAGAGCAAGCTAGTACCTCGAGCAAATATTGAGCCACCTCCAACCAAGGGTACATCCTTGTCACCCAGTAGTCCATGGTACAATCGTTTGTAAATATTTTAGCTATAACCTTGCTGCCCTTGCCCCTGTCTGTTTGACCAGGGCAGGGATGGTTTTATGAAGGTAAAATGAACAAAAAAATGAAAAAGTATAAATAAATCTAAATCTGTAAATAATGTTGGGCAAAAAAATACACACGAATTTGTAATGGCAGAAGAATGTAAATGTAAATTTAGGACTGCCCAGGCCATGAACTAGAGGCAGGGGGCTGTTTTTGCCAGCTGGTGTGAAAGCAACTAAATTGCTAAGCTGGCATAAAGTCAAAGGACATGCGGGGGGTTCGAGGACACACTTTTCTTCCAGAAAAAACTTGGCATTGGAAGGTTGTTACTGGAGATGGTGGGGTGGCTGTTGGCGAGTACTGATTTGTATTTTAAGGCTTCACTTTGTGAAAGAGCTGGAAGGATTCTATGCTTAATTTTGTCTGCTGCCCACCATTCCCCTCTTTACCCTAGAGAAAGACTCACAGGAAAAGGTCAGCAAAGACTGAAGGGAGATTGAAATGTGGAAGCCTCAGAAAATCCAGTTGCAGCATCCTTGGTAGCTGACATTTTTTTACTAACTTTGCATTGCCATCCCTGCCCATGTTTGCTGGACTTGGACAGAGACATACTTACAAGAAAAAGAAAATTCTATATATGTAAATAGAATGCATAGTAAAAAGTTATGTCAACTGGGAATATATTACTGTGGGGCTGTCCAAGCCAGGAATTAGAGGAAAGGAGTTGTTTTCACCAATTCTTCCCTCTGTGTGATTCAGGGGCACCATTCTCTTTGTTTACCCCAGCATGTTCTGTCATGGAGCAAACACAACAAACTTTGAAGGGGATTTTTTTAAACATTCAAATTACTGGACCTGAGCAGGGATAGCCATTGCAAGGCAAATATATATGTAAATAATTAAAATAATTGAAATGTGATGACGAGTGGGAATATGTTAATGTGGGAAAGCCTAGGTCAGGAACTTGCAGTGAATTTTTTTGGTGAGTGATCCCATCTATTGGGCTATGCAGCATGTTCTATACGAGGAAAAGAAGGATTGTATTACTAATCTTTGTCTCATCAAAGCTCACCATTTTAGTAACCTCTTCAAAAGGGGCCAAAAAATTCCTAGATAATAGGCCACTGGCAGGATGAAAAAGGCAGTTCCCCAGAGTCTCTCCTTGTGCCAGAATCACATAGCAGGAGGAGGAAGTGGAGGAGGCAGAGGCCAGGAACTAAGAATAGGAGGAGTAAACAGAGGAGAAGACGTAGGTAGAGGAGGGGGAGGAGGAAGTCACATTAGCATTGCTTGGCTACTACCTATGTGGCAGCAGATCTTCCTCTCCATTTGGCTTGCCTGTCTTTTTTTTTTTTTACATTTCCAATTTGGGAAAGGATAGGCAGCCTATGAATGTAGGATTCTACAATTCATTTTCACTGCTGCCTGCCCTTCCCCATACAGTAGCTATAGGATTCCACCTCTCTGTTTACTGCTACCTGCACATCCCCCGTGTTGTGGAAGAGCGGGCAGTTTTTGGATGTGGATTTCTCCGAGTAGATAAACTTCCAGTGCCTCAACTATAATATCTAAAGAATATACAATTATCTGCTGAGTAACTACAGGTAAAAAAAATATGCTGGCAAAGTAGACGAATTACAGATGTGTCTGGCCTCTGCTGTGTGAAGCCCAACATTTCCATCAATACCAGAAAATACAGAAACAATACAAATAACAATATGATAAAAAACATAAAAACACAACAAATGAAAAAAATGTGGCTTGGAATCCACCACTCTGGGGGAACTCAGGCCTGGAAAATTTCACTAAATATGGGAGGGCTGCAGCACAATACAAGGATTCGAGAAGGTTCGGCGAATACAGGGTTGTGGTTTTGAAGTGTTTTTACACATTCCGTTTTTACATTTTTAAAACTTGTGAAACAATGCAGTGCGATACTGTAAAAAAGAAAAAAAACCTTACAAATTGCACTATTCAACTGTTCTACCATTTGCTTATTTGTCCAAAGCTGAGGGCTTTAACTTTTTCAGTGTGGGTGGGATATTGGTACTTGATAAAAAAATCAGTTGTTAAAACCAATCTATCCAGAAAAAGCCTTTTTCAGATTTGAATTAATGTTGATTGGGGCGCTGTTGCTGTACTTAAACCAAGCTAAATGTAAGAAGATAATGTCAATTACACATCCAAATGATGTAATATCAGATTATAGTATCCATGTTGCTGTAACACCACATAGAGCTTAAAGGTATCTCCCAAGATTGTAATCAAAAAGATTGGTGTTTTCATGTCATTTTTTGCACACGTTTAAAACGTAATTTTAGCCCTGAAGATTGTATAAAACCCCCAAAATATTATATATTTTCTGAAAGCACACACTCTAGACAATAAAATAACGGCATTTCCAATTTTTTATGGTGCACAATATTAGCTCAAAGGTACAATACATTACCAATTTTTGGTAAAATATAAAAGATGAGGATGTGTTCAGTAAATAGATACCCAACCTTAAAACTGCATGTGCTAATGAAATGCCAACAAACGCCGGCACCCTATATTTTCAATTTGTATGTTTCAAGGTATATTTTTCCCCTGCTAACTTCTGGTTTTGCAAATTTTAAATTGGATTTGAGGACTCCCTCACCTCCCTGAAATCGAACCTGAGCAGGCACAAGAATGTGAAAAGACAGTAAAACATGGTAGCCTTTTGGCCCTTGACAGTTTACTATCACTTGTCCAAACCTATACAACCTTTCCATAAATCTAGGTTGATTTTATGACCTACTGAAAATAAATAAGATCTGTTGGGGGTTTACTTATTGAAGATTGAAGGGACAAGTGCAACAGATCCTTCATTATAACTAAGAGGTTATTAGCCAATAGCTTTCATACAAAAACACATCCTCATCAGGTCTGCTAACCTTCCACTTTTTACTAACATGAACAAAAACAATTTCTGACAGGGCATGATTTTTTCTGGCTTCCATTAATATTAGAGAAGATCATATTAAGTACTGATAAAGTCGTCTACAAGTTTAAAATATTTTGGCTCCCAAAAGTACTGTTGTTTCCGTAATGCAAAGTCATCATACTAGATGTACCTACCATATCTCCTTTTTCACCTTTTTGCCCTGGATGGCCCTACAATACCAAAAAAAAGGGAATTAGCAGTAACTTTTTAAAATATGTGGATTATTTTCCACCTGAACATCTCAATTATTTTGATATACTAATGAGTCAGCATAGTTTTATACTCGTTTAGGAATTGATATATGTAGATAGTCCATGGTACAATTTACAATCTGTACATGTTATGACAATGTTATTTGCTACATAAAATATTCTTAAAACAGATTTATTAGAGTTAAGAATATTCAGAAAATAGATTATGTGAATCACCTAAATTATTCAGTCATGTAAATATCAAATTCCTATTTACTTATTTAATGTGCACAAAAATAGTTATTTGAAGTGAACATGAATGGGTTATTGAAATGAATGTTCACACATTTATTATGTGAAGTTTTTTTTTCTAGTAAATCAGGCCATTTGCATCTAAGATCAATTATACATGCAAACATTGTTTATTTGAGAAGCCAAAAGACTACAATGATGATGACAGGACTAAAATGTGCAAATAGCCTGAAATGGCAGTTTTCTGTAAAACCATTATAGTATAGGTTTAAACATTATAGTATAGTCTCACTCTAATCAGTGGCTGAAATCTTCATATCAGATTAAAGAATCAGGTTCTACAAATCTCAAGGTTATCCAATGAATCACTCTTAATAACCATTTTTGTTTATTTTAGCCTGGCTCGCTTCTACTGAATACTCCCCGCAGCTCTGGGGCTTCTTTGTGACCTTGTCACTTGAGTTATTGAGTGAGTTATGAGGCGTACTTATGTCGTAACAAATTACAGTTGAGAGCTGCAGAAAGGTATAAAATGGTTTGTTAAAATCAGAAGATTTATTGCCAGACAGGAATTAATGAAAAGGACTATACCAGCCATGCACCCAACTGGTAGCATAACAAGCCATTCAATTTTTTTAAATTTTGCATTTGCACAGTTATGCACCGTTGGTTGTTTCATGCATAGAGTGAAGGGTTAATATGGTTTAAGTAAAAGAGCAACTATTATGCTGAAAAACGGGACACAATTATCCTAAAAGCAGCCATGCAAACAGTTCTGGAACATGGTTAGAATTTGTCCCAACAAACTAACTTCAGAGCATTAGATGCCACAGTTATAGTGCTAATTCTGGAAAGGAATGTCATACTCACTTAGTGACCCCACACTACAGGTGACATTTTTTGGATACTCAATACTAGCAGCAATAACCTTTAAGGCATATGTTTCCATCATAAAGGTATCTTAGAAAGGTGGGAATTTTAGGAAAAGACATTCCCACACTATAAAGCTTTATTGCTGCCACAATTGACTAATTTCATATCCTACAGACTGAAAGACTGGCTAGGTAATGAGACACTTACTGGCTTGCCGTCTAATCCTATTGGGCCCTGAAATACAAATAGAAGATGCTTATGAAAGGTTATAGATGTCATCATTAACCACCATACACATGGTGGTTGAGTTCTGTTGTGTACCCAGAAGATGTCACAAAATTATCACATTATACAAAAAGCACAGACACAATTTTTTTTTTTATTTGGAACCTTTTTCTTAAGCAAAATGTAGATATTGTGGGCTTACTGCAAAGAACAGTAACCCATAGCACTGGCATTCTGTAGAGCACTCTTTGCGTCTATTCCATGTTACTAGATTACAAAATTGGCTTTGCTTTACCAGGAGCTTCTTCAAAGTTATACTTTGCTCAACAGGAAAAAGATTCAAATAAACACTTGCTTTTAGGATGCACATTCCGAAATATTTTATGGCTCGTGCAAAACTTTAAATTACTTTAAAAATATGAACTCTATGTAACGGTAACTGGAAAGGAAGGAAAAAAGATTACCGATAATGCCACCAATACAGAGTGGCAAATATTACACAAACCACATACCGTTAATAAATTATGAGCACGCAATACAACTAGTACAAATTGTACATGCTCTTTGTCCATGAGTTTGAAAGAGCATTCTGTAAATCAACATTAAACAATACATTTATTTTTAGGTTCACACTATAATAAAAGGTCAGTTAACATATACTAAAAAAAGTATATGTAACATAAAAGCTATGTAAGGCAAAAGTTCACAATTAGTGACTGGATTAGTAATTGTAAATTTAGCAGTACATACAGTATATCTCTTATTTACAATACTATTCCTATGTGAAGTATAGCTGTAGTGCTTCATAACAATAAGACATTTATAAAGATGGAATGAATGTGCCTGTATTGACTATAGTGACCACAAGTATAATGTCCACAAATTTGAAACAGGAAATTTCAATAATTTGATTGGGCCTATTAAAATTTTAACTAAGCATGGGCATTTCTCAAATTTTGTTAATAAAGTAAGCGATGAGGTTGGAATTTTCTTTCTATGGTTCTCCGTAGGGTCACATATTGCAAAATAATCTTTTAGAGTATAAAATAAAACCAGCAAAACAGTTGGTATTGTAATCAAAGTTATGACTGCAGTAATTTTTCTTATAGAAAAAAACATCCATGCATTTGCCACCATCAAAAGAAAATCTTTCCAAATATGAAGCAAATTTCAAAATAAATCTTCAGCAAAAAAATTAAATCAATGCAATATGCACAGCAGCAAATTCTGTACTTTATTGCTTTAAAAGGCAGGACCATGGTACATGCTCTTGATGCCCATCTAGAGACACTCACTTGCTTCTGTAAGAGTGTATTCACCAAAATAGTTTAACAAACAGAAGTTTTTACCATCACTCTGTGTGCATTGCATTCCCATGAATGCTACTTGCGGTTCTTAGGCCATGTCTGACTCCATATGCACATTGACTTCATTGCTCACCCGGCTGGCAGAGCATTTGGAACATGGCCTGGATGTCACAGGGGCAATTAATGGGTTTCTGCATTTAGCACCTTTGTATACTTTATCCAAGATGTGAAAAAATAGCCACTGGGATTAACAGAGACACTTTACGTTCCTTTATTATATAGGTACAGTACATCAATGTTTTTGTTATTCATTGTGAAGCTGTTCCCCTTCTTACTTCATATTAATGTTGACAAATCTCAGGAAAAATTGTACAATTCTAGCTTTTATAGACGTAAAGGCACAAAAAATACATCTATGAAGTGAACATAAAATTATACATAGTAATGACTATATTATTTGTGTGACAATAGTGCAAGTTTCTGCTCCCAGCCACTACTTATGAGGTTTATTGAACCTTATGGGAGGGATCTTCCATGTATACATGAACTTGGCTGTTTGGTTGAGCATAGCACAATAGCGACATATTGGGGTTGATTAACTAAAACAAGTTAGGCAAGAGGGTGTTCAGTTAGCAAAGCAAATGTTAGAAAATAAAGAGAGCCCATGTTCACTTTGAATAGCCAATCATGTGCTTTTTAACCATGATTGGAACTTCAAAGTGAACCCAGGTTCACATTATATACCAACATTTACTTTGCTAAGCAAACTTACACCTTGCAAAGTAAATACTAACTATGCTAAGTGATCAACCCACCAAACCAAGTAAATCAACCCACTGTTTAGGTGTCTTTGCTTTAAGTATCACTAACCACTAGAGGGCTTCAAATTTTAAAAATGACTAATTTAATGAAACCCATTCTAAACAGTTACAAACAGATCTGTTTTATTACTCAAAATCTAATCCATTATTTTACTTAATCTTTAAATCAGTGACCACACTAAAATTCCTAAAATGGTTAGTTTTAAATGTAATTCTTATGAACCCACCATATATTGTATGGAAAAACACAGTGAAATCTATGCAGACATTTCCTACCCCAACCAGTTAATGTTTAGTTGCTTTACTTACGGGAAATCCAGGAAAACCTCGTGTTCCAGGCTGACCCTGAAGGAAAACAGAAAAGGTTAGGACTGATATCGCCAACAGAGCTAATATTCAATTACAACTTTAAAAAAACATGTATTTGTACCCATAAATGTTATTACTCATGTTTGAGCCTGTGTCAAATGTAATTCATATTTTTGTTTTTTATTTGGTAATATTTTGACCAGCTTGTCATGTGAGCAGACTGTTATATTTTTAAATAAGGGCTATGGTATAAGGAAGGACGGCAAAATAAAATGTTTTGTAAGCAACATTTTTTTCACCTTTGGAAATGGGAAAGTGTATTTATTTATTTGATTTATTGCAGGTATTTATATGGGGCTGACACCTGACGCAGTGTTTTACATGCAGTAAATGCATATAGGTCTCTGCCATCAAGAAGCTTACAATATAAGGTCCCCATCTCACATCTCTCGCATACACATACTAGGGCCAGTTTAGACAGGAGCCAATAAAACTACCAAAATGTCTTTGTATTTATACAATGAAAAAGGGAAAGGCTTCTAATAGAAGCAATTATGCATGTCACAATTATAGTGCTGTACTAATCCTGCAATATATATTCAAATGCAGCTTTCTGGCTCTATAAATGGTAAAATCTCAAAATATATGAAAATAAAAAGAAAAGAGCGGTAGGATCTGTAAGCGTCAAACTAACTGACTAGATGTTCAAACTGTTTTTTATTAACAAATCAAATTGTCAATACTGGAAAACTATAGAGAAACAAAAAGGCAAGTTAACCATCCTAAACCACTACCAAAAGGTCGGTTATATTAGAATATAGGACCCCTAAATTACACTTTTTAAACATTTCTTCTCATTTGTTTTATTGATTTCATGCATGTATAATGAGGTAAAACTAGAATTTTACACAACAATTTTGATACAAGCCAACTTCCACTTAGCAGGGTTTGGTCAGATTTCAACAACGTTTTCAAGTTACACCAAATTTTATTTATGTTTTTAAATATCCTGCATCAATTTTATGTATTTAAAATAAAGTGTCAATACTGTTGGCATCCAGTGCTGATTGTATGCAGGTGTAGTATAATGGAGAATAATGGAGGATGAAGCCAAGAAGGGCAGCATGCCAAACCCATAAAGAAAGAAGAATTTCAAATATGTATCTATTAAAAATATGAACGACCAGAAAATAATATTTTCACACACTTTATTAAAAGTACTGTAAATGTAAACCGAAGGATACCAATCTAATATATTGCAGTTTAGTAGTCCTTTGGCCCCTTTCACACTGTCATGCTGCGGTTTGGCCACAGTCTTGGTGCAGCACAGTGTACCTGTGCTTTTCATGTGGGTTAACCAGGGTTTCCCATAGACCTCTATTATGTCCTGGCATTTTGGGCTTGCTTTCTGAAAGTGCAGCAAAGATGTGGCATGCAGGACTTTTGGAGTGCTTTCATAAAATGCGTCAAAAACACGAGACATAATAGAAGTCTATTGGAAATCGTGGGTAACCCACAGAAAAAAGGTACACTGCATTGCATTATGGCCAAACCACAGTATAGCAGTGTGAGAGTGGCTTTAGATGTGCAGGCACTTTTTTTCTGGCTAAGTACATTTTTTATAAATCCAAAAAATACCGGTTTATCATTTATTACAGGTACTTATATAGCACCATCAATTACATACATATTGTACATTCATATCAGTCCCTAACCCTCAAGGAGTGTACAATCTAAGGTCCCTAATCTCAGAAACACATACTAGGGCCAATTTAGACAGGATCCAATAAACCTACCAGCATGTCTTTAGAGTGTGGGAGGAAACTGGAGTACCCAGAGGAAACCCACGCAGGCACAGGGAGAACATGCAAACTCCAGGCAGGTGGTGCCATGGTTGGGATTTGAACCAATGACCTTAGTATTGCCTGCCAGAATTGCTAACCATTTAGGCACTGTGCATGCCAGAGGCAATTTTCTTCGTAACTTTGCACTGAATTGAAATATCAAACAATGCCTTCAGCTTTTCTGTGAACTAAAACACATCATCTACTTACATCATGTAATAGAGGTGTGGAGATGAGGAAGTGTTTGTAGTCTAATTCAAGAGAGCCGCCTAGGGTGACAATGCTGCCTCTCCATAGTTATTGTACAGTAAACGAGCATTGCCACCCTGGGACAGTAAGTTTGTGTTACTGGTAGAACCACAGGTGAAAATGAAGATAAAGAAAATAAATGTGAAATGGGAACCCTATGCAGCCAACACATCTGAGAACTGGTAAGTTTTAATCTATCAAACTTTGTTTTTGGAGTTTAGATAATCTTCAGTCTTCCCTCTTTAGCCTTCGGTCACACCAATCTGACTTTGAAATTGTGCGACTTCCAGTAAAGTCGCACAATTCCAAAGTTGGACGTCAGTCTGACTTCAGGTGAGACTTGCTAGACATCTGGGACTTGCAGGACACAGATTTCTATGCAATCTGAACACCTGGACTTGCAAAAAGTAGTGCTTGCACTACTTTCAAAATCGTAGCAACTCTGAAGAAGTCGAGATGACTGCTTCAATTGCAGACAATAGGGTGCGATTTGTCATATGATTTGAAACGATCAAATCGCATGACAAGTCACATCGGTATGACCAGTCACTTAACAAATGTTGGAATGTTTGTTATGCAGGGATGAATATTTTTATAAATCTTTGACATCACAGTCACAAACATTACAAAGTTAAATATTTTCTCTCCTGGTCCACATTGTTAGTACAAATATGTTATACATTTAATCACTAGGCATGTGTGAATAATGTGCTGATTATACGTTTCTTTCAATTTTTTTTCAGTAATTGATGTTAACCATTCCTATATAAATAGCTATAAACATCAAATGTGATGCCCATAATGAAGACAGAACAAATTATTCACTTAAATGGAGTCCTGTTCATTTGGAAGCAAGATGTTTACACATTTCTATTAGTTATCCTCATTAGAACCATTTGTCATACATGAACTGCTTTCATACATGAACTTCAAGATTAAGGGGACTATTTACAATGAGGACTGAAGTTATTAGTTTTTGTCAGCATTAAGTACTTTAAGTTGCCTCATTAGTATTACCATGAAACACTTTTTTAATGGTTCATATGTATAAACCAGACAGTGGGACTGAACTACTAAAAGAAACTGCACAGGAAAAAGGAGCATGGCATTCTTGTGTTTCAGGTCCAGAAGAGCGTGCGGATGTTTGAGTGCCCAGAAAACATAATGTACTAAAGCTGAACTTAAGCCATGAGAGTAACATCAATCTGTATATGCAGTAAAGCATGCTTGTTATACTCACCGTGGAACCTAAGGGGTTATTCCTCTGCATTGCCTAAAAAGTTTAATCCTGTCTTCTCTGATCCTCCCCTTCTTCTACTGTCCTCAATTCCTCTGCTGATGGAACAGAGCCTTGTGGACAAGCTGCATATGCTCAGTTTGGTGTGTATTGCTAGAGAGATTTTTTTGCTTGGGAGAGTGCATGTGATCAGCACAGGGCCAATCAGCGCTGTCCAGACAGAGGGTCAGGGGCTGCAGCCTCATAGGACAGTCAGAGGAGAATGAAAACTCCTCCTACAAGCTTTAACCAGTGCTCAACCGGACACTGATAGAAGTCACAAGACTGATCTAACTGCTGATGAGAAAAGCTAGTGGGGATCTTCTTCTCCCACTAGCTGTGACAATTTAAAAAAACCTAGCCATGTGGGGCTCCGCCCACCTGCCCATGTCACTCATTGACAGTATTCTGTGAATGGGAAACTACAAGTCCTGACAGCCTATGTGGCTGTCAGCTTGTAGCTCTTAATGAACTACCATGGCACTGTTGAGCGCTGTGGTAGTTCATTGAACCTTCGTGTCAGAGTGTATCTGTTTGCTCGTTTGAGGTACGAGCATACAGACACACTGACAGGTTTGCAGGAGTCCTGCATGGTACCAGCGATCTGCTGATTGCTGACACAATGCTTTATAGGCTCTGAAATAAAAAATAGTAAATGCACATTTTTTTACTAAATTTAAATTTAAATTTTTTTTATTTTTTGTTAAAAAGTGAACTTATCCTTTTTATACTTTTACATGAATCTGCGTCTGCTTTAACCACTTAACAACCGGACTAGCACGGTCATCTAGTTCTGGGAGGGCATCATATGATGTCCTCCAGAACCGCACCTCCCACCCCGGGGGCAAGCACCTGGCGAGCTCTGTGATCGCTGGGTTCTTTGAACACAACTGATCACATAACATAGTAAAGGGCCAATCACAGTGCCCTTTTACCATGTTATCAACTGTGTCCAGTGTCACAGCTGATCATAATGTAAATACACTTGCTGGTTACCAGCTGCACTGTCTTCACACTGTCACAGGAGAGCCGACAACTGTAATCACACATCAGAGGACATCAGTGCAGCCCAAGGGGACATTAGTGCAGCCCCAACAGTGTCCATCAGTGCAGTCCCAGATGCAGCCCCAACAGTGTCCATCAGTGCAGTCCCAGAAGTGTCCATCAGTGCAGTCCCAACAGTGTCCAACGGTGCTGCCAGTCAGAGACAATCAGTGCTGCCAGTCATTGTTTATCAGTACCGCTAGTAAGTGTCCATTAGTGCTGCCGGTCAGTGCCCATCAATGCCACCAGTCAGTGCCGTCTATCAGTGCAGCCTCAGCAGTGCCTCCTCGTCAGTACCCATCAGTGCAAAATGTTATAACAGAAACTAAGAAAAAATATATATTTTTTTTCAAAGTTGTTGGTCTTTTTTCATTTGTTTAACAAAAAAAAAACTCAGTTGTGAATAAATACCACCAAAAGAAAGCTCTATATGTGTCAAAAAAATTATAAAAATTTGGCTACAGTGTTGCATGACCGCACAATTGTCATTCAAAGTGCGACAGTGCTGAAAGCTAAAAATTGGCCTGGGCAGGAAGGGGGTGAAAGTGCCCGGTAGGCAAGTGGTTAAAAGGTGTTTAATACCTGCCTAAATTTCAGCATTTCTCTGATGTCTGATGAATTTTCAGTGCATGCATAGTGGTCTCCATTTTCAGTGTGCAATAACAGTCAAAATAATGCTGTTTTTGCATCTGATATTGTGCATTACCTAACATGTTTGTTTAAATATTTTATTTAAAAAGAAAAGAGAAAAACAAAATAACTGAAAAGAATCACAATTGTTCATTAGGTATATAAGATGCATTGCCAAACAAAGGAATGGCTCAAAAAGACCTGTATGTAGGGTTTTTTTCAGCAATAATGAAGTTCTGGCATCTCCAGCACTGACTGTATGCAATGGAATGGGGTGCTGGAGTCTCCTGGAGGGTCTATTGATGCTGGCTGCTGGGGGATCTATTGTCCCTGGTGACGGGGGGATCTATTTTTGTTGGGGGGGGTTGATTGTCACTGGGAGAGATCTACTTTTGATGAAGGTCTCTATTGTTGCTGGCTGCTGATAGATCTATTGGTGCTGGCATGGGTCTATTGTTGCTGGGAGGGGGGGATTTGTTGAAGGGGTCTATTGTTGCTAGGGAATATATTGTTGCTTGGGGATCTATTTTTGATGGGGGAGGTCTACTGTTGCTGGCTGCATGGGATCTATTTACTGCTTTTCTTGTTATCATTAACAAATTCCATACAAATTCCATAGCACCATAAAACAATGCTCGCTTCTCTATTCTCTAAAAAAAGTTGGGGTACTGGGAGGTGGGTAGGTGGGTGGAACTAAGGGATGGTGCCCGGAGGTAGATGGGGGCGGAGACAAGGGCTGACTTGGGTGAGGGGGGGGGGGAGCCTGCACCTATTCTCTGACAAAAAAGCCCTGCCTGTATATCATGCAAATATGCTGCAAAAAATAATATGTAAAAAATGTAAGCAGCAGCATATGAAATTGTGCTTGAATGTGTGCTTGTCATGCACAATATGTTCAATCATGCACACTGTGGTACTTTCTGTAAGTCATAACCAGTGGCTTTTTTAATTTTGATGTTTTTCTATAGTGACATTCAGTGCATACACTTGCCCTTTACTCCATGAAATATGCATGCAAAAAAAGACAACCAATGTCAGACAGGCCAAAAAAATATTGAAGAAATGTTATTTTAGGAATACCTTAACATAGCTGGACTACATTGAGGCTGCCTAACAAAGTATATTTCATAGTCAATTTGCTGTATGTATGCTACAGAAAGTCTTAATAATATAATGAGATATATGTAAACTCATTACTTCCGTGTTAACTATTTGTAGTTACAAGCAATCTGTATCCTTCTTTGACTTCATCCCTTGAAGTTGCTTTGCCAATTCACAGGGGGAAAAAACAGGCCTAATTATGCCTTTTTTAGAACATGTACATTAAGGATTAAACACTCAATTTCAAATGAATGCACAAAACTGTCAGCTTTAATATTTATAACATTAGCTTAATATTTAACATCTTACATTAGCATGAAATCTGAAAACAGCTTTTATGATTGTGTTCATACTTAATGCAAAGTAGCTGATACATCTTACATAAGCAAAATGTCTGAAAACAGCTTTTGTGACTGTGACTATACCTAATGCAAAGTAGGTGATACCAACTGACCGATTAACTCTGTGTGCAGTTTAAAGGTTACAAGTTAAAAATTGAGCTGCTATGAACACACACTCTTTTTAGAAAAGTTGACAATTATTTTGCAGCCATTATTTTAAACTGATGGAGTTGTTTGACATCCCCCTTTCATTGTTACACTATTGCAGAAGCAGGTGGATTAATCATTTTTTTCAGCTCCGAGATTTGGGTGTTGTAAGATCAGTGCAGGATCATGTGGATTCAGCACTGATATGTTGTAATGTGTATTTAAAAGTCAAGTTTTTGGTTGTAGGCTACGTCATTAGTTAAGTTACGGGTAGAGAGGGAAGTACAATGCTATTGTTCAGGGTAAGAGCTAATTTTAAAGTTTAGGTAAAAAGGTTAAAGCTTGATCAGGAGTTAGGGATAATAAGTGTTTACAATTATTTTAAGATTCAGAGCTATTATATATATATATATATATATATAAAATTTTATACATAATCATCTACAATGTATTAAAAATTTTCCAAACCCCTTACCATACCCCATCCCACCCTTCCTTTTTTTTCTTATTATTCCTCTAGTGTTCTGTTTTAACACCTTCATTTCTACTCTGACCTCTTTTCACTACCTCTTTCCCTCTGTTTTCCTTTTTTTCTCTTTATTCTTCTACGCCATCAACTCAGCAAACCTCTGTGTAAATTTAATTTCACTCCATCCTTTCCAGATTTTTCTGCCTTTACCCTTTTTGTCTTCACTACTATAATATATTTCTTCCTTTCTTTGTATAAATTCTACCCTCTTTATCCAGTCTTTTAACTTCGGTGTCTCCTGGGCCCTCCAAAACTTAGGAATCAACCCTTTTGCCACATTTATTAAATGAGGTATCATTGTATTCTTATATTGTTTTACAGTTAGGTCAGTGTTACGGAATAAGCACACCCATGGGTCTTTAGATATTTCCTTTCCTATAATTTCTCCTATTTGTTGAACTACATCCTGCCAAAATTCCTGTATTTTAGGACACTCCCACCATATATGTACCATCCTGCCCTCCTTCCCGCATCCCCTCCAGCAAAACGGTGAATTCTCTGGCTGTAACTTATGAACTTTACTGGATGTAACATACCATCTTACTATAAATTTATAATTCATCTCCACTGTGTTCATGTCAACAACCCCATGTGCAATCCTAAAAACTTTGATTCAGAGCTATTTTAGCACTGGGGTTGTGTTAGGGTAAAATGAATTATTAACAATAGTTGTTAAAATTATACAAAATACATGTCAAACTTATTGTTTTAATATTTACATATACAACTGCAGAATCATACTTGAAATATCTTAATTGCTGCAAGAAAAATGAACAAGAGATTATTTATTAAAAAGGTTTATTCCTATTTCTTTTTCTCCCTGGGGACTCTAGTCTGTTATTGGGGTAGATGATAAAGCAGCCATACTGGACTCACCTAGTAGAATACCAATTAAGCTACCAACGTGTCTTGTGGGAATTATCCAGAGTAATCAGAGGAAACCCATGCAAGTATAGGGAGACCTTGCAAACTCCATGTAGATAGTGTATAGCCTAGGACTGGTGCTGTGAGGCAGATGTGCTAAACCCTGTGCTGCCCTGCAATAAGACATTACTGGTATCCCAACCTTCCACTGTGTAAAAATCCAGAAAATATAAAGTTACTATACTGATGCAGTCTTACGATGGATGCAACACATTCAAAGTTCATGCATGAATGAAGAAGCAAACATCTGGTGAACAAAATGTGCCTGTATTATCAGTGCACAAACATTCAAAAGCTTTACAGTTTTTAGCATTGCATGAGTTGTATCTGGCAATCTCCTCACCATGCTACAAAAGCCACTGCCAGCCTATACTGTATCTGTTCCATATGTGACTCTTAATGTGGAAGACCAGGCTAATATTGACTAAGCTTAAACCTGCTCCCACCCCCTTCTAAATCCTATTCTAACTACCCTGTAGGAAGAAGATACTTATACTGTACTTACCAATTCTCAGGGCACTGTGGTTTGATCATGCGATTGGTTTCCAGTGGAGGCTTCAGGGGAGAGGATATTTAGCTGACAACTGATGCCCCATAGTAGGTTTATGGGTGACCGAATAACCCTAAGAATAGGAAGGTATAAGCATCTCCACAGCAACCAGCTTCAGGGGAGAAGGGAGAGAAGTGACAATGGCTGCAATGCCTGAGCAGTGATATCACCCATGAGCTTACTATGGGGCATCCATTGTCAACTGTCCCTACTCTTCCCTGAAGCTGTCACTGGCAGCCAATCACAGGATCGGACCAGAGTGCCCTAAGAATAGGTAAGTACAAGCAGCTTCCTTCTATAGGATAGTCAGAATAGGATTTAGAAGGGGGGTGTGGACAGGTTTAAGCTTAGTTAGCATTAGCCTGGTCTTCCACTTTAATTATGGAAATGTTAGTGGGAGCAGAGGGGAGAGGTGGTGTCAGGGCAGGGGCCGAGGAACGGATAGGCAGGCCTAACAATGTAACGCACTGGCTGACGACAACCACTACCCACAGACCGAAGTCCCTCAGGGCACGGAGTCTAAGTCCCAGGCTGCCCTTCACCAGGGCCCCTGATGGTGGGGATGGACTTGACGCAGCCAGGAACCAGGTCGCGGCCCCCGAGACACCTCAGCTGCGGTAATGGCCGCCGCCAATGGCGTGTAGCTGGTGGAAGAGACAAAAGAGTAGTCAGACAAGCCGGGTCAACAACAACAGGACAAAACAGTACAGGACAGCAGACGAGAATCACAGGTCACGAGCCGGGTTCAGCAACAGAGGGTCAGATCAAGGGAGAATACAAAAATAGTCAAGTCACAAGCCGAATCAGATACCAGGAGAGTCACGAGAGTCAGAACAGAGTAATAGCAACACAAAGACACAAGACACAAGTGCAAAGAGCATGTGCGGGCCACAGGCTTATATGTCATCAGCCACACCCCTCTGGGGGATGGACCACAGAGACCTGAAGGCATAAAAGGATTCCCATCATGCACAGCAGAATCCAAGATGGACGCCAGCACATGGAGTAACATAACCTCAGGGAAAAGGTAGGACCTTGACAGGTGGCCACTAGGGGAATTTCACAAAGGTTGACTCTTTATGTTGAAAAACACGCACATATGTGTGAGCAAGTAGACACCAACACTGGTGTATGTACATGAGTATAGGCATGAACAGCATTTTCTGTAATATATTTCAATGACCAAACATACACTTCAGCTGTGGCCCTTGGGTGCTAAAACTGCAGCCGTATTTTATTCTGCACAACCATACGCTGTAATTTATGGCAGTGTGCAAGGGCCCAAAAAGATTATAGGAGTACTGTAAATCCTTTTAGTTTCAGCCAGTGTGGACAATTTAAGTCCTTTATGTCCTGAAGAGTGGTACCATTCTGCACTAGGATGTAAACTATATGGCCAAATGTTTGTGGATACCTGATCAACACATACTGTACACCTATGAGCCATAACATGGAGTTTAACTCCCCTGCAATCTAATAAATGTTGCTTTAAAAATTATCTGACCGGAATTATTTTCCAAGCTGCAGCTTTCTTACAATTAGGGAAAAAAGAAAACAAATAATAAATCAAGTAAAAAAAAAAGAATATTTACTCTTGAAATATTGCTGTTTATTTAGGTGGTAATGCTCCGATTATATGCAGCTTATGTCAAAAGGTTTACTTTAAATACCACAGCCACGATATATTGCCAATCAAATATGTAAACAGTATCTATAATATTTATTATACTGCTGTCCAATGTGATATTTGAATTAATTAATAGCGGCTGGTTATGTTTGACCTAGAGCCAAAGGCAACAAACCATCTATTTTATTAGCTGTTTCATTTGTATTGCAGATAACATTTTATAAACTACTTTTCAGTTCTTAAATAAAGATGCCAAATGATCTTACAAGAAGGGACAGCAAATTCTGAAGCTGAAAATTGTAAAAAATATATTTGTATTTTCTTATATGTGATTAGAAAAAGCATTTCATGATATTTATCATTTTTTCAGCTTCTTGACTGTTGGTACAACTGCACAGAAGCTTGGGTGACATACCAGAAAGTATGTATGGCCTCCTTTGGGACATATTCAAAGTTTCGTGTCTACTGTTCACAATACAAGCATTATTCACTGAGGACACCTAATGTTCTTATTTCTTGCCCTCAGGGCAATCATATTCCTTTTCACATCTCCAAACAACACAGCCCTAAGCAATTACACAAAACATATTCGGTGAACTCAAGATAGACCCAATTTCACATTGTTTCATTCATTAACTTTTAAAAGCACTGTATGGTTTTTGGAAGCTTACATTTTCTCAGTCCTCTTCCAAAGAATGTTATATTAGTGAGGCCACAACAGTTTGTGGTATTTAATGCCTGGCTTTCAGATCTCCTTAGATTGGATATAACTTTAGAAATGCATGGGTAGAAAAAAAAAGGTGAATAATTTTTATACTTGAAGGATAATCCCATCCAAGGGAATTTAACTTGGGGGTTGAATAATTCATGAAAATATATCTTTCTCCAATGACTGCCAAAATGATTTTCCATATGAACAGTACACGCCAAAATATTTCTCTATTTAAGACAATGAAGAAATCTGATGTATACACACACACACACACATACACACATACATACTAGGAGGATAATTTAAAATAGAGAGCGAATATCTACATTGTGCTTCAGTACCCATTAATCCCATTCATAAAATGCAAGCTGCAGTATAAAGCAGAGTAGAAAGAGCTTTGTGATTGGGGAAGAGCCAGAACCAGACCTTTTTTTAAAAAATTTAATTCTGGTGCTCTCTGCCATCTTCAGAGTCCCAAAGCCAGCAGAGTGGAGAACTGGTTTCTCACATAGGCACTTTATGCATTAAGTGTGTAGAATATATTGTTATATATAAAGTAAACAAAATAAATAGCAAAGTGAGGTGCCTGGTGCTAAATTTCTAAAATGACTGATCTCTGCAAAAGAGTCAGTAGGGTTTTGTATGTTCCTAAAATATCTAACATGTGCCCAAAATTCACTGCGGGGAGTTGCAAAGAAAACTTTAAAAATGCCTGTATGTATCACAAAGCCAGGGGCATATTTACCATGAGGTAAACAAGGCAGTTGCCTTGAGTGACATTTTTTAGAGGGGCAGCACTGCCCGCTGCAAGGAGGGACATGTGAGGCATGGGGAACAGGTGGGATCTGAGAGAGACTGCGGGCTGCTTGATGGTGTATGCAGAGCCTGATTGTCATTCCCGGTGATGTCCAGAGCTGCAAAGGTGAGTGTCTTTCTCTCTTCCCCAGGGGTGGGTGTGTTAGTGGAAGGCTCCCTCGGGTGAGGGGGATGGGGCAGGGGTGTTTTTGGTCACTGTCATGCTCTTTCCGCGGGGGTGGGGAGATTGGACTGGTGTTGGTTGGTGTCAGGCTATCTCCACCAAGGAGGGGGGCGTCCAATTTTTGTGTTGCCTAGAGCGGCACAAAACCTAAATACACCACTGCACACAGCATTAGTAAGTGTAAAAAGAAAAGAAAGGAAAGAGGGGTGTTGGCTTCAATCACCTTACAAACTACATATTGATAGCAGACACATAAAAACAGATGTAACACTATGCACTGTTACTGAGAATGAAGAACTATATTTATCCACAAGATGGTGGCATTCAGTATTTTTACTTGCCATAGCCTTATTATAGGTGTTCAGAGTAATAGGCTGAGAACAGAATCTTCCTCACAGTAAAGCTGAAGTTGAATTACAGAGCCCATGGGCAATTGCCAAGGGGCGGGAGGATATAAAAGGAAAAAGCCTGGGAAGAAATGAGGAGAGTGGGAGAGAGACATTGCAGATGGCAGGAGTGTGTGAACATTTGTGTCGAGCCAGGCTGTTCTGGACCAGGCTGGGCTGGGTGTTAAACTGCGTCCCTCCAGCTGTTGCAGAACTACAAATTCCGTTGCAAGGCTGACAGTTACAATCATGACTTATAAAGGCAGAGGCATGGTGGGACTTGTAGTTTCTCAGCAGCTGGAGGGCCACAGTTTGACACCTGTGTAGCATAGCTGGGGAAGCTGAAAAGGAGGCTGTTAAGCGGAATTCTGCATGGAGAAAGCTGCTCCAGGGAGACCGCTCAGCTGCAGGAGTCACAGCCACCACAGCTGCATCTTCAGTTGAAGGGGGCCCCCATCGCTGGATGACCGTTGCTTTGCTGAGTTGTCGCAGAAGGACTGAGTGAGAGGGTCGCTGACCCGCTCATCAAAGCTACCAGTTACATTTACATAATAACATCTTTCACCATTGGCCTATAGTAGAGACACACAAATCTTTGCTCTTTATAGCTGCCATTCCTTGTTTGCTATCATGGCCACTGCCCGCAAGTTGCTGAACTAAGTCAGCCCTCTGTGTCCCGCTAGGCAGAATCTGTCCTTGTAACTGCATCTATTTTGGTCCAAACCATTTAAAGAGGGTTTTTTTGCTGTTTAAGCTTGAACTTGCCTTTTAAAGTGAACCACACCGACAATTCAACTATCTTAAAGTGACCCTGGTCATCAAATTTATATATTAAAACAAATTGTGCTAACATCTTCATCTCTTAAAGGGACCTACACCAGTAACTCAGAATCTTAAAGGAAATTGTCCTACTGACTCCACATCTTAAGGGACGGCATCTTACATCATGTGGCAATGTATGGACCCCAACTAAGCCGGCAGAAGCTTCAATCTTCAGACTGTTTTCATACTCTGGGTCTATTCATTTAGTAATACTGGTGTGCAGGAGGTCTAACAGATTCTGTTAGACCTCTGAGCTATTCTGTTATTTCCTTTCTATTTTTATATGCCTTACTTGGGGAGCAGCCTCCCAGTCAGAAGGCTGTTGTTTATTCTTTTAGTCCTGCAGGACATAGGTGGCCACACTTTAAAGGGCATTTGACTGTACTGTATTATTACTGTGTTGATTCACTGTGTTTAAACAGGTAACATTTGAACTGTTGCATTGCTTTACAATCATATTTCTACCAATAAACACTGTTTATTTTATCACAGCTGGCATGAATTCTTTCAGTGGGAAAGCAGGCCAAGGTATTCTGGTGGTGTCAGCAGGGTGGGGCTCCGCTTAAGGTCAAGGGAGCTCCTTCGGCTCCTTAAGGGGTAGTGCTATAGGAAAGTTCAAATTAATTCAGAAATATTTAGCCATTCACTTGAATAGGAGGCTGTATGATGCACC
Organism: Staurois parvus; assembly: GCF_062004578.1. Classification (NCBI taxonomy): domain Eukaryota; kingdom Metazoa; phylum Chordata; class Amphibia; order Anura; family Ranidae; genus Staurois; species Staurois parvus. The sequence continues at coordinate 1,590,142 of NW_028317973.1, read as the reverse complement.
TACAGCTCTCCTGGAGTGGAAAACTAAGGGAAATTTAGATTAGGCAGAACAAAATGCCTATAATCTCTATGTGCATGAGCCCTAAAAAGTTCATATGCTGAATTCCAGTTTAACCTAAGAACAGCGTGACATTGCCACTAGTATTGAGAGCATGTTCAGAGTTTGCACATAACCAAAATATGCCTATATCAATGACCCAAGAAAGGTCTTCAGGGCTCTTTGTAATATAAGTGATTCATAACCAAATTGATAAGGGAACCTTGAAGATCCTATGTTGCTTTCCCTATCGCATCTAAGCCTCAAACAGCTGTAAAAATTCTGATATAGCTGTTGCAGACAAAGGGGCAAAAAACAGAGATGGAAGTCTGGTATATGAGTTGGAAAGAAGATGGAATATTTGTCTGATTAACTATAATAAAACTTTTCTGTACTCAACATTCTCAATTTAGGTTAGTTATTACTGCGTATAGATTAATGCAAAGCTTTATGAGGATAGAGAAGATGACTGATGCACATTGAGCTAGATTGTTAGACCATATTTACTATGTTCTTCTTTACTCAACCTGTAGATATCAAGGACATAAAAGAAAACACTTAAAAAGTATGTTTCAGGTTAAAACAACACAAAAGCTTTCTGGGTATTTTCTTAATGTATCACAGCCCTAAGTAGAAAGACAGGTGTACTTTTAAAAGGGGGGATAAAGTGTTTCTTATTAGCATTGCCTATTACTGTATTAAAGGCAGCGTATTGAAAAACCAGATGTCGCTTTGCTGTTTAGCTTCCACTTGACTTCAGCCTGCTACCTATGACAACCAACAAGACACAGACCTTTAATCATTCAGCAATAAAGAATATGCTACGATCGCTGCTTTGTGTTTTCTTAATAAAACACTAATCTAAGAATCGTAAATGCTTTACTAGACAAAGGGATGCGTGCATAGGATAAGATTAAATGGCAAATTCAATAAAACATACCAATATCAGTTACAGAACTCTTGTATAGATGAGATGTGCAGAAAAGTTGTATATTCTCTTTAGAGGATACATACATTGTGTGCCATAAAATCATTTTTCAACAAATGTGACCAGATACTGACATTTTAAAGAGTACAACTTACAAAGGCAGAATGCTATTTCTCTAAAAGCAACAACAGGGAAAGTCTAACCAAAATTGGTATTTTGTGGTAGATGCTGGATAATTAAACCACTAGGCACTTTACTGGCAAGACCATCATGAAGAATCCCAATCTACCTGTTAAGATTTTCCATTTATTAAACACTATTGAGAATGCAACAGGAGATCATTTGACATGCAAAGGTGGGCAGGAACACTCAGATCTCCCACATGGACAGTGACCTATGGTAGAGCAATCTCACTGAAGAAGAATAATATAGAAGTATACAAGACATATGATAGAAAAGGGCTGTTTCAGCGCACCAAGTTCCATTTATAAATAAAACTTTCAATTAAAATGTACAATTAAAGTGGTTGTAAACCCTTACATATACCCACTGAAGTGACTAGTTTCAAATGATACACAGAGATGAAACAAATCCTTCTACATACGTTGTACCTGTTTATCTGCGGCCATCTTTCCTCTACATCCATTCAAAATGCATAATTTACACAGGATCTCTCAGCTCTGAAAATCAGAGGGTGGGTAGCTCTAGTTACATCAGGTAGGAGAGCTCTCTGAGAGCTGATTGGAAGGAAGGGACACACTCCCTTCACACAGCAAACAGGAACAGAGCTGGAGCTGTCAATTACAGAATGTGCCCTCCCCTGTCACCATTTTACCCTTGGTGTCAGGAAAAAATTGTCAGAAGTGACTCATACTGATAGCAGAGGAACAAGGCAGCAGACAGAAATTACACTTAGTGCTTTGGATTGAGACAAGCACGAATATAGAAGGATTTGCTTCGTTCATAGTTAATTTCTGAGGTTTACAACCACTTTAACTAATCACTTTTGGAATTACTGGTCCATTACCAAGCCTATAATTTTAGAAAATGAACTAGTGAAATGAAAGGCTCTCATTAAATATAGCTAGCATTGTATGTGGGTAACAATTGTGAATAGGTAGGCGCTGTGCAACAAAAAAATAATATACAAAAGGAGAAACAAGCAATCCCACCATCTCTATGCCTTTGTGAACCAATAGCACTAGATATGGTGCTATGTCCTCCCAGTATAGTGCTAATCAATAAATGTCCATACAGATAAGAATGTCAATACAGATAATAAATGTGATAACAGATTTTATAGTGACAGTCCTTTTGGGACACAGTGCTGTGCGTCCCCCTCCCCTACGTTCCTACCAGACCCTTGATCCAAGCATAGGCCTAGCAGACCAGGAAAGAAGGAGGATGAACGCGTGCCCCCCTTTGCGGCTTACCAGGCCACGTGCCCCCAGCATTGGGATGATGCCCCCATGCCAATAGGGACAAGGGCCTCTTCCCCACAACACTGACCCAGTGGTTGTGAGGGTCTGTGGGCAGGGAGCTCATTAGCACCAGGGTACCCCTTTAACCACTTGCCTGCCGGGCACCTTTACCCCCTTCATGCCCAGGCTAATTTTCAGCTTTCAGCTGTCGCACTTTGAATGACATTTGTACAGTCATGCAACACTTTACACTTTATGAAATTTGTATAATTTTTTTCACACAATAGAGCTTTCTTTTGGTGGTATTTAATTGCCACTGGATGTTTGATTTTTTGCACTATAAAAAAAAGAGCAAACAATTTGTAAAAAAAGTTTTCTTTGTTTCTATTATAAAATATTGCAAACAGGTAATTTTTCTACTTCACTGATGTGGGTTGATGAGGCTGGACTGATAGGCAGCACTGATGGGCACTGATAGGTAGCACTGATGAGCACTGATGAGGTGGCAAGGACAGGCAGCACTGATGGGCACGGATAGGCTGCACTGATGAGGAGGCACTGATGAGGTGGCACTGGTGGGCATTGGTAAGGAGGCACTGATGATGCTGCACTGTAATGCAGCAATGATGGGCACTGATAGGCAGCACTGATGGACACTGGTGGGTGGCGTTTACTGGCAGCGCTGACTGGTGGCACTGACTCATGGCACTGACTGTTGGCACTGCTGGGCACTGATGGGCAGCACTGCTGGGCACTGATGGGCGCAACTGCTGGGCAGCATTGATGGGTGGCACTGCTGGGCACTGCTGGGTGGCACTGCTGGACATTGATCATCACTTTCCTCACTGTGACAGCGTGAGGAAAGTGCTGCTGATAAACGGCAAATGTATTTACATTGAGATCTGCTGTTGGACACAGCTAATCACATGGTAAAAGGCCGCTGTGATTGGCCTTTTACCTCATCATGTGATCAGCTGTGTCCATAGGACACAACGATCATGGAGAGCGTCAGGTGCACGCCGCTCTGGGCGCACGGGAGGGCACATTCTGGGAGGACATCATATGACGACCTCGCAGAACTGGACAACCGCGCTGGCTATAGCGCGGTTAACAAGTGGTTAAATAAGGGAGCACCCTGATGCTGCTCCCCTTGTGAATGAGTAAGAGGTACTTGTACCCCTACCCATTCACTAAAGGGTTAAATTGAGTAAAAATAAGAGACCAGTCTTTTAAAAAAATTCTTTATTGAACACAACAGTTTTTGACCTTTGCTAAAAAAAAAAGCCAAAAAAATTATTCCATCCCTGTAATCCATCGTCAATCACGGTGTCCAGTGTTGTCACAATGATGCCGACTGGCCGAAACAATAAAAACCCAATGCCCGCTGACCTGTTTGCATTTGCCGAGCGCTCGCCGCAATCCGGTCAGATGTAAACAATTGGGCGAAGCTAGCAGTGACGTTACCAATAGCTCTGCCCAATTGTACTGTGATTGGTCAAAGCATTGCCTGTGGTCAGGTGCATTGCCTTGGCCAATCAGAATGCACTGTGAGAGCGCACTACATTGTGGGGCGCGGCAGGAGAACAGCCCACCAAACACCCTTATCGTTTGTGTGTTTGGCGAACACACGAACAGCTGTTGTTCGAGTCAAAATTACATTTGATTAAAACATCCAGCCCATCATTATTAAACAGTGGACACAAAAAGAAAGTTTAGCAAGCTGTTTATTTTGAAAAAAAAAAAACACAATCTTACTGTCTGCAATCCTTCACAAGGGCTACATTACAAAACTGCTTATCTAGGGCTATTGTCCTACGTTAGGTAAAGTTGTTAAAACTTGAAAAGACGTTTTACATGCCTATTACCTTTCATCAATAAAAGGTATAATTTGCAGTTTATAAATACATCTGACTACATTGTTCTATGCCAAAGGTTAAAGTAGAACTCCATGCCAAACAAAAACTATGGTTTCTAATGGCAGCTTTTTTGATCTCTATATAAGCTATCATCAGTTTTGTCTATTAGCTGGGAAGGCTGCTAATATACTGACTATTTGATATTCCAGACTGGACGACCTTATTATTTTTACACAGGATTCATAAAGCACCAATAGTTTGCACAGCACTTTACAATGTAAAAGAAGACAGCGCAGTTGTAATACAATTCAATACAAGACGGTTGAAAGGTCCCTGCTTGGGAGAGCCTACAACCTGAAATGAAAGCGCAAGTCATACAAAGGGTGATAACTGTATGGGGATTAGTTGATGGAGAAAGTAAACTTTTAGTTGTTGGGCAGGAACTGGATAGGTCCCCCTGTAGCAAAGAATTCTTAAGAAATTCCTAAAGGTGGACAGATTGGGAGATAATTGGACATGGAGCAGGGAGTTCCAGGGGAGGGGAGGGGAGAGGCTCTGGAGAAGTCCTGGAGGTTAGCATAGGAGCAGGAGGTTAGCATAGGAGGAGGAGGTAAAAAGGAAACTAGAGGGCAGGAATTCTAGGGAGAAGTGTAGAGGATGGTTGGTGATATATTGAAATGAGGTAGTTGATGTAGAGATTTTAGATGTTGGGCATATTTGTGGATGGCTTTGTATATTGTTGTTAATATTTTGAATTTTATTCATTGGGCAAGCAGAAGCCAGTCAGAGGAATAGCAGAGAGGGGTGGCAGACACTGAATTTGTGGTAAAGTGGATTAATTTAGCAGCAGCATTCACGATAAATGGAAGGGGGACTGATTATTAGCATTATAGCCAGACAGTTTGACAGCTAGAAAGATAAGTATCTCTTTACATTTTGAGTATGTCCAAATGTGCATATGGACAGGCATGAGGATGCCATGTACAGCAATTCATTTGTTGTTTTAGCTAAAATTGCATTTGGTTTGTTTTATGTGGTCAGCTCATAAGCAAGTAGTACTTAGTGTTCTTTTTTATGATGATCCTCTTCTCCCAGTAATTTGTTAAAAATAAGTTGAACCATGAAACCTCAGCTGTTTCATTTAAGTAGACATCTCATTTCTCACTAGTGATTACACAGTATGACATGCTTACTGGAAAGGTTGTATAAAATTTACATAATGACAATTTGAGCCACCGAAAACACCGCTATATATTTATACAGTAAAAACAGCATCTACTGACTAACGTGGCACATTATAATTACTTCTGTTATCTGTTCATACCATGTTGATGCAAACCAACATTTAACAATATGCAAAGAAAGCCACATAATATGACACTGCAGTGCCCATGAATAACGTTTTGCATCTACAGAAGAAAAAAGTAGAAACAACCTATAATTAAAATAACATACAGCGTGCACCATCTTGGAATTACAGAAACTGGAAATGGAATGCTCAGATTTTTGTTCTGGTTGCCAAAAATCTGTGATATTTTTATAAAATATGTAATATTGATTTAAACAGTTGAGACACTTACAGGAGGGCCACGGGGTCCTATGACAGACATGCCCGGTTCTCCTGGAGCGCCCTGCAGAAAGATGGTAGATAGAAAGGAAAGGAATGAGAAAAATACAGAGAAAGAGGAAAAGCACAAAGGGCAAGGAGGATCTAGAAAGATAGTATGTGAAATAATATTTAAAATGGTACAATATCTGAAATGGTGAAAACCTATTCTTTCCAAAGTTTGGATACTGTTGGGAATGGTTAGGACAGCTTTTGGATTTTAATTACTGTCTTTGTTTCCACTGGGGTCATTCAACCTCTCTATGTGTCCTGGAGACAAGTATCAGTATTTTGAAAATTTCCCTTACTATAGAGAGACTTCTTCTCACTTCCTGTCCTGTCTTGTGGACAGCAAGTGGGAAATCTCTGTAGAATGTACAGAGCAAAAAAAGAGAAGAAACAACTTCCATGCTCCATCCAAAAGCTGAAAAAATGGTTAAATAGGCTTGAGAAACCATTTGTTAAATTTTCAGGGTCAGGGAGTTTAGTGATCAAATCATGCCTTTTTAAAATTTCCTTTGCATATCAATGAGAATTTATAGTGAACATAGCTTTACCTTACTCAGCTTAAGCTTTTTCCCAAACAAGCTCCAACAATAAGGATAAAATATTTCTTTAAAATGCATTAGAATTGCAGGGGAGCATTTAAGTGAGAACGTTTCTGCAAAACTGACTTGGCATAACCATTGGTGGTAGTTTGAAATCACCTGCTGTGTATCAAAAACTGAATTATTATGTTGAGCGAATGGTGACCTGTTTTTTTCCCCAGGTTATCAGATCTCTCTTGTGTATAGCAAACTTAATTATGGTCAATTTTCAACAGTTGCATCCAAGATTAAGTGGATCTAAGCGATCTGAGTGTTCCAAGTGTTAAAATTATTTTAGCACCAGTTCAAATGAGCTGTTGGTTCCTTGCAAGATCTACCTCTGGATGGCTTGTATAACACACAACAAACAAGTTATTAAAGGCAACATCATGGAAGAAAATTTTAAAAAGAAATAAGGTGAAGTGTTTTAGGTGGAACCCCCCCCCCCCCCCAAATAATATCATTGTTGTATAGTATTGCCATGATGATCAGAGTTTTTTACACGGATCATCAGATGTCTATACAAGACAATTTATGGAGGAACCATGACTTATTTGTATTTTAACTGCAGAAGTTTTGCAACATCAGACATCTGGTCACGATAGTTAAAGTGAACCTAGGCTCCACTTTAAACTTTTAAGAGTAAAAGTCCAGTCTATGAGCACACTTCATAAAAGTCCCTTCCATTAGTCCACGTTTATTAGTTCAGAATGTTTCTTTTGTGCTACTATCTGATTAAGGTTCATTTTGTTACTGGAGCCTGACTGTTCATGACTTCCTGGCTACGTTCCACAAACTGTGGTCCTCCATTCAATAACACTGGCCACTAATGCAGTACCGTCGAACAGTGGAATGGCAGTTGGCAGAGCTTTGCCATGTTCATGACAATCTGCCCCAATAAAAAAGTAAAACTAACTAAAGTCTAAAACTGTCAGAGAGCAGTATATAAGAAGCATTTCTAAATTTTAAAAGTGATGGTAGACATTTTATGGAGTCTACTCCTAGACAAGACTTATAACAATGTATAAAATAGAGTACATGCTCACTTCAAGGGTATTTTCTGGAATGCTTAATGCTATAAAAGCTAGGCAGCAACAGATTGCTAAATTATATCTATACACTGTACATAACCAACATTAGATATCCAATTCCTGCATAGCTTCTCCGATTAGAAGTAATTAGGTGGCTTGTTTCAATTGATACTCCAATTGAATCCTCAATAGCCTCATATATTAAAGCCTCAGAAGCCTGATATATTTAAAGGTGGGTAAGAAAAAATTGAGTACTGTCCGTGATACTTTTTTTTTTTGCACTAACATACAATTTTGAGGACAAGCTTTCAGGGTATGTCCTCTTCTTCAAAGTCCAAACAGTACTCTTTGAAGACTTTGAAGAAGGGGACATACCCCGAAAGCTTGTCCTCAAAATTGTATGTTAGTGCAAATAAAAAAAAGTATCACGGACAGTACTCAATTGTTTCTGTCGCAAATGCACTAATACGGCTACAATCACCTCAAGCAAGGTGGGTAAGGTAATTATTATATTTTTTTTCAATAATGATCTTGCCTTAAAGATCATGCTCTGAACTAACTAATAGTAAAGCTTAACAGTTGACAGCACACAACAGCATCCTTTACAAGCCAAAATTTCCACGAGGGTAATACATTGAGAGCAATAGATTACATTTAAGCAAAGTAAAAAGGGTTTGTATTGGAACCTATCCATATATAAACCACATAACCTTGTGAATTAGTTCCGCGGAATGAGCAACCAAGCTGTAAGCACTCCTTTGCAGTCCTTCCCTGCTTTGCAGTCCTTCCTTGTTGTATGTCCTCCCTTCCATTTAACATAAGTTATTTAACACTTCCCCCTAAATAAGCCACTAGCTCTTAGTGCATGAGGGACTGATAAATAAAAAAGTTCGATTTTTTTTTTTTTTACACTCAACTTACACCCACTTACCATCTAGGTGAGAGTGACATTACACTCCTTTTGGAAAGATCCTAAAGCTAAGGACTATCTACTCTTGCAATAGACTGGAGAGTCTTATTGTGCAATTTGGCCTGTAATCTCCAGGAATTTCCTGGACGGGAGGTAATGTCATGCCTAGCCATGTGGTAAATGGTGGTGAGATACATAAAAACCAAATCTATTACTAAGAGCAAGTAAATTTTATAGGGGAAGCAGTCCGGACAATTTGAGTGGACCACAAAGTCCACTTTACTTTGTCTAATTCACTAATAAAACGTATAGTGCTACATCCCACAAAATCCAGGGTAAAGTCATCCTTTCCCACTAGAACACCAGCATTATACTGCCAAAAAAGCAGGTTTGTATTTCAACGTTTTGACTTGCTATTGGTTTACCTTAGTCATGCTCACTGCAGAAAAAGGTTCTGCACTTTTAAGGTACAGCAGGAAGTTAGGTAAGCCTTGGAATGCAGGTGAGTCATGTAAGCCAAAACACCATCTATATGGTTGTGTAATAACCAAATATTCTGGAAAACAGGCAGCATTATATGGAATAAGACACTACTCAAGGGGCTAAAAAGCCCTGTCACTTCGATCTGGAAGTATTTAAGACCTGCTCACTAACTACTGATCCCTGCTGTTCAGATTAATCCTGTCCTCGGGGAACATTATATGAAGAAGCCTGACCATCAATAGTAGGCCACATAAGGTGTTTTAACATACCCCTGGCTTAAAGAACTGGTTCTGCATTTCAAGAGACCCCAAAACTAATATTGCATGCAAATATGTTTCTCCAGTCAAAATCTTTAATGTCATTTTGAATAGAGTGGAGAAAGGTCAGAGCACCTGCCAGGCTTCTCCATCTGTATCGTCACTGGGGAGATCTGCCCTCACTTCCCAGGACAAAGACAAAAAAAAAAGCATTCTTTTTAGCAGCGTAGGGTTACTTCCTGTTCCAGTGACAACTGCATCTCTCATTTCTTGTGTGGATAATACAGGAACAGGGAGTGAGGGGAAAATCCTAAAAGAATGTTTGACTCTTCTCTAACCAAACTAAGAAACAATCTGACTGGCATTAAGCTTTAGGAGCTAAGTTTTGGGAGAATTAACATTTTACATATACCTTGAATCCAGAGCACATGAGGTAAGTTGGAGCTCTGATTGCACAAACCAAAACTAAATACTGGCACTATGCCCTGTTACTGTCAATCATGTGTAGGGACCCTGCCATAAGCTTGTGTGTCCCTATTCTAAATAAAGTATTTGCAGGTAGGCTGTAGCCAGCCTGTTATGATCCGCCAGGTGATGCCTCAGGCTGCCAACTGACAGACCTACTCAGAGCGTGGGGTCTAAGCCCGGGCTGTGCTTTCACCAGAGCCCCTGATGGTGGGGATGGACTTGAAACAGTCCCGGGCCAGGTCACGACCTCCGAGCAGGCCCACCAGTGGCTGAGGAGACCTTTGGGGACAGGTACCGGGAGAGCCAGATATGAAGAGGATGGCGGCCCCAGCAGGGTAGTAACGGATCGTGGGCCCGTGAGGGTAAGCGGGGTACAGAATCGGTAGGCGAAGTGTAGTCGGGTCACACGCAGGGTCAGCAGGGAAGTCAATCCGTAGAATGGTCAGGGCAATCCGGGTCAAACGCTGGAGCAGGCAGGGTAGTCAGGACAATCCGGGTCAATCACAGGAGCAGGCAGAATAGTCAGGGCAATCCGGGTCAATCACAGGGGCAGGCAGCGTAGTCAGGGTCAATCAGGGTCACTAGACAGGTGCAGGAACTCGGGATCACAGGAAGACCTTGCGGCAATCGTAGTAGTGCGCCCTGCACTGTCATTGGCCGGCTAGGACGCGCCCCCGGCTGTCATTGGGCGCCTGAGGCGCGCCCCCGGCACCTACTGCGCATGCGCGGCGTCCTGTCAGGCGCGGCTCGCCGAGACCTAGTGCCGCCAATGCGCATGTGCGGGGGACAGAGCCGCGATCGAGGAGCACGGAGCCGCGATCCCTGACATTGCCCCCCCCAATGGGCACCCTCCGGGAGCCCCACTGATCTCTCCACCGCGGGTGATCACGACAAAATTCCCGGATGAGCCAGGGCGCGTGGACGTTCTGGGTGGGTTCCCATGAGTTCTCCTCAGGGCCATACCCCTTCCATTTTATCAGGAACTGCGTCTGGCCCCCCCTCCGTCGGCAACTGAGGATAGTCTCCACTTCATATTCCTCCTGGTCACCTATGGTGACTGCCTCGGGAGGTCTGGATTCACGGTCCGGGAAGGGATCCGGTCTGGATGGCTTCAGGAGAGATACATGGAACACAGGATGTATCTTGAAGGTCTGCGGAAGCTCGAGTTCGTAGGCCACCTCGTTAACTACTCGTTTTACCGGAAATGGGCCAATGTACTTGGGTCCCAGCTTCCTTGAAGGACACAGCATCTTCAAGTTGGTTGTTGCTAGCCAAACCTGATCCCCTGGTTGAAGCAGTAATTCTCCTCTTCTCTTTCTGTCGAATGCCCTTTTACTGTCCTCTTGGGCTTTAGCGATGGCTTCCTGAATTGTCTTGTTATTGACAGAAAAGAAGTTCAAGATGTCTTGAGATGCCGGTACCGGATTCTCAGGCATCAGATCAGGGAGGAATGTGGGATGATACCCATAATTGGAAAAGAACGGGGATTGACCCGTAGCTGAGTGACTCGAGTTGTTGTATGAGAATTCCGCGGAAGGCAGCAACGACAGCCAGTCATCCTGAAGGTAGGATGTGTAGCACCGTAAGTACTGTTCCAGCGTCTGGTTTGTCCTCTCAGTTTGGCCGTTGGTCTGTGGATGGTAGGCGGATGAAAGTGACAGCTTGATTCCCAGCGATTTACATAAGGCGTTCCAGAACCTGGAGGTGAATTGGACCCCCCGATCTGACACTATATCTTCGGGAACACCATGAAGCCTAACCACTTCCTTGATGAAGATCCGTGCCGTTTTCGGTGCTGATGGGGTCTTCTCCAGGGGCACGAAATGTGCCATCTTTGAGAAGCGGTCGACGATCACCATTATTGCAGTGATGCCCTGGGATGGTGGAAGTTCGACCACGAAATCCATGGCTATCATTTGCCAGGCCCGCTTGGGTATGGGTAATGGACGTAACAATCCCCATGCCCTGCTCCTGGAGGGCTTGTTCCTTTGACAGGTGGGACAAGTTCGGACGTAATGCTCACAATCCTTGATCATGTCTGGCCACCAGAACAAGCGCCGTAGTAGATCCAGAGTTTTCGTTACCCCGAAGTGGCCCGCCATTGGATGGTCGTGGCAGTGCCCTAGGACCAAGGTTCGCACTTCTTCTGGGACCATGATCCGGTCTTCCTTCCAAAATAGCCCACCATGGCTCTGGAGGGGTGACCCAGACGGAACTGGTAGTCCTACAGAAGCATAGAGAAGCCGGGAGCGAAGTTCCGTTTGTAGAGCGAGGAAACTCCCAGAAGGTAAGATGGTGTCAGGTACCACAGCGTCGTCGGGGTCCTCAAACATGCGGGACAGAGCGTCTGGTTTAGTGTTCTTAGTACCGGGTCGGTACGTTATATGGAATGAGAATCAAGAGAAGAAAAGAGCCCATCTCGCTTGGCGAGGTCTCAGTCGTTTTGCCGTTCTTAAATATTCAAGGTTTTTGTGATCTGTGAATATTAGGATTGGGTGTGTGGCTCCTTCCAGTAAATACCTCCATTCTTCAAGAGCAGTTTTAATGGCCAGGAGCTCCCGATCTCCAATGTCGTAGTTACGTTCCGCTGGTGTCAACTTCCTGGAGAAGAACGCCACAGGGTGCAGTAGTTCCTTGGTACCATTCCTTTGGGACAAAACCGCTCCTACCGCATTTTCGGAGGCGTCCACTTCCAAAACATATGGGAGAGAAGCGTCTGGATGGCAGAGAATGGGAGCAGAGGTGAACAATTCTTTGAGCTTTTCGAATGCTGTCTGCGCTTCGGGAGTCCACTTAAAGCGGACCCCTTGTTTCGTCAGTTGCGTGATCGGGGAGACCAGACCGGAGAAGTTCCTAATAAACTTCCTGTAAAAGTTGGAAAAACCGATGAAACGCTGTACCCCCTTTTTATCGGCGGGTATTGGCCAATCTAAGATCGCCGTGACTTTCTGGGGATCCATTCCGACCCCCGCGGAAGAGAGAACCAGTCCCAAGAACGTGATTTCGTGCTGTTCGAAACAGCACTTTTCTGCCTTTGCGTATAGCCCGTGTTGACGCAACCGTTCTAATACCCGTATCACGTGACCCCGATGAACCTCCAGTGAGGGGGAAAAAATTAGGATGTCATCCAAATAAACCACCACGAAAATATCGAGAAAGTCACGAAAAAAATCGTTGATAAAGTGCTGAAAGGTCGCCGGAGCATTACAGAGCCCGAACGGCATCACCAAATACTCGTAGTGACCGAATCTCGTACGGAACGCCGTCTTCCACTCATCCCCCTCCCTGATACGGACAAGGTTATAGGCCCCCGCAGGTCTAATTTAGTAAATATCGTTGCCGATCTCAATCTCTGGAGGAGCTTGGGGACTAGGGGTAAGGGATAACGATTCTTTACCGTTATTTTATTCAGGTCACGGTAGTCTATGCAGGGCCGTAACGATTTGTCCTTCTTCTCTACGAAGAATAACCCGGCCCCGGCTGGGGATGTGGATGGACGAATAAATCCCTTCCAATGTATTCCCTCAGTACTTCCGATTCTGTTTCGGACAAGGAAAAGATACGGCCGAATGAGATTTCAGATCCGGGTAGGAGGTCTATGGGGCAGTCGTAGGAACGGTGCGGAGGGAGAACATCAGCTCCTCGCTTACTAAAGACGTCTAAGAAGTCATGGTAGGCCGGAGGAATAACCTGGGATAGATCGGTGTCGCCATCCAAGCACAGGAGGAACCGGGGAACCACGGATCCTGTGACGTGGCAGTGACTCAAACAATAGGGTGAGCGAAATTGAATTGTTCCCTTTTCCCAGTCAATCTGGGGGTTATGGGCCCTCAGCCAAGGGAGCCCCAGAATGACTGGAAAAAGGGGGGATGCGATGGCATCCAAACGGAGGAACTCCTGGTGATGGTCTGCCATTGTGGTGAAAATGGGTGGTGTCTCCTGGTCCACCACCCCTGATTTTATACGGGACCCATCTGCCAAGAAGATGTTGAACCCCCTTTCTTTGGTCTGGAGAGGGATTTTTTGCCGGTGGGCAAAAGTCAGATCGATGAAGCAACTACAGGCTCCTGAGTCAACGATTGCGGTCACCGACAATGTTCCTCCGGGGAGCTGTAATGACACAGGAATGGCCAGGTAACTCGACTGATCATCCCTTCCTGCAGGTAAAGTAAAAGAAACGGGCGTGGACTTACTCATTTTAGCAGGACAGGAGCGCACCTGATGACCAGCTTCCCCGCAGTACAGACATAGGTTCTGTGATAGTCTCCTCTGACGTTCCTCGACCGATAAGTGGGAACGGGCCAATCCCAGCTGCATGGGTTCCGGGTTGTCCCCTGTTTCCGTGCTTCGTGGATGGTTCCCTGGGGCTGGAGCTGTATCTCTGGATGGAATCCATGCCACCCTTTGACCCTGGCTGCTCCTTTCCAGCCGACGTTCCCTTAGTCTACGGTCAATTTGAATGGCCAACTCAATCAGTTTTTCCAGGGAGTCAGGTAGACCTACTCGTGCTAGTTCGTCTTTGAGAGACTCAGACAGCCCGATGCGGAACTGGTGACATAAGGCCGCATCGTTCCATCTGGTGTCTCCCATGCAACGCCTAAAATCGGACGCGTATTCTTCGGCTGTCCGGCGGCCCTGCCGCAGAGAGTATAGAGTAGCCTCTGCGGAAGCAGCCCGCTGAGGGTCGTCATACAAGACGGCCATGGCCCGAAAGAACTCGGTCACGGAGTCAAGATGGGGGTCGTGCTTCTCCATCAGACGGTGAGCCCAATCCTGGGGCTCATCCTGAAGGAGGGAGACTATAAACCCCACCTTGACGGTCTCGGTGGTGAACGTGCGGGGCTGTAAGTCAAAGTACAGGGTGCAAGCGTTCCGGAAGGCTCGGAAGCTGCTCCGGTCACCACGGAATCGTTCCGGCAGAGGAACGCGGGGTTCAGGAGCTAGGGGTGTGGCAACCGCTCCGGATACCGGGTTAGCGGGAGGTTCTGCAGGTGGAGGACTCTGAGCAGGGGGAGTCAGAGGAGCTAATGACTCCATGCGGTCCTCCAGTCGGGCGCAGCGACTGTGGAAGTTCTGGAAAGCCTGGGTCAAGGTTGCCAGGTGCTGACAAATATCCTCTAGGGACGCCGGTCCACTTCCTGGCTCTGTCATGGCCGCAAGGTACTGTTATGATCCGCCAGGTGATGCCTCAGGCTACCAACTGACAGACCTACTCAGAGCGTGGGGTCTAAGCCCGGGCTGTGCTTTCACCAGAGCCCCTGATGGTGGGGATGGACTTGAAACAGTCCCGGGCCAGGTCACGACCTCCGAGCAGGCCCACCAGTAGCTGAGGAGACCTTTGGGGACAGGTACCGGGAGAGCCAGATATGAAGAGGATGGCGGCCCCAGCAGGGTAGTAATGGATCGTGGGCCCGTGAGGGTAAGCGGGGTACAGAATCGGTAGGCGAAGAGTAGTCGGGTCACACGCAGGGTCAGCAGGGAAGTCAATCCGTAGAATGGTCAGGGCAATCCGGGTCAAACGCTGGAGCAGGCAGGGTAGTCAGGACAATCCGGGTCAATCATAGGAGCAGGCAGAATAGTCAGGGCAATCCGGGTCAATCACAGGGGCAGGGAGCGTAGTCAGGGTCAATCAGGGTCACTAGACAGGTGCAGGAACTCGGGATCACAGGAAGACCTTGCGGCAATCTGTGACAGTGCAGGGCATCTTTAAATAGTGCGCCCTGCACTGTCATTGGCCGGCTAGGACGCGCCCCCGGCTGTCATTGGGCGCCTGAGGCGCGCCCCCGACACCTACTGCGCATGCGCGGCGTCCTGTCAGCCGTGGCTCGCCGGGACCTAGTGCCTGTGTCCCGGCGCGATCTGCCGCCAATGCACATGCGCGGGGGACAGAGCCGCGATCGAGGAGCACGGAGCCGCGATCCCTGACACAGCCTGAGCTTTGTTTATGTAATCTGGGTTATGTTTGTCCTAAATTCAGGGACATCGCTTGCTTCTGACTGCATCTGGGGAGTGTTGTCCTGTATATAGCTTAAAAGATATTTATTTATTTTAGGTACTTATATAGCGCCGTCAATTTATGCAGCACTTTACATACATATTGTACATTACATCAGTCCATAACCCCCAAGAAGTGTACAATCTAAGGTCCTAAGATATAATGTATTGGGTTATTGATACTTATTCTGCCTCGGCCAAATAGGGGGTTCATTTTTGAAGAGACCTTCTAAAAGTGCCCTTGCCTCCCCAATGTTGCCTGGTGATGATGTGTATTTAGCAGGGCCAGTTTGTATCTCCTGGATGTGAATATCAGTGTAAGGAGGACAGTTTCATGGGGCCTGGACCCATGGAACCTAAACATGCCTGTGTTGGAACCGAAAGAACCAGGAAGATGGATCATCTTCAGTTAACTCTGCTATGTGCAATTAGGTCCAGGAGAGCTCAGGGGAAACTGCTACCAGATGAAAATGGCATGGAGGCCTCAATAATCGGTCTTTAAGGTATCTGTGATTGCTTGTATGGGACCTGATGACCAGTTCCTGTTAGGAGGCTGCTCCTGCAGTATCAATAGTGGTATTTAAATGATTCATTGTAAGTGGGAGGCAGCTACTGATAGATTTGGGGCCACTAAACTAGTTGTTCTTAAAGGATTACAGTAATTTGAAACTGGGAGACTGCCACTAAAACATTAGAGCCGCGATCAATTTTGATATTACCAGGAGGCTGCTACAAAAAAAATTTGAGATCTTTGAAGGTCTGATACCTTTTTACTGTTTTTGGAAATTCTGTATTCCTAACCCCCTCTCCCTAGGCATCCAAGTAAATACATTTTGAAAAAAAAAGACTGGAGGCCTTGAAGTCTGATTGTCAGGAAAGTTAGTGAGTGTCTGGGTGCAACCACAGTGTAGGTCACTAGCAGGGAAAACAGGGGAACCCATTAAAACCCAGCAGCTCCTCCGGGGGTCATTGCTATGCGTGTTATCTTTTCTACAGGCAATTTCATTTTACAGTTGTTTAGTACATCTCTAGAAAACACTGTGAGTCTCAGATCAGGCAGTGTGGTTAATGTTTCTGTATACAGAACCATTAACAGAGCTCTAACCAGAAAGAATTTACTACCACGCAGCCAATGTAAAGCACAAAAGAGTCTGCCATGTGCTATAGCATTTATCTGCATATCAATGCAACTGGCTGCAGAACATTTATGGTGCACCTCCTGGAATGTCTATATGATTGGGTGAGAATGCTGAACAAGTACAGAACACAGATTCTTTCATAGACCCTGTGGCAACATGTGCGCAGTATGGACTATCACAGTCAATCAGAACATCTGACAGTACTTCCATGGGATGTAAGCTAATGCTCACTCAATGGCAGTCAATGACAAGGGTCACATCTGTAATCTCTCATACATCTTCATTCTGGCACTAAGAAACCTGGAAACAGAGCTGCCTGTATACACAGAGAGGCATTCCACAGACAGAGACGTGGAAGACATCATCAGGATGTGGTTTCACAGATTTATTGTCTAAGTCAAACCGTACTGCTTTTGATTTACGTGAAAGCAATAACACCACATGTCAGTTTTCTTGTGGCTTAAGTAGATTACAATACTGGATCCAAAACAAGCCCAAGGCACAAAATGATTTTGTTTAGTGAATAAACCAGTGCATCTGACTTTCTATAGTCTATTACCATGGTATGGCACCATTATATCTCCATTATTATAGGTACTTTAAATATTATTAGTCATGTTACAGCATCCTGCTACATCATGTTTTGTATACTGTAATGCCAGGAAAACAATTCTAATGTGACCAAGTGTTTATAAGAAATCAAATCAATTACTATGGTCTGTAATTGCAGTTTTAAGTTTATTACTCCTTCCCTGGCATCTTCATAAAGTGAGGATATTTCTGCAGACTGCAAATGGAAATGTAGTTCTGTTATTTGATTGTGAGCTGCAGGAAGCAAAGCATATTTTCTGCATATACTGTATGGGCAAGTGAGACATGCTATAACTACTTTTTTGCCGCAATTTGTATGGTGTATTATATAACCATATGTATAAATAATATGTTTTAAATCTAGTGTGGACAGATACTGCTCTTGCTATTATTATTCTGAAAAAAAAATAGTTTTAAAGTGCACCCATTGAATATATATATATATATATATATATATATTGGTAAAAGTATTGGGACACTCTCTCCAAATCATTGGATTCAGGTGTTCCAATCACCTCCATGGCCACAGCTGTATAAAATTGAGCCCCTAGGCATGCAGACCGCCTCTGCAAACATTTGTGAAAGAATGGGTATCTCTCAGGAGCTCAGTGGATTCAAGTGTGGTACCATGATAGGTTGCTGCCTGTGCAATAAGTCCATCCGTCAAATTTCTTTGCTACTAAATTTTCCAAGCTCAACTGTTAGTGGTATTATAACAAAGTGGAAGCAACTGGGAACAACAGCAACTCAGCCATGAAGTGGTAGGCCACGTAAAATGACAGAGCGGGGTCAGCGCATGCTGAAGCGCATAGTGTGTAGAAGTTGCCAACTGTCAGCAAAATCAATAGCTAAAGACCTCCAAACATCATATGACCTTCATATTAGCACAATAACAGTACATAGAGAGCTTCATGGAATGGGTTTCCATGGCCAAGCAGCTTCATCCAAGCCTTACATCACCAAGTGCAATGCAAAGCATCAGATGTATTGGTGTAAAGCATGCAGCCACTGGACTCTAGAGCAGTAGTCTCCAAACTGTGGCCCTTGCTTTTATCTGGCCATTGGGGCACTATTTCATCCACTGACACCAACAATGGGGCATAATTCTCTCCCAATGAGAACAGCGAAGGGGCACAATTCCTCCCAATTACACCAATGATGGGGCCAAATGTCACCAATGATAGGACACAATTCTTTCCACTGACTCCAACGATGGGGCACAATTCTTTCCACTGACACAAACAATGGGGCACAATTCCTTCCAATGACACCAATGATGGGGCACAGTTCACCCCAATTACACCAACAATGTAGCATAATTTCTCCCACTGACACCAAACGTGGGGAATTTTTTTTCCCGCTGACATCGGGACATTTTCTACTCCCAATAACCACAGTTCAGCCCCCCCCCCCCTAAAGTTTGAAGGACAGTAAACTAGCCGCCTGTTTAGAAATTTTGGAGACCCCTTCTCTAGAGAAATAGAGATGTGCTCTCTGGAGTGCTGAATCACGCTTCTCTGTCTGGCAATCCGATGGTCGTGTCTGGGTTTGGCGGTTGCCAGGAGAACGCTACTTGCCTGACTGCATTGTGCCAAGTGTAAAGTTTGGTTATGGGGGGGATTATGGTGTGGGGTTGTTTTTCAGGGGTTGGGCTTGGCTCCTTAGTAGCAGTGAAGGGAACTCTCAACATACATAAATATTTTGGACAATTTTATGCTCCCAACTTTTGTGGGAACAGTGTGGGGATGGCCCCTTCCTGTTCCAACATGACTGTGCACCAGTGCACAAAGCAAGGTTCATAAAGATATAGATGAGCGGATTTGGGGTGGCTGGCCTGCACAGGTCAGTGCAGGTCCTGACCTCAAACCGGAGAACACCTTTGGGATGAATTGGAGCAGAGACTGCAAACCAGGCCTTCTCGTCCGACATCAGTGCCTGACCTCACAATGAGCTTCTGGAAGAATGGTCAAACATTTCCATAGACACACTCCTAAACCTTGTGGACAGCCTTCCCAGAAAAGTTGCAGCTATCATATCTGCAAAGGGTGGGCCAACTCAATTTTGAACCCTACGGACTAAGACTGGGATGTCATTAAAATTCATGTGTGTGTAAAGGCAGGTGTCCCAATACTTCTGGCAATATAGTGTAGTGTATATATATATATATATATATATATATTTTTTTTTTATTATTATTATATATTAATTTTTTTTGTTATATTATTTTTTTTTTAGTGTGGCTAAAGACTGGTGCTGTGACATAAGAGGAAGGGGAGTGCATCACAAGTTCCTCCATACTTAGAAGTACTGGGTATTTTTTTCTCTCCCACAAATGAATGGAGAGGCAGAAAGGGATGGAAAGGTGAATAAAGAACAGATTTATAACAGAAAGTGGATATTGATATTTGCTGTCTGGTACTGTATACTTTGCAGCATTAATCAATACCATGGCCTGTATTAGCTCCTCCATATAATGCAGGCTATGGTACTGAGTTGCAGTACTTCACTGAGTTTTCTCTGCTTAATGTGACAGGGGGAGAACTGGTCAGGGGATTTTCACAGGTCAAATGGATCGGGCTCTCCTTCCTGTTTTTTTTTTTTTTACTTCTTCAATTAATTTTTTTTGCACTCCGCCAGTTGCAAAGTCCCAAAGCAAGCATAATGTAATGCTTATTTGTAAAGCACATTGCTGTGTTTTATAAATGTGGGGATTTTAATTTTTGAAAGCAGTAAATGGCCATGGTACTACCATACTGATGTTATTTAAATGTACCTCTATGTGCTGCTGTGGGGTGGGGGTGGGGAGTGTAATTCAAACTATGCTCTTGCTTCGCCCTGCTTTGGTAAAGCACAGGTTTGCTTTGCTCTAAGTTCTTTAGTAATATACCTGCCTATGTCTAACAGAAGAAGATTTGTCAGTTACAGGCATGAAACCACTCTAAACCAGTACATTTCAATCAAATAAAAAACACTTATAAGTTTGTAGGCTGCTTCTCATTTCCTACATGTGTCAAAACACGTTAGTGTTCAACAACACTCATCAATGCCAGTAAAAAGGCAGACTGGTCCTTGTTTTCTGAGCTTTAATAACATTTCTTTCCAGGAAGTCAGAATGATTTCATTGAGTTGTGCATCATATCTACAGGGATAACATGACTATAGCTTTGTCACAATACCATGATAATCCACTAAGGCATCGGTGTGGACAGCCTAAAGGCAGGTATTTCCTGGGTTAAAGAATACAGTCTATCACTGCAAGGCATATCACGCATCAGTGATATCAATAGTATTTATTGACCTGACATTCAAAATATTTCTTCAGCTTTTACTATAGCTTCATACATTATGTGTCTATGCAGGCATATTAGTGGAAGTGTTTCCTGTCCTTCCTAAATAGGCTCAGTTAAGTGTTTTAAGCTTTATCTAGTCTTCTCAGTGATTTGCTTGCCTTCTGGTGCAACAAAAACCTAATGGCTTAACAGGATCTAGGGATATATCTTTACAAAATTCCTCTTAACAGCAGTCTTGAGCCATTCTTTAGTGCAGTAATGAAGCGATGCTGTAAGAGGTGTAAGATGGTCCTCTCTAAAACTAGACACAGGTTATCAGGGTTTCTTTATTATAGGTCAGGAAGTAACAAATCCGAAGAATTAAAAACATGTGACAGCCTGAACAGCTGAGTTAAAGGCATTCCAATACCTAGAAATGAAAGCACTTTCAAATAATTGCTGTAATTCTTTAGTAAAGCCTACAACTGTGAGAATCTAGCTTTGTATAGCCTATATTTCTTAGCCCTCTGGAGACATATTTCCTGGGTGCTTGGTCAAAATGAAAGATGTCTAGGACCTGGACCTGGGTGCTTGGTCAAAATGAAAGATGTCTAGTGTAATTTAGACATTTGTGCCTTGTCACTGTCTTCATAAGAACATGAAAAACACAGCTTCTGTTTTGAAGTTCAAACAATAATTATTACTTGCCTAAAAAGTGTTTTATCTGATTTTCTCATAGCTATGTTCTTAGCTCCCAAATGTCTTTCGTTTGGAGGGACCATCCCTCTTTTTAAATCAAATCCCTCTGTCCCTCTTTCCTCCTCAGTTGTCCCTCTTTTTAGTCTGATGTATAGACCTCCAAAAAAGACATTTTTTTTTTACTTTTATTATTATTTTTTTCAGCAAGTTTGCATCCAACCTCTTAGCTCTTGCTTTTCTTATTAAGAAAAGCCAGTAAAAAAAATGGAAAAATGTGGTGATAAAAAGCACTCATGGATTTAGGCAATAATTTTCTGAATTTCAATTCATCATGGTCCAAATAACTTGGGGCATGGATGTCTCTTTTGACTACTTTGTGTTAAAGGGTATGCCTCTTTCACATCTCAGAAATTTGATCCTTGCACAGGGGTGTGTATCATATACAAGGGGGTCTTGTAGATCACAATATCTATCCAGTGGCAGACCTACTGCCATAACTGTCAGCACAGTTTGTTTGGAGTACTTCCTTCATCAGAAGCCTTTTTTGCAATCGAAGCCAAACATTGCCTGTGACACCAAGCAGGTAATTGATGTTGCCTGTCATAGCCTTTCTTATGGATGCAGACTGTGCATACTTCAGTGAAAAACAGTCTAGCAGCAGGTTGTGTCACCAATATATTCAGTATTACAGGCGTTGCTTTTCCATAACCTTGGAGGGTTTGTTTCCACTTAACTTGTGTGTTCTGGGGTTATCTGTTGTGTTCTATTAATTGCATAATTGATTCAATGTGATAAAACCTTTAACCGCTCGTATATTGCATATATGAAAAAATCTTATAAAATGATCAGCTACATTTTCAACCACAACAGCAACTAGTACAAGACTAGATGATAAATAAGTAGCTAATATACAGTACATCAGTATTAACATTGTTAAGGGTTTACAAATGTATACATCTGAATTCAAGCTGCTATACTGCTATAGATCAAATCAGATCAACCATTTTTGGACATTATAATGATTACTTGAACATTACGGAGAACCCAGGAAATCAAGCCTTGGGATCCATTATTTTGCTTTATTTTCATATTTTGAAAATAATCTTTTCACAGAAAGAATATGATCATCAGCGTCGTAATTTGAAGGATATTTCAGTTTATATAGTATATACAGGGCCTTGCCAACTACAACCAAGCCATAAAAAGCCCATATATGGGGCAATTTCATCAAAAGATGCAATAGATTTTATCATGACTTTTAATAACTGGACAGAGCAGGGGTATTTATAGTGTCAGCAGTCTTTAGCAACACACTGGAATTCTCTGATTCAGCATTTCCTTTGAAAGTGAAATGATCCATTCATCACAGTCATACAGTAAAATGATGAGACAAAGAGAATGACTATAATAAAATTGGTGGTTTGTCGAATGAGATTTCCACAGGCAAATGTCTTATGTTGCCTCATCATCAGTGAGAGATCTGCTTGCTTTATAACCAGTCCAAAAGCTGAGATTGTTGCAAATACAATATAAAAGGAGTCTTATAGCTCTTTTGGTTTACCTTTCAAAGTTAAAGTTGAACTACGGGCAAAATAAAAATTATATAATATGCAGACTTCCACTTGCATTAACACATAATTTTTTTTTTCTTAGTTCCCCCATTGATTCTCCAAGTAGATCTGTTATTGTTTTATTTCTTATAAGAGGGTGACATTGCTATTCCTTTTGCAGTGAAAGCACACAGCGTTGTCACCCCATGGGACAGGGTAGGCTTAGCTGGGAATGTAGTTTTAAGTTGATTTTACGTTGGGGGGCCTAAAATTACAACCATTTTAAGCAGTTCCCTTAACAGGTTTTCTTTTTGATTAAAAAAAGTTTCAGCCCTATGAATAAAAGCTGACTGCTTTAAGTACCCCTGTCAGTGTGAAATGGTTTCTTCCAACTCCTGTAACTGAAACAGGACAGTTTGGTCTGATAAAAGAAGTAGAAAAATAAAGAATCTACAGGCAAAAATAGTGATGAGCCGATATATCAACCAAAAAAAAAGTGCCAATAATGGCCAAAATATTTTAGATATATATTTTAATTTTATTTGTGTGTGTTACTTTCAATAAAATTTATTTTATGCTACTAGATTGTATTTTTTAAATTCATATTCATTTAAATTTATGATATTAATTAAAAAGTTGAATATAATACAATTATATATTTTAAAAAATATATCTTTTTTTAAACTGTCCATTTCAGTTTTGTTCCAGAATTTTGATTTCGGTGCACCACTAGCAATAATGTTATGGGTGGGATTCAGAAAAAGAAAAACTGCTATGTCAATACTAGTGACTGACTGCATCATATATGTATGTTTTTTTTTTTATTTTGCCTACGGTTCCACTTAAATGCCATTTGGATCATATATTTCAAGGCATATGCTTATTAGTAGTAATGTCAGGAAATGTACGAGGAGGTGCAATACAAACAGACAAGCTGTGCCCTCCGTCTGAACATCACAGATGGAGTTGGCTTATTTTTTAAAGTGTTGAGCTGTCTGCCTTTACAACCAATCAATCTGTGCTGCAGTGTGCACTGTTCATGGTTTACAAGACTGGCTATACAAACTGAACTTGTGGTGAGGATTTCTGGATAGTATAAAGTTTTCATCACTTGTGTGGGTGTTTATGAGCAAATAATTTCAGCAGGCAATAGCCAGGCCATGTGGCTGCTAGGACCAAGACTGTCTGATGGCACCAAACGTTTTATGCTGCAATTAATCCTAAATAACAACATGTTTTGGATGGCAGTTATTAAGTAAAGCAGGCTCTTTTATCAAAGAAATGGGAGTGGGGAAGCAGGGACGAAAGAGGAGTCATTTTGTTGTTTTTGTTTCAAGTAAACAGTTTCCAGATGGCTAAACTTGTGGTTAGAGGGTATTTTGGGGGAAAGGAGGAGCTGACTCACCTTCTCTCCAAGCTGACCCTTTAATCCCTGGATCATTTACATCATCCGCAGGCACATATAACAGGGCAAGATCAGGAAAATTAAAAAGGGAACGGAAGGGAAAAAAGAGAAAACGTAAGATTAAAAGGGATAGAGGAAATATTAGTACTTTATTTAAAACATGCAACATTTAAAAAACTGAGGGTTAACAAGACTTTGCTTATGGTAAATGACAGAGTCTCTTTATAGACCAGCCCCTGACGTACTTATATTCAACTAAGCCATGCTCCCCTGTGCCTTTTCTTCATTGGAGCCAGAAATTCAAACTCTGTGTAAGGATTGAATGATTTAATCCCCTCTCTTGAATGACTGTGTTTGGGCCTGGTAATTGGTCACTTGATGCAGGGTGGTGATAGAAGTGTAGATGCACATAAGTTGGCCAGGGTTTGCTTAATATTTTCATAATTTTGATAATTAAAACTGAAACAATTATGTATTTATAGAGCTTAAGATGACTACAAGTATGAGATGATCACTGAATATGTATACATTTTCCAAGCACAACACAACTGGTTTCAACCCTATTTCAGGGAAACATTAGTAGTCAGCTAAGACAATGAGTCCAGGCACTAGGCTTCTTTCCAGAACCATCAATCAGAGGTGCCTGCAAAAGTCATACCGTGGTCAGACATATTGGTCTTAATGTGAACCTGTGCACACTGAAGTATTTTTATATTCTGAAGAAGCAGTAGAAGCACTTTAAAACAAGTCTTCATTTATCTCAGTAGTTGTATGCACTGTGTAGAAATTGTTCTTCAAATTTACAACAGAAGTTCCGATGTGTTAGACTTTTTTCATATTACTTTCTTCACCAGAATCTTGGCATCCTACCAGCCTTCAGTAAACAAACAACAGGTGTTTCTATGCCCCTGTTCACACTAGGCCATACCGCATTTAGGTAATTTGGAGACTTTATTTGTTGGTTTTTGTGCATTTATTAGTTGTGAAGTGCTGTGCTGGGGAAGGATTGCATGTTTTTGGCGCTGGAGACTTTTATTGTGGGAGCACCTGAAAAATGTGCATGTACCTTTTTGGTCAGTTTCAGGTGTTGAGCTACAAATGCTTGAACACTCAATTGTGTACAGGATCAATGGAAAAACTTGGGGTTTGCCTTATTGAGCATGTTGGAGCTATGAGCTTCAAGCTACAAAATGATCAGGTTTGAATTGGGCTAAACTGTTAGATACTTACTGTAACCTGATTTTAGAACCTTTGCTGTGATCTTTGAGGACATTTGAGAATGAATTTCTGCATACTAGAACCAGCTAGGGAGGTCAGTGCGGTGGCTGTTTTACTGGTTTGTTAAGAATGTGTAATGGTCTGGACACAGATACATTTTAAAGCTAAACTCTAGGCAGATATAAAATGGGTATTTAAAGTGTAAAAGTAGCCAAACCATTTTTTAAAATTTTGGATAAAAAGGGGTTAACAATCATGTCAAGTTATTTTTTTCTTTCTGTGCTCCAGTCAAACGGGTAGCCCAACTGGAAGACTTACTCCCACCTCTTGCTTAGGTGACATTGTTAAAAAAACTTTGGATATCACCTCACTTTCTGTTCTAGTGACAACAGTCTAGAACAAACAGAGAGGATGAATCTCCCTAGTGGGGACAAACAGCAAAAAAAAAAACTTGGCACAGAATCTAACCCTTCCCCAGTCCATCCAAAACTAAAAAACAAAGCAAAAGGTTTGCCTCCACATACTTTAATCTATGTATGTATCATTTAAAAAAAAAGTCTAATTCTATTGAATGCAAAATGACATGCCGGGTCACATTGTAATCCATTGTATTAAAAAATGGTAATTGCATTGCAATCTCTCATTAAGCTTGGCCCTTAACCAGTACCGTTCAGTGGAATTGCACGTGTTCCTTACACACACACATAACAATGTGTGTTACAGATGTGACCTAGTCACTGGCCTTCTGGCATGATATCATGTGACTTATTCCTAGTATTCATTACTTAGACACAAATGAGAAAGATTGGCCCATTCTTTGTTTAAGAAATGTTTATTTCAACTAAAGATGATTTAATGCAGGTGACAGGATTAGCTGAACTATGAATGCTAATTAACTCTAATTGACAGGCCACCAAACACAGCCAACATCAGCATCATGCTAGTACAAGTGTGTTAGGCAATAACACAGGTGTCAAAAGAATAGGGACAGGATGTAATGGATTTGTATGGGTCACTTCAGTTGACTACTCATTGAGTGCATATAGAAGAGTGGTGACCTACTATGAAACATCACAAATGCCACACCAAAGGCCATAATGATATATCTATGTTTTATATCTCTATTTTGGGTAACTGAGTCAAATTACCACTTAAACACTTCATAAAAATGTACTTAGCAGCAATACTCACTCGGGTAAGGGTAACCATTTGGTTAAAAAGGCTGCACTACTTTAGTGATGCCCTACACTGGCCCTATTCTGATCTGGAAATCACTACAATTTTGTCATATTTGTGAGGTCACTTACAGTTGTGACCAAAATTATTCAACCCCCACTGAAATTGAGTGTTTTGGCCAGTTTGACATTGCTTTTGATCATTCAGTCATCTTGCTTACATTTACATTAAAGAGGCACTTGTAGGTCAGACAAATATAACATAACAGTTATAATGAAATAACCACAAATGTCTTTTCTGTGCTCACAGCATTATCAGTTTTATTCAACCCCCAAGTGACATTCAATCTTAGTACTTAGTACAGCATCCTTTTACAGTTATAACAGCTTTTAAACGTGAAGCATAGCTTGACACAAGTGTCTTGCAGCGATCTACGGGTATCTTCGCCCATTCTTCATGGGCAAAGGCCTCCAGTTCAGTCACATTCTTAGGCTTGCGCACTGCAACTGCTTTCTTTAAGTCCCACCAGAGGTTCTCAATCGGATTTAAGTCTGGTGACTGCGATGGCCACTCCAAAATGTTCCAGCCTTTCCTCTGCAACCATGCTCTAGTGGACTTGGAGGTATGCTTGGGATCATTGTCCTGTTGAAAGGTCCAACGTCTCCCAAGCCTCAGGTGTGTGACGGACTGCATCACGTTTCCATCCAATATCTCCTGGTACTGAAGAGAATTCATGGTACCTTGCACACGCTGAAGCTTCCCTGTACCTGCAGAAGCAAAACAGCCCCAAAGCATGATTGACCCTCCACCATGCTTCACAGTAGGCAAGGTGTTCTTTTCATCATAGGCCTTGTTCTTCCTCCTCCAAACATAGCGTTGATCCATGGGCCCAAACAGTTCTAATTTTGTTTCATCAGTCCACAGAACACTATCCCACAACTTTTGTGGTTTGTCCACATGGCTTTTGGCATACTGCAGTCGACTCTTCTTATTCTTTGGAGACAGCAAGGGGGTACGCCTGGGAGTTCTGGCACGGAGGCCTTCATTACGCAGTGTGCGTCTTATTGTCTGGGCTGAAACTTCTGTACCCACATCTGACAAATCTTTTCTCAGTTCCTCAGCAGTCACACGGGGACTTCTCTCCACTCTACGCTTCAGGTAGCGCACAGCAGTCGAAGTCAGCATCTTCTTTCTGCCACGACCAGGTAGCGTTTCAACAGTGCCCTTTGCCTTGAATTTGCGAATGATGCTTCCTAAGGTGTCTCTTGGTATGTTTAACATCTTTGCAATCTTCTTATAGCCATTGCCCTTCCTGTGAAGAGAAATCACCTCTTCTCTTGTCTTCCTGGACCATTCTCTTGCCTTCACCATGTTTGTAACCACACCAGTAAATGTCTAGAAGGAGCTGAGTATCACAGTCATTTTAAAGCTGCCTAATTGGTGCTTATTATGCTTGATTGCTGCTCGGTGACATCCACAGGTGTTTTCAATACCTGATGGAAAGCACCTGTATGAACCTCTGTTCTTCAGAGTGGTAGTCTTTAAGGGGTTGAATAATTGTGGCAATGAAGAAACCACATAAGAACCATTTACTACTGTATTACATAAACAATTGATGTCATTTTAGTTGCATTTGGGTAGTTACAACGTCCTTGTAGGATTTGATTCTGAATACAATTCCAAATGTACACTATAGTCCCTAAACCCCTTTACAGCATTGGGGGTTGAATAATTTTGGTCACAACTGTATGTCTATCACAATAGGACAGTGTGTCCTTCAGACAAGACAGGAGAAAAATTCAATAGAACAGATAAGTGAATATAATTACGAGCGCCTCTCATACCCCATGGTTTTCAGCCCAATTATTTGTTGAGTTATTATTGTGCCAATGACAACTGGTTTACCAGTAGAGATGAGCTACAATGACTTTAAACCTCAAATTAACAGAAAGTGGTTCATCTGTTGGGCCAAAACAGGCCAAATGGGCCATGAAAATGTGTCTTGGCAGCATCACCTGCTTGGAATGAACATTCAAGATCAAAACAGTAGGTGTTTTTTTGCCAAGTGGGAATTCTTCTGCCGAAATACCTAGCTAATAGTTATAGCTCTGAAAATGAAAATGTTGCAAATAATAAAAAAGTACACTTACGTAATAACTAAACTACCTGCTAATTGTACAATAAGCATTATGATTTGTGCTAAGATCCTGCAAAAATCAAAGTAACGTCAGTTACACGTATCCCAAAAAAAATGGCTAATTATATGTTATCTGATTGTACTAGTTCTGGAACATGTAAGCCCAATGAAATAATTGTTTTTAAACCCTAGTCCAATCAGATAAACAAGATTTATTCAACTCAGTATTTAAATGTATAGTTGACACTAGTGTCAAATAAAATCTGGGACAAATTAGACCACACATGCACAACAGCACATAGAGCTTATTTGATATAGTCTCAAGCCATTTGCAAAAGATTTGACCATATTTGCCCTAAAAAAACACATTGAACCTGGCAGGCAATAAACAAAGCATGAAATAGTAGAACAATTGGTCAAATACATCATATAGGCAAAAGGTCATAAAGGTTGCAAATAATTGCACTTTTTTCACATTCATATGGTTAATTGTATTTTAATTATTGCTTTCTAATTATATTCAAATTAATTGAACATATTTTTGTGAATTCATAATATATGATTTTATCTCTTTAATCCATACATATAGCTGATAATTCAATATGCTAATAGAGTGGCTACACTTGGTCCTTCGCTGTGTCTATGAAATAGCAATGTAGCCACCCTTGGACAGCAGCATTGCCAACCTGTGTTAGGGTAGTGTTAGATGAACTAACATTTGGAACATGTTATACAGTATATTCCACCTTTATTTTGGGTGGAACATGTAATATGTTTCAGTTCCTCCTCTCCACCTGATCTCCCCCTCCATGTGACAGTGGGCAAAGGATCCTCTGCCTGCACACGCTTACAGAATTTAAAAACAGTGCAGTCATGCCAGGCTCCTCCTAAAAGTCGTGCCATTCATTCACAGAGTTCCGAATACAAAAAGGTTTTGCACAGTAAAGTTGGCCATAGATGGATTAAAATTTGGCAGGTTCAGCGGGCTCTTTGAAGCGCAGATGGAGATAGGAAGTGACAAAACTGGATGTGATGTCAAAGGGCGTGTGGATATGCATTTTAAGCCCTCCGCCTCTCTTTCATGTCAACTCCACCCCCATAGGGGCAGCGATCTCCTGGGATCCAAGAATTCTGCAACCAGGGCTCTAGCAAATAGTTCTGGAGAAGGGGTATCCATCCTCTCTAGTTGACCAAACCTTTTCCTTATTTATGACTGATTCCAATACACATGAGTACCCACTCAAAAAAAATGCTTCAAATGATATCCCTTTTGTTACTCAATTTCATAGCTGCCATAAACAGATGGAAAGTGTTTTACGTAAACACTGGCCCATACTATTACAGGATCTGCATCTAAAATTCCAACTATCAGATAAACCTTAATTCGCATATAGGAAAGCACCTAATATAAAAGGTAAAGTGGCCCCTAGTAAACTTAGGCGTACAACCAGCCACATACCTCACTCACCTTTTCTCCTATCATTGGTATGTACCAGTGCAGAAAACTACGGTGTTTGACCTGTAAGTTTATCCTTCATGGCCAGAAAGAATTTACCATCAAGGGGAAAACTTACAGGATCAAGGAATTCTGTACATGCTCCTCAAAATACGTTGTCTTTTGCTTGGCCTGCCCATGCGGGTTTACACTATGTGGATAGGACCACATGTACTCTCCGCAAGCGCTTTGGACAACACTGCCGTCTCATGGAAGACAGTACAGATGTACATAGTGTCCCTAGACATTTCTTAGAACAACATGATCAGTATTATAAGTCCACGGTAGGGCTCAGAGTATGCATTATTGAAACCATGCCTTGAGCTCTCCCCACTGCTGAGTGATTTCAGCGGCTGTGTAAGAGAGAAACATATTGGCTGTATGCCCTGGATGTACTTGTCCCAGGAGGTCTAAATGAGATATTGGAAATTAATTCGATATTATAACCTTGTATATGACAGCTTGATCATTCATCTTCTTTTATAATCATCATTATATTTACATTTTCCACAGGTTTTTTTCTCTTCCTTTTTCATTCACAATAAGTAACAAATTCTATCTACATATACAATAGTAAGTGGATATAGCTAGAAGTAATGAGGTCATTTTCATTAATGCCCTTGATTTTGATTTTTTCTTTTATTTCTATCTATCTTTATTTTTATTTTATCTTGACCTTATTTTCATTTGTCAACCTAATTTTCCTTATGTTGTGCTTTAATTTTAGCATACCATAAATCTATTGTCACATATATATTAATATGCATTTTGTATATGTAGCAATTGTATGCATGATAATATGTGTCTTTTTAATGTTATTGTCATTCTGGCCCTTGCTTGTAATGCAAAACTATCCCCAGGTATCGCTTTGCCGGATACACCTATACCCTAAGTAATTTCACATGAAGTCTATTCAATTTAATTCTTCCAGTTTGATTGGTTTCCTTTTCCATTACTCCATTATCTGTTTTCCCGCCTATAAGTAGCAGCTCTTGTGATGGGGGCCTTTGATCTGAAGAAGGAGTGTCTGCGCATGCTCCAAAATGTGTTACTGCCCCCTGGACATCAAATCAAGCATGTGAGTTCCACGTCACTCCCGGAAGTATGGCGGACATCTTGCCTGTGCGTTCCACCACTCTCACTATCGCTGGTCAGCTCAGTGTGCTCCCCTGGAACTACACAATTGATGAGCTTTTGCCTTGCTGTAATCCTGTGTTTTTAACCTTTTATGACTGAATAAACTGCTGAATAATTAGAAAAGCCTTTCTTGCTGTTTATTATTACTAGAATTCTGCAACAAGCTGCAGAAGTACCTGGGACTGGCACCTTAGCATACCATTTATGTGCATTCCTACACAATTTGAGTGGGTTGCCGATTTTGTGTGCTGTTTCAATTATTCTATCTAACTGCACTTAGTCTGGCACCCCCTTGCTGTCTCTCTGATCACTACAGGAAACATTAGGACCACTACCAGGGTATCCATATTAACAGTCTTTCCGGCATCTCTCCCACTTGTGAAAGCCATCTCAAAACTATGATAAACTCTTTTGATTTTATTAAATGTGAGTTGCTATTTGTCTTTTTCTAATAAATGTCACATTACTTGCTACACTTAGTCTGCGCACTCTGATCTGTTTGCTGAAATGGCCAGTATGACATGCTAAGTTTGCTTTATATTCTGCATTTGATATAAAAACATGTTTTTTTTTGTAAAATGCATGGTAATTATTTTATATAATGTGTAAAATGTATTAAAGCTAAAAAATTATTTAGTTGAAAAAAAAATAGCTTTGAATCCATAAATATCAATGTTTGAATTAGAAATGTCATAAAAGGTACATTTTTGCCTCTCGTCGCCTTTCAAGAACAACTGTTTTACTGTTACTAAAGCAAAATGTTAATTCTATTAGTCAGATGACCTGTAACAAGCCGAAAACTGCAGAATCACTTCACTCAAAAGCTACTGTTAGTAATATGTCAGCTCCTATAATGACTAAAATAATGTTATACTTAGGTTTTGGCCAAGAAGAGTTCATATTAATTAAAATGACAAACTTAAAATAACAGCTTTCTCAGAAATAAAATATTCCAGTACAGCAGGGATACAGAACACTCAAATATTTTGTTGCAATAAAAGCCAGATTTAATTATCTGACATGAAAATCCAAACCTAGATCTGATTTTCTAGAGATAAATCAAAAGTCTGGCTGGAGGAAGTAGGTTTTCTTTCACATTCGCCCGTGTTTTCTCATGTTTAGCAGGAAATAAATATGCTTTCTTTAGCAGTGGGGTCCCCAATGCTTGTCTATATCTCCAGCTTACTACAAAAGTTCATGACACCAGTATTAAGGAAAAGTCAACATGTTTTCTCTCATTCCCAAGGAAGAGAAGGGATTTTGGTACGGGTCTCAATTTCCTCAGTGCAACGTTGGGATTCGGACCAGTAAATTAAGCCTAATGCAGTTCAGCGGGTTATCCTGCACAAAGACACATATTACATGCCGCTAAAGAAAACAGCAATTTCCAACCACCACCTAACATAAAACATGAGCGTTACGTTTCCAGTTACCGAGTCATGTAAAAATGTCAGTTTTTTTCAGGATACTTTATGGTAAAAGAGTGTATTATATGTTATGCAAGCAGGATAATTCAAAGGCAAATTCCAAAAGCCACAGTGAACAGAGGATACCAAAACAAGCTAACATATAAAACTGCAAGCATTGTGTTACCGGGGAGGGCTGGCAAGAGGAGCAGGGGGGAATTGGCTTCCTTGGCCCAAATAGTAGCATATGATTTGTGTCCTCACACTATTGTGTCAGGTTTCCCCATATGTAAAGGTATACATAAAGGCAGATATTTCATGTCCATGCCTCCAAAAGCACAATTTCCATTTTCTAATTCTAACAGCTGCTATATAAAATTTGAAATCGTAGAAAAGTGGAGTTGTTGTCCAGAGCAAGGACATGTATGGCTCTGTTTTCTATATTGCTTTAAATCCTAAGTGCAGCCAAGATCAAAAACAGAAAAATCAGCACAAGGGACATAACGTACAGTCAATAGGATGTGTTCCTTTTACTGATTCCTCTGCTGTTAGTAGTAATCTTCCTCCATCCTACTCCCCCACGCCTGCTGCTGCAATCTTCCAGTGTGATGGGGGTTAATACAACTAAAGGGTTGTCACAAGCTCTCATCAAGAGAGTCCAACTACGCCTGGCCTTTCTGCCCAACTCAACCATTCACAGAAGTCGTACTACAGCTACAGCATCGTACTGACTGTAAGTTATGTCCCTTTTGCTGATTTTTCTGTTTTTGATTTTGGCTGAACTTAAACTTTAGGAGGTAGGAATTGATTGTTATTTGTTGACAACTATAAACCTCTTACTCAAAACCCAATTAAACATTCCTACTAAAACAGCAAAATACATTTCAGGTGTACCACAACAAAAGGTGTTCAATGTTTACCAATTTGGTTTCATGAGAAAGCAGCCATTCATTATCTGTCAGTATGCTGTAGAGAAGGACCTCCATGTGTGGAAGCAGTGGTCTCTCGACGTCAGACATGCTCTTGCTGAGTTAGGACTATAGCTCAGCAGTCAGTAAAGCTCATGCTCCCCACTGATTGGAGAGTTGTAGATATGATTTAGATGTGAGTGTGTACCTCTACAGAGAGACCACTGCTTCTACAAAGAGCACAAGGGTCCTTCTCTATGGTAACTTGGCAGAAGACTAGCTTTTTTACTTACTCAGTGGCTGCTCTCTAAAGAAAATTAACTTTGTGCTTTGAGAAATTTTGGTTTTGATGCACCTGGAATATAATTAGCTGATCTAAACTGAAGGTTCAATTGGGCTTTTACTCCAGTTTCTATACATCAGGCCACTGTATCATTCAGAATCCATATTAATTTAAGCTTTCCATCCAACCATTCCTATACAACTTTAAAATGAATGTAATGCCAGCTCTCCCTTGCACATTTGCAATTTCACAGCTGCGACACAAAATGATGCAAAGTCTAAAACTCACCATTCGTCCTGGCATTCCGAGGCCACCTTTCTCACCCTGATAATCAATAGAAATCACATGAGCTTTCACAATTCATATTTAACCTGGCTGAAATATGCAGAAATATGAAGCAAACGTGGATTTTCTGCATAATTGTTCTGCCATTTGCTGAAACATTTCTGACATTTACCACATAATATTATTTTAGCATACAGTACATAAAACTAGGCCATTATGGTAATTCTGGATACATGTATGAATAGGCAGTTATCTAATAGTCATGTCTCCAAGGATAAATTAGCATTTTACTTTCATTCCACTGTTGTCCTATATTTTATCACTGTATTTCAAATTGAACTTGTTTAGTCTATATTATGCACATGCCTGCTCATACTGAAGTGTCACATTGATATACTAGTGCGCATTGTATTCCTATCCCTGCTAAATGTGACAAAGGGACCCATGGTTGTTAACCACTTACCTACCGGGCACTTTCACCCCTTCCTGCCCAGGCCAATTTTCAGATTTCAGTGCTGTTGCACTTTGAATGACAATTGTCATTCAAAGTGCAACATTGTACCCATATTAAATTTTTATAATTTTTTTCACAAAATGAGAGCTTTCTTTTGTGGTATTTAATTGCAACTGGGGTTTTTATTTTTTGTACTGTAAACAAAAAAGTGTAAAAAAATGTGAAAAACAAGGTTTTCTTTGTTTCTATTATAAATTTTTTCAAACAGGTAATTTTTCTCCTTCACTGATGTGCGTTGATGAGGCTGCCCTGATAGGCAGCACTGATGGGCACCGATAGGCTGCACGGATGAGGTGGCACTGATGTGGCAGCACTGGTGGACATTGATGATACTGCACTGACAGACGGCACTGATGGGCACTAATAGGTGGAACTGATGGGCACTGACTGGCGGCACTGATGGGCACTAATAGGCGCAACTGCTGGGCGGAACTGCTGGACAGCACTGATGGGTGTCATTGCTGGGCACCGGTGGGTGGCACTGCTGGGCACTGATGGATGGCACTGCTGGGCACTGATGGGCAGCACTGATGATCAGTGCCCTGATTATCAGTGCAGATCTGCTCTGTGACATTTGTCGGTTATCGGCAGTACTTTCCTTTTGCTGTGACAGCGTGAGGAAAGTGCTGCTGATAACGGGCAACTGTATTTACTTTGTGATCTGTTGTGTCATTGGACACAGCTGATCACGTGAATGGCCTTTTACCTAGTGATGTGATCAGCTGTGGTCCGTAGGACACAGTGATCACTGACAGCGTGGGTGCACACCGTTGGGGGTGCATGGGGGGCGAGTTCTGGGAGGACATCATATGACGCCCTCCCAGAACTGTAGCCATCTTTTGACTATAGCACAGTTGTAGAGTGGTTAAGGATTCCTGGACGACATTTAAATGTAAACAAAGGGCAGGAGCAGTGTAAAGAAAAATGGCGTTTACCTCCCCTGGTATGGATTTTAAAGGGAAATACCCCAAAAACCTGGGGTTCCTTCAAAATCCATACTACACCCTTAGCCTGGCATGCATCCTAGCAGTCCAGATAAGATGGGTGAAAAAGCATGTGCTCCACCCTCCTCCTGAACCATACTATGCCACATGCCATTAACATAGGGAGGTACCTTGGCAAAGTATCTTGTCCCCATGGTAATGATGACAAGGACCTCTTTCCCAAAACCCTGGCCCAGTGGTTGTGGGGTCTGTGGTCTGGGGGTGTATCAGAATCTGGAATCTCCTTCTAACAATAGGAAGACCTTCCACATACTTCCCCCACAGTGCCCCTCCTCATTCACATGAATCCTCAGCTAACATCTGAATGACCTGGGTGGGGATGAATGACTGGTTGTGAGGACACTGGAGGACACCTGCTCACCAACAAACAGTAGCCCTGCATATTATTACTGCTGCTAAATGTTGCACTTCCCTCTGCAGCTGGAGGTCTGTTGTGCAATAAAATGACATTCAAATTATGCATTAAATACATAAAAAATGCATGAATTGATTAAGAAATGTTTTTTTGTAAACTGACTATTTGTGAGATAAGTATCACATTTTTTTCCGCAAAAATGTTTTCCCTAACGTAGGAAAAGGGAATGGTCAGAGGTGCTTATTACAGTCAACAAAGGTTATCTCAACCAGGTCTAACCCTCGCATAAAGGATCAGCTCACTTTTTCTAACATGTTACACCTGTATTCACGGTTTAACATGCAACATGTTACTGCTGCAGCTGCCCACGCACCCCCCAAGTCCTGCCGTGACAGCAGACTGGGGATTCTCTCCCTGTGCCTGCTGCCACAATTCAAAAAAGACGCCCACCCGACTGCGTCAGTATTCTGTGAATGGGAAACTACAACGACCAACAGCCTTTGCGGCTGTCAGATTGTAGTTCTCAATGAACTACCATGGCGCTATTGAGCACCATGGTGGTTCACTGAGGCTTCCTGCCAGTGTGTAACTGACTGCTTGTACGAGGTATGATCAGACATCTTCCACACAGAGTCTGCAAGAGCCCTGCGTAGCACACATGATCTGCCGATTGTGGGTGCAATGCTTTACAGACTCCCAATAAAAAAAATTAAAATAAATGCACATTTTTTTACCTGCAAACAAATGTGCATGTATTAAGTTTTTTTAAAGGTGAACTTGTTCTTTAACTATCATGAATGTTGCTAAAGTCAAAAAATGAATTTGTGGACTTGGCCATGTTTTCAATGCCTGTTGTTAATTGTTGATGCTACAGATCATGTTGTCCCATTTCTCAGTCTTTCCAGCATAAATCCAGAGCTTTGCTCCCAAAGCTTTTCGTAAGAATGTGCATCAACAGTGGGAAACAAAGTGATAACTCAATCCCTTAATATTTTTCTTTTTATAAAGAACATGTATGTTTTTAGTCCTGAAATGCCCTAATACGAACTATTGTGAATTTAAAAAGTTGCACAATAGTAGGTATGTTATGCATCTATGCATCTAATTTATATGAATATGAATAGAATATGTGTATGTTTGTATATGGCATGTTTGTCTGTCTCTATATCACACACCACATGGTCTTAATTCTTCTTAATTGTCTATGTAGCTACTCAACAGTGTACAAATCACTTCTAACAGCTAACAGACGTTTATTCTTTTAAATAAATGTGCCTTCAGGGATGTCTTTTTAGCGTGTTTTCTATGGTTGCCCTGTACAAGGATCAGTTACGGGCTCTGTACAATGTGGGGCAATAGCAACCAGAGATTTAAGCTGGCCTGTACGCTACATAATTGTAGTTTTTTCCAGCAATGTTACAGAATCATAGTCTGAAAGTGTTGGTTTTAATGAGCAAGCGATAATGAGTTTTCTATTATATAAAAACCTGGGGTGATCATCACCAAAATCTACCAGTAGGCTGAAATCTATAATGTTCAAGATTACAAACTATTTGGAGAACGGTTGTTTGAAAAATGAATGACTAAAGTCCATAGCAGAATTCATACCCACTATGAGTGCTTAGCAATCACTGCAAAAAAGACAATTGCACATCTTCTGTCATAAGAGAATTTCCTGTGATTTGCCAGCTTTATTTACAGGAACATAATTCCTCTCCTGATCTTAGAAATGAATAAGCCCACCAGCATCCATCAAAGACTGAGCAGTCAAGGTTTGGATTGACTTGCACAGCATGATTTATAAAGCAAAAACTGTATTAAATGACCTCTGAGAACTTATCCTAGTGAGATGTTACCCACAGCTGACATATCAGAGGCTTATTGATGGCATATTTCCCTGGGATGTGTTCAGTACACCCTCAGTGTTCCTTACTTTACTCCTACCGCATATCTGTATAAATGTCATTTCATTTATTGAGGCTGACATTCATGCTACAATCTCATTAAGGAAGAGAAAAGCATTGGTTAAAAAGGTTGGAACGCTGAAGACAGGTTTTTGGAGAAATTCAAGTTTATTACTTATACCAGCGCTCAGACATTACCGAATTAGAGCACACTTTGCATTTTAACACAGACAGGGGTCCAGACATACACAGAGAAATGGAAAGACAGAAACAGATCAGAGAAAACAGGATAAGTGTTTGGGCAGGAAAAGAATGGAAATATTTACGGGGTTGTATAAATAAATGTTTCGGAAAACATAAAAATACTTCCAACGTCTGAGATACCAGATGTAGCGCAATCGTTTAATAATAAAAAGTGAAACTCAAACCGAAGTTATGTTTTCTTTTGACCAGGGGTGGACTGACCATTTGGAAACTCGGGCACTGCCCGAGGGCCCGGGGTCAGTAGGGGGCCCCATGAGAAGCCCCTGGTACCTTTTTCATAGGCTTTTTTGAGTTTGGGCAAGGACACAGGGGCCCCATGATCCCCTGGGGTCAGTAGGGGGCCCCATGAGAAGCCCCTGGTACCTTTTTCATAGGTTTTTTTGAGTTTGGGCAAGGACACAGGGGCCCCATGATCCCCTATTGCCCGGTGGCCCCATGAGTTGTCAGTCTGCCCCTACTTTTGACTGTATAAGAGAAGGGTAAATCTGACCATACACATAAGTGAGAAAATTGTCACTTTCAGAAACTTCGATTTTCTCATGGTTAGGAGGTTAAGTTAATGTTTGCGTTCAAACATAGGATGAGAAAATGTAAATGGAAATGAACGGAAAGTTTTTCTTCAGTGAACAAATTTCTAACAGTGTATTGTCATTTTCAATCATAAAATTCCATTCATATCAAAATGTTAAAAATAAACACAATTTTGAAGTACTTTGAACAACATCCATCAAGTCGCTGATGGCATTATTTAATGTATTGGTGAGAATTTCTGTACAAAAATCTGCCAGTATATGGCCAGCTTTAGAACTTCAGTCTGTTTTCATTAAAGCAGAGCTCTATTTTCACTTAAAAAAATAAAAGTCATCAGCTACAAAAACTGTAGAAGCTGACCTCTAAAAAAATAGCCACTCACCGGTCCAAAGATCCAGCGGTTTGTTCACACCAGACGGGTTTACCAGCCGTCCTCTCTCCCCGGTGTCAGCATCTTCAGTGTGGGCACCCGACTGTGACAGCTTGTGTCTTCACAGCTGGGTACCCTCTGCCCACCTGTCACATGTCCCTGAAGAGTATGGGGAGGGAAGGGTGGAGGACAACTTATGCTTCTGATCGCCTAGGCGGTCAGAGCAGAAGTGGGAGTGGGTACCTGTCAAAATAAGGTACCCATCTGCCCTCCCCAACTCCCCAAAGGTGACAATTCCTGACACGGAGTGTGGGACCAGTCCTTTAAGGTGGAACTCCCCCTTTTGGGTGGAGTTCAAGTTTAAATTGTTCTCTGCGTCTCCTTACTTCCTGTTCCACTAACAGCAGTTGGGTAAAAAAAAAAAAGTTTTAAAAGTAACTTATTTTAAATAAAGATTCACATCTACTTTTTTAACAAAGAGTTCTTGGGATGTAGGTGGGCACCTTAGAGAAGATAATGGTACTGAATAAATAAACTAGAGATGTGCTGCTTTCAAGGGCAGCATCATGATACAAATAAATAGAACGTGTGATTGGCTTTGGTCAATTTTATTATTTTTTTCAGTGTTAACACATTTACAATCAGTTTATGTATTTTTGTTACTTATATGCAATTTTTATCTTACAAGAAAAATGTAATACATCATGCTTCCAAGATGCTTTCAAGAATGTTGGGCATTTTCAGAAGCATCCTGTGCGTAGCTGTCACTTTGACTTAATGTAGAAGCATATATTTTTTAAATTTTAGTTTTGGATAAAGTAGTGGAAAGTTAGAACCCCTGTCATGTCCTTGTCTGCCCATGCATCCCCCCCCCCCCATCCAAAGTGACCTCATTAATCTATTTATAATGCATGATGTACCATTGCAGCCAACGTTTGAAACAACGGCATAGTAACACATCCTTATATTGTATATTACACACAGTATACATGGACAAAAAGAGAAATTCAATTTCCTTAAAAGGGACACAGACAGCACTAAAAACATGACAGGGGTTCTAACTTTCCAATACTTTATCCAAAACTAAAATATAAAACTATATGCCTCTACATTAAATCAAAGTGACTCAGCTACGCACAAGATGCTTCCGAAAATGCCCAACATTCTTGAAAGCATCTTGGAAGCATGATGTATTACATTTTTCTTGTAAGATAAAAATTGCATATAACTAACAAAAATACATAAACTGTTTGTAAATGTGTTAACACAGAAAAATATAATAAAATTGACCAAAGCCAATTACACATTATATTTAACTGTATCATGATTCTGCCCTTGAAAGCAGCATCTCTCACGTTTATTTATTCAGTCCCATTATCTTCTCCATGTATGGGTAAGGTGCCCACCCACATCCCAAGAACCCTCTATACTCACCTTATCATTGCTTACATTCCACCTCTACAGCTGTCAAGACACATCTATCAGGGTTGTATTTGTAAACTGACTTTCAAAGACAAGGTTCTCTTTAGAAATGTTGGAGTCCCATTTACAGTATAAATAGATTTTCCATAGTCAAGGTCTATTTATAAATGGATTCTTATTGATCTTTTGCTATGGGATATACCTGCATGTACTGTATTCGAATTTAAACAATGTCTGTGTTTTAATCAAAATAACTTACATATATGCAGCATATAGTATGAGGTGAATTTGAGTGTGCCCACATGTTACTTAAAGTAGAACTAAAGGCAACATATTTTTTTGTCTAGTTTGGGTAGAGTAAAGGAGGGTTACAACCTGTCGTTTTTTCTTTTTTTTTATTAGGAATATTGCCCTTCACTTCCTTCCGATTAGCCAACACAGGAAGTGAGAGGAAATCCCTTCAAAATTAGGAAATCAGTGTTACAATTTGAAGATTTCCGTTCTGTTCCTGTTCTGGTGACAAAGCAAAGGGGGTTATTTACTAAAATTAGAGAGTGCAGCTCTGCATAGAAATTAATTAACTTCCAGGTTTTATTGTCAAAGCTTAATTGAACAAGCTGAAGTTAGCAGCTGATTGGCTACCATGCACAGCTGCACCAGATTCCAAATGCACCAATTTTAGTAAAACTTCCCCATTGTGTGGGGTTTTCCTTCACAGTAAGCCAGACAAATAAAGAAGGTATATCTCCAAAACAGGGACAGAGACAGCAATATAAAGTTAACAGGTGTTTTAATTCCTTTCCACTCTATCCAAAACTGAAACCAAAACTTTTGCCTTTAGTAATACTTTAAGATACAGACACTGCTGTGAACCCTTACAAACGCTAGCATTCATTTTCATTAAAACAGGGACTCTTGGTTCGCACACATTTCAATACATGTTTAAGCTGGCCAGTGGTGTCAAAGTAGTCCTTCTCTGGCCAGTTCCTACTAAACTGTGCACGTATGGCCACTGTTGCTGAACATAATTCATTCCAACGATCAATTTTCCTGTTCAAAAAAAAGCCGCTTGATCAGATCACCTGATGCAGGGTGTAGACTGCATAGGTGATCTGTGTATTCTGATGCTGGGGAAGTCTCCCTGCTATCAGAACTCAAAGACATAGCAGGGAGGATTTTGCCATCCACACTAAATGTGTAGATGGAAGAATCAGGTCAGTTTTTTTTTTTGTTCAACCCGCTGATTAAAAGAAAAAAAAAAAAAAACTGACTCATCAATGGCCAGTTGCTGAATGTCAAATAGATCTCATAGGGAGTTATTTACTAAAACTGCACGGTGCAAATTCTGGTGCAGCTCTGCAAAGAAACCAGTCAGCTTCCAGGTTTTATTGCCAAAGCCTAATTGAACAAGCTGAAGTTAGAAGCTGATTGGTTACCATGCACAACTGCATCAGATTCTGAGTGCACCAGTTTTAGTAAATCTACCTCACAGTGTCAAGATGGGATAGAAAGGGCATATGTATTGGTATGCTCCAGCTGTGTCAGTTTACTCCATATTTGCACTATGAGGTTGATTTACTAAAAGAAAATAGGCTGTTTACTTCTTTATGAGAATTTTCCCTGCATGTGATTGGGTATTTTTGGAAAAAGGGAAGGGAAAATTCCCTTTCAAAGAAAAATATACTTGTAAAGTGAACAGCCTTTAGTAAATTAACCCTTATATGTTTACTAATGTTTTCTATGAGCAAGTACGTATTTGGCATTTTGAAAAGTAGAGTAGAGACTGGCCAGTGAGGGAGAACTAAGTATGGCAGCTTGAGCAGGTATTGAAATATATTCACACCAAGAGTTTCTGTTTTATGCAAAAGTTTGCTAGATATATGTAAAGTGTAAAACTGTGTGCAGAGGGTTGACTGAGAATCTTAAGTGATATCAGTATGTATACTTGGAGTGCTGGACGGGATTTGTTTAAGAAAGTGGCATACAATAAAAACATATTGATGCGGCGTTTCACTAATTTGTATAAGTTTTGCTTATTGTAATGCCCACCCATAGTGCTTATACAATTCGCTAACAGAAATGTTTCATTTTATGTGAAAGTATCTTTCTCTAAATTTTTTTTCCTGGGACTTTCTGTGCAGGCCTCCTAGCTACTTGATTAATTAGACTGCCTGGGATAACTGTGTCATTGATCCCAGGAGTCTCAGGGAAGTGTAAGCTTCTGAATATTGCTTTATTTCCAGCCCAGAAATAGTCTGTTAGCTTCCTTCCAGGTTCTCTGTGGATTGACAGGTTGCCATAACAAGAGGGCAGGAACTTCTGCCAACTCAACCTGTTGTCATTACTGCACAGGCGCGAGATCGGGAGGTGCATGCTGGGTAGCCAGCTGCACGGAATCCCAGAAATTCATAGGAGCGGCCTTCAGATGCCCACATTTTCGATGGCCGCTACCTACCTGTTGGAAGCATGTAAGAAATCAAAGATTGCTACGTAAAAAGTATTAAGAGTGTTATATCAATATACTAATTATATGCTACGAGTAATAAGAATTAAGGGGGTGCTTTTATTACAATGTTGTTTAGGAGACTGGAGCTTCTACTCATGGATTACATTAGCAGATTAATGAAATGATCAGCGCCACAAATTTTAAAGTGAATATGTGGCTAGGCTATGGACATTTAGGTAGTTACATATTCTTAATAAGTGGTAACTTACTTTTAAAACAAGCCTTAACTGACCTCTTTATCTGCAGGCACCGTGGAGCAACAGATCCTCCAAGGTTATGGCAGAACCAAAGCCCATTTTTCTCAGCAGCTACCCCTACACCCCATCTCAAACAATGACTCTGCAGCATGTGCTCCATAAAAGTAAGCAGGGAGGCTGACCTGCTGAAAGAGACAATTTGAATGACTTCATTAATCTGCTGTGAAGTTTAAGGATGAATTGTTCAAGAGTACCTACAGTTACGGAACTCAGTGACAGTTTACTGCTTGTTAAGAATATGTAAATACTTGAATGTCCATAGCCACATTTAAGATTTTTTTCCCTAATTGTATTGAATCAGTGAGACCTCTGGTACATTTTAATGTTCTTCATTTCCCATTGTTTTGGCAGTGGCTATTTACAATTATTTATTTTGCTATTTTACCTTTCAGATGTTCGTGTGCTAATGTAATACATTTTCCTGTAGCATCCATTATTTCAAAGTGGAGGAAGAGAACGAGTGTCTCATGTCAGAGCCTAATTTATCTAGAGTGTTCCATTATGATGTTCAAGCAGAACTCGTGTGCTGCTTTGATAACATTGTATTAATTGTTACTACATTTGCAATTGGCTGCCCATCAAAGCATTACACACTTGTAAAAACACAGACATGCAACGAGTGAATGACAAATTCTGAAACAAAAACAAAACATAAAATAATGGCAGT
Source organism: Staurois parvus (assembly GCF_062004578.1). Classification (NCBI taxonomy): domain Eukaryota; kingdom Metazoa; phylum Chordata; class Amphibia; order Anura; family Ranidae; genus Staurois; species Staurois parvus. Next base: position 1,546,073 of record NW_028317973.1, on the reverse strand, counting down.
CCAGGATACCAACATGTTCCCTCTGATGAGATACTTTCCACCACTCCTGGACAAGAACATCTGGCTAGCTTTGCATATATCTTTGCAACCATTTCGTGCCACTTAATGTTTTCCTGTTTTGTTGTTCTCCATTCTTTAATGTAGCAATACAAGCATGACATGAACAGTTTAAACAAACACGTTAGTGTCTCTGATGCATTTATGTTAACAAGGTTGTTGTCCCGCTGGGGCTTTTTTTTTGTTCATGTCATGCTCCAAGCTGTAGTTCCAAGTTATACAGGCATTTGATATGCGGAACAGTAAACTGCTTCCTTTTCTCATAAAAACATGTTTAACGGGGGAAGTTACAAGTCTGTAAAATTGGTAAAAACACTGTATCTGTCCACTCTCACTGATAAATGAAAGTTGGAGGTTATTTTTGGGCTAATTCATACACAAGGAAAAGGATAAATTAATTTTATCATGGAATGCTGAATGAATCATGAAGTCTCATATTTTCTCTGCAGACGTAATTTAATTCTGTATTATTTTGTCATTCATGGGTGAATATATGTGGTTGTGTGTATACATCTACTAATATAAAATAAACACACAAAAACTATCTTCTGTTCAATTGTTTGGTTTTTCAGCACAAAATCTCAACTTCAAGCTTTATGTCGCAGTGGTTCTAAATATTGAATGTTTATTTGCATAAGAGCATCTGATCTCCCAGGTCTCTGCCTCCTTCTTGGCTGAGAGACAGCAGCGGAAGCCATTGGCTCCCGCTGCTGTCAATCACAGCCAGTGAGGCGCGCTGGCGGAGGACCCGAGAAGAGGAGGATTAGGGCTGCTCTGTGCAAAACCATTACACAGAGCAGATAAGTATAACATGTTTGTTATTTTTTTCCAAAAAATTTTAACCTTTATTATCACTTTAAGTATTTTCTTGTGTCTTCAACCCATAACTTAAACTAACTCTTAATCTGACTCTAAAACTTAACCCTCCTCTCATCTAATATCTAGTATGTAGCCTAATTCACCCTTAACACTTATAGAGTATCTAAAGCCATAACCTTTTTTGTTATAGATAGAGTAGGAAGGGTTAAACTTAATTTTAGGTTATTATTTCTGCCCCTGTCATGTTGGGGAGATTTCCATTTTCTTCCTATTTCTTGTTGCAGCTCCAGGAACTCTCCCCACATGAACAGTATTCTCATCTTAGACAGCTGTCACAGTAACAAGTGTGTCCTCATTGGATGATTTTCCCTCACTCAATTTTTTGGTGATAAGTCTAAAATTTGGGATTTTTAATCACTTCCTGTCTCAGTGACAATGGTCACCTGGACAAGGAGAGAGGTAAATCTCCTAGTAAGGACACAGACATCAATAATAAAAATGGGACTAACCCTTTTCCACTCTATAAAAAAATTTAGATTTTACATACATTTCAAGCTCCCTAAGCTAACCTTGAAACTTTCATAACCTTCAAGTTTACCCTTACTATAACCTTATTCCCTAACCTTAAAAATTAACACTTAAAATTAAACCTTATTGTAAAACTTAAAGCACAGCTTCACCCAAAAGGGTAAGTTCCGCTTTAAAGACTGGTCCCCCGATCCCCATTAAGGATTGGCACCTTTGCTGAGCGTGGGGGGAGCGGGTACCCGAAATTCACAGGTACCCATTCCCACTTCTGCAGCGATTGCCTCGGTGATCGGAAGCGGAAGTTATCCTCCTACCCTCCCTCCCCGTAGTCTTCAAGGACACGTGACAGGTCCTAGAAGACTACGGGGCCATTCAGGAAGCACAGCGCTACTCGCGCATGCACAGTGGGCACCCAGCTGTGAAGCCGCAAGCTGTCACAGCTGGGTGCCAACACTGAAGATGCCGGTGCCTGGAACACCAGACGGCTGGTGAAACGGGCTGTGGGGAGGACACCGCGGTTCCGTGGGACAGGTGAATGGCTGTTTTTTAAAAGTCAGCAGCTACAGTTTTTGTAGCTGCTGACTTTTATTTTTTTTTACAGTGTGAGTGGATCTCCACTTTAATCTAATGCAACCACCTAAACTCTAACCTAACCGCACACTAACTTGTAAGCTATACCCTGCAAATCCATACTTTCCTTGTCTGTGTAAAACACTATTGGACCCAAAAGCTCTGTTTAATGAATGGAGATCTTAAAACTCCAAAAACGTTGGGTAATAATAAAATTAAGAATGGGTACAACAGATATTTCTGTTGTTTGTGGATGGCTTCTGCTTTCTGAACATACCCTTCTGCATACATCTCTCTGGGACGTAAAAAGCAAGTCAATTCCTCAATGCTACCCATTCCACAGTCATTATCTCCTTGCTCAATTATTTTTTTGTTACTGGTGCAGGGCAGAGTTAAAGGTCATGGCCCCAGATAGCATATAAGCAGCATGTGTGGTCTTCATAGGGGGACTGCATATCTGATTGAATTAAGTTGGATTGTGGTAGAATGTTCCCCATGTCCATTGATGGGATCAGTACAAGGCAAAACAGAAGTGTACCAAAATCATTACGCTGCTTAGAAATTGCTGTATGAGGGACCCTCACCAAACCAATATATAGTGTTAAAAGCAGATGGGGAATTTTCATTTAAGCACTTTACCAAAGGCATAATTAAAAAAAAAAATCAACTTTGTCTCATGAGTAAATCAGAATTACAATATAAAAGATGTATGTTAAACAAAAGAAGTAAAGAGAAAACTGGAGTGAAGAAATTTTTAGATTTGATAAATGAAACTAGCCAACAAGAAATACATATTTTACAAACTGCCTAAGGCAAATTGTTAGGTAGGAAGCATATGGGGAAGAAAATGATAGGCACAAGACATTTTATCTACACAATTTTCCAGCCAACAGGCATGTTGAAGATACTTAATAGTGTATGTTTAAAATACACCATAATCTGTATTGGCTTCCAACATGTGCATCTTTATAAGAAACGCATGCAGATGTTTTAATATAATATATTTACTTCTGTTTTTAGTCATATTTTACTTACATTGATATTATACTAAAAAGACCATCTGGCTATTTTAAAACTGTATGTGCATTATCTATGGAATTTCATAAGAGTATTTACACACTGTGGTAATAAATGTTGGATTTTTGTGAAATTGTTATTTACATTGCTGTATACCATACTTTATTGATAAATGCCATGTCACTGTACTTTTTCTACAAAATTAGGATTGACTTAAAAGTTCAACCTATTTCTGCAATGGCACATGATGCTTATAAATACACAACCAAGGTCACACAACTAGAGGTCATAAATGAGACAATTTATTGCACTTTTACCTCTACTTTGTTTTGATCTGTTAAGTGTTCAAGTGGAACAACGAATACAAACAAGATAAGTATAAGTCTTAAGTAATAAAGAGCAACATTTCCTTCAAAAAACAATATGAAAGATAAAAGGGTGCTTACCGAAATACCAGGTCTTCCAACAGGCCCCTGAAACAAAAGCAGATGGTTTAATACAGGAATGGAAAGCAAAAATAAACAGTCATGATAAAATAAAAAGAACAATCATTTCATAAATGTAATGAAAATGTAAAACAGAAAAAATATTGCCAGATTTTGACAATTCTCCAATGTCTTTATGCCTCACCTTATCAGTGTCATATATCCCAAACAATATCAAAAGCTCTGCCGCTGGTACAAATTACTATTTAAAGAACAAAGGGAGATTTGGACTGAAACTAATTAAAAGCAAAGTGTAACCAAGTCAAAGAAACGTATGTAATGTCTGAATGGAAGGCAGGCAAATGTGCCCCACCCTATCTTGGCAGCTCTTGCTTGTCTTTGCAATGTGAATCTCAAGACTTGTAAAAAGTAAAACCTCAAAACTCCCCTATGTCTCAAAATGTAGTGTTCCATGATGGAGCAACCAGCCTCTAAGACTGAGAAATTTACATTGAGGAGGGGAGTGGTGCTTTGCCTCATGCAAATACTGGAAGAAAAATCTGTATTTTCATTCAATCTTCAAGTGCTCTATTGCCACATTAAGAAGCTGACAAAGCACTTTTGAGGTTTAATGGGGGATTTCTGCTTGTCTGCTATACAACTCAAGTATGTTACTTGCTTTTTCTTTCAGTTGGTTACTGGACTAAATGACCAGCACATTAGGGACACATTTAAACAAATACCCATATTGAAGGTTCCAAACAGGTTACAACCCAAATATTGATGCATTAAAATGTGGTCATATTGAGGTGAGGATTGTTCAATTTAGTGCTATGTGCTATGATAAAGCTGCTTGACTCCGGAGTCTTTGCAGTTCACCAAGCTGAGCTGTCTTCACATGTCACATTCACAATCAGGATGAGACTTTGAGACAGACTCTAACATTGGTGCCCTGGTTTCTCCTGATCCTCAGATGCTTTTAAAGAAGTAGTCTACTCTAGTCTTCCTTTCTCCTCCTATACCAGATTCTCATCTTCTTTAAATACCTTGTAAAGTATTAACTTAGGGGATGCAATGTTCATTCATGATTGTAAATGTAACCAACAAACTGCACCAAGTAGTATTAAGCATTTCTTGATAGAGAAGCATTGTTACTGCACCATGGGACCATGGCAGATAACAAGGGTCCAATTTTTTGCGGTTTTATTTGCAAATTACTTTTTCATTGCTTCTCTAAAAATGTTGTGGCCACTATTTATACCCAGTAGACCCTCTTTGGTGAAGGTATTGTTAATGGCAGTATGAGAACTGAATTGTGGAATTTCCCATGGGTCCACAGTCCAGCTGCTATAATGATTCTCTACTGAGATTAGTCACAAGGTAACCAGTGTTATTTTGCAAAGACAAGAAGCTAGTGCGGGACAATAGTAAGTAAGAAGTCCCCTTATAAGTACTGAAATAAACTAGTGCACTGGTAAAATAACAGGGTAACTAACATTGCTGTGCTATAGCAATTGCCATAGAGTGTCAGATTATATCTTTTCTGTTACATTTAGAGTATCCAGACCAAAGCTGGTGCCTTTCAAACTTACAAAGGTGATACTGATTTTCTGTTAGCCGGTATTTGCATATGATCAGACAATACGCTATCAGCTGACGTCACTCATATGGTCCAGGCTGGGGAAAGATTCCGACTGCAAAGTCGGGATCCACCCAAGAGTCTGGAGCGGCATCTGGCTCATCCTCTTAGTGAAGCGCTGAGAGCCTGAGCCGCCCACTCACTCCCCCTCCACAGCCCAGTGAGTGCTGGTGGGGGGGGGGCAGAGCAGAGAGCAGTGACTGACAGTCCCACTCTCTGCTCAGAGCGGAAAGAACTCAGCAATCTGCAGTCATGTAATCATTGAGTTCTCACCTTTAGAGCTGACAGTGGACAGATGCAGCATCACAGTGATGCTGCATCCACCTAGGTAGATATAAATGAGAAAGAAAAAAAAAAGGCGCCCTACTTCTCTTTTAAAGCTATATATTACGGATTTGTAATAATTACACTACTCTGGAAGGTGTGCTAGAGATATCCATGTCACTTTTGTGATATATTACCCTGCTAAGTTACGCAGGAAGAAAAGATTTTATGAAATTAAACACCAAGCAGCAATAAAATGACGGCTTTCTTAAACATATTCAAGACATTTCTCTGCCAATACTGTCAAACAAGATATATAATTATGTACATCTATAACCAGTGTTCATGGGTTTATTTAATTTCGCAGTGTCAATCTGTGTTTCCCAGGCACAGCAGTTTATGTGAAAAGATTGACATATTCATTATCTGGAACTTTTCTTCTTTCAGCCACCTCCGACCCTTATAAATCAGTTACCAGCAGGGACACAGTAGAGATAGTTGCAAGAACAGATTCCAGATACTTACAGGTGGTCCTAAAAAAGAACAGAGAAGATGAAAGAATATTAATTCTGGATGCATTACAATAACATACTGTAATATAACAAGTAACATGTATCCATTATTGATTAAATAATAACACTCAATACAATGTACAGGTGTACCTTGGTTTACAGATTTAATGCGTTCTCCAGGACGTTTCGAATTGCAAAAAATATATAAACCGAAAAGCGGTTTCCCATAGGAATGCATTGAAAACCAATTCATCCGTTCCGGAGGTCAGAAAAAAGTAAAAGAAAAGTTGCTGTCACTATAGGTCAATGCCGGTTTTGAAATGTAATTTCCAACTTTATTTTTTTCTTCACTATAGCTCAGAGAATCAGCTGTCACCTTCCCCCCAGGTAAAAGAAAGAAAGTCTCCTTTTAGTTTATTTCCCCGAGTTAAAAGAAACAATGTTTCCTTTTAGTTTCTTAAAAGAAACAAAGTTTCATTTAGCTCCAAGGAAAGTGACAGTTAATTCTGTGAGCTATAGTGAAGAAAAAAAAAGCTGGCAATTGCATTTAAAAATCGGGACCGACATACACTTCGTATTGCGAAAAATTCATAATCCGAGGCATTAGTTTTAATGGATTTTCATTTGTAAACTGAAAATTACATTAACCGAGGTGTTCGTAAACCAAGGTACACCTGTACTGTAAAAAACATTTATCTAACAGTAAATCTTAAAAGACCAAAATCAGCATCTTTAGTCAACTGCAAACAAAATGTTAAGGTCAAAGCATTTGGATAAACCTTGTAGTAGATACTATATTTTTCATTTGTTAGAATGTTTTCAATGTAACAGCTAAATCAGGGGTAGGCAACCCTGGAGAGGTGAAGATCTACCTAAACAACATGGAAGTGATCAAAGATCACCACAATGCAACATGCTTCTGTTTAAGGAGATAATCTAGCAATGCCCCATTAAAATGTAGGGAAGGTTTAGAGAGAATTTAGAAAATAATACAAATATAACTGAAAAATTATGAGTGCATGTCACCCTCCTTCCTTCTGATTCCCCTGGTCTCCTGTTAATCAATCAGCCACCTAAGGCTGTGGGACAGGTGACGTCATAGCGTTGCTATGGTTGATCCAACATACAAGCTGTCAAACTAGCAACCTCTCGTCTGCTTTTTTGTCTTTTTTTTTTGTTAAATTAATATAACTGTTAGTGACAAAGCAGAGTATGGGTCTGATGTCATTAATCAGGCTTTTGGCACAGGGTAATCTGTTCTCTTCACCCCTCCCCTTCCCCCACCCCCACCTACCAAAAGCTCCAGAAGATGAAGTAGCTTTGGTGAAGGGTCAAAAAGAAAGCCAGTGTTGGTCCTATAAGGAAGTGGGGCACGATCTGCCTGTCCCACAGCTGCAATCAATAGGTGATCATGATCAACCTGTTGCCAACCTAGGAGCTATATAGATCAGCTTCTTTTTTTTTTTATTCATTTCAGCACAGAATCCGAAATGTCTATTTTTCCCATTCTCTCTTATTTCTAATGTTTGAAAATATTCAAGTTACATTTGCTTTAATATGGGGCACATAAACCATGACTACATATCTACATGTAAAAAATGGTATGCAGCGCTAAATAATATAAAAAACATCAATGTAACTATAGCAACAATAAATGGATAAAACGGTATAACATCAATCAAACTTTAAATAGTTCCATATAGATGAAGATAAGAAATAAACAAATACCACAGTGGAAACGGATATATTAAAATCCAATCAGGCTTGTGGACGGATCCGGTAAATTATTGCGCTTACCACAAAGACATACAAACAGAGCGTTGTATGTATAAACATGGACATCAGGGCCTGGTCAGCAAATAGGACAGCATCTGGACGCTTGTTGTCACCCCTTTGACAACGAGCATGGCTCGAAACATGTTAGGGGATCCACCCAACAGACGCCATTAGATCACCAGGGAGCCACTAATCACCAAGGAACCTCTTCGTTTGACCTGGGCTTTGTTTTCCATTTTGTGAGTCCCTTTACATATTACTTTGCTGTTTTACCCAATAAAGACATACTTCACTATTATTGCCATTTTGCTCTGGCTCGTTATTTACGAGCCCCATCAAGGTGGAGCGATCCAGAGAAGTATTATTGGGAGAGGACTTCGTTGGACCTGCCGGCGAAACCAGAGATGACCTTGGAGAGGTTTTCCACCATTCCTGGGAGTCTTACATGGTGACCAGATGCTGTCCTATTTGCTGACCAGGCCCTGATGTCCATCTTTATACATACAACGCTCTGTTTGTATGTCTTTGTGGTAAGCGCAATAATTTACCGGATCCGTCCACAAGCCTGATTGGATTTTAATATATCTGTTTCCACTGTGGCATTTGTTTATTTCTTATCTTCATCTATATGGAACTATTTAAAGTTTGATTGATGTTATACCGTTTTATCCAGTTATTGTTGCTATAGTTACATTGATGTTTTTTTATTTAGCGCTGCATACCATTTTTTATATTTTCTTTCTTGGTGTTGAGGATTGCCTTGTGTGCTAGCTGCTATTTCGAGATTTGCGCTCACTTACCCTGTTTCAGTTTGATACATATCTACATGTATTCAAGAATCATATGATTCAGTCAGAACTGCACAATAAATAACATAAACAGCACTGAAACTAGTGAATAATGAAGAAAACCTGCTTCTATAGGCAATGTTTTATTATCTAATAGAATTATTATTTTAAAATGATTACGAGGGAAAAAAATGATATTTCACAGATGACTACAGAACTATTCCATACTTATCTATTGCCTATTCCCACACATGTGCCTTGTTCATGTTCTGTAGCATAATATTATATAGAGAACATATACAGTATATATTGTTGATATAGGCTAGACCTCCATGGCTGACTTTTGATGATGCAATTTAAAAAAAAAGATACCCAGATAAGCAACTTTGTGCAATCATGTGTGCTTTTTGCTCTGGGGTTCAAAGCGGAACTAAACCTACTGATTTCTTTTTCAAGACACAGTCACATTTCCAGCATGCTGGAATTGCTAACTGTCATATTTGCTTGTGTTCTCAACCAAACTGTGAAACCATCAAATGGGCGGTGTCATAACTGAGCACATGTGCTGCACCACGGCAGATCAGAGACTAAGATGTTAGCTTCGTTAGCTGAAAAGGATAGGAGGGTTAGGCCTGATTTAAAATAATGTGGATAATTTTCTATACTCAAAATTACATAACCTCATGGAAAGAAGGGATTCTATGCGACTAATCACAGTTGGCCATTCAACTACTACCACCTGTGTTCCAAATAATATAGAATATTCTACTACTGTAAGAGCTCGTTCACACCATGATGCAGGGATGTCATTTTTTCTGCACACGTTCTGCAAGGGCACAACCAGGGGCGGACTGACAACTCATGGGGACCCCAGGCAATAGGAGATCATGGGGCCCCTGTGTCCTTGCCCAAACTCAAAAAAGCCTATGAAAAAGGTACCAGGGGCATCTCATGGGGCCCCCTACTGACCCAGGGCACTCGGGCAGTGCCCGAGTTTCCAAATGGTCAGTCCGCCCCTGGGCACAACAAAATCAATTGTTTTCTATGTGCCCTGTTCACACCACAACACTAATATCGCATGCAGATTTTTTTGAGCAGGAATCTGCAATGTATATAAAACTCAATGAAGCGCACATGCAAACTGATGTAAACTGATGTGTTTTCAAGTGAAATCTGCACATCAGTTTCCATCAGTTTCTCTCCACGTATGGTGTGAACGAGGCCGAAGTGGTTTGCAATACTGTACAATTTTAAAGCTGCATTGACAGTTTAGCTGCACAATTGCAAACAAATTGTTATCAAAAAATCGCTCTTGTAGGCCCAGCCATATTTTGACTTGCTAATAGTGCATGGCCACTTTCCTCAGTATGAGAACGTTTGTTAAAAATACATTTCTGTGGTGCATTACAACACGTGCTACTTCGCACTATGTCACCCATTAATATTTCATGTTCATTCGAAATTGTTGCCTAATGCACCAAAATACACAAAAAAGGTGTAGGCACAATTTCTTTAGCAACTCAGTGTACCACAGTGCACAGAATGAATGGCACCACAGAACTTCAATGCCCACCATTTATAAATCTGTCCTTATGCCTAGGAGTTGTTTTTTTTTGTTCAATCCAGAGGGCGGAATGAAATAAAAACCTGACAGGTCACCGTACTAACTAAGCAATGTTAGTGCGGCAATCCCCCTGCTGAGCTCTTGTGTTTTGACAGGGGGACTCCTCCCTGCTAGAACACACTGATCAGCACTCATAGCCATTGGTTGCACAGGCGTAGCATCAGGGGTCGCGCTTCTGACCCCGCCCCTGTTCCATGGGGCCCGTCATATTACGATTTTATGCCACACAACATGGCTAGCTGCAGTCCTGCTGCCTAGGAGTCGCTGCCGCCGCTGTCATTCTCTCAGAGCCGTCTGCGTGAGGCAGGACGCCTCTGCATGGAGGGTGGAGGCTGCCCATGTTAACAAGCATGTGATTGGCTGTTAGGATGCAGGGCAGTCCAAGCAACCAATCACCAGCTTGCAGCTTGTACCGCCCAGCCCTCTGTTCAGACTTGCTGCGCCTCACGCTCTCTGCACTGAGTAAGCTGAGGAGCTGCGGTCTTTATTGGAGGGGGTGGGGCTAAGTACAATTATTGGAACATGGGCTGAGGTTATTAATAGAAGGGGGTAGAAGGATATTAACGGGGGATCTGAGGTCATTCATTGGGGAAGGGAGGTTGAGGACATTATTGGAGGGGAGGGGCTGAGGACATCCATAGGGGGGTGACTGAGGACATTCATTGGAAAGAGGGGGCTGTGGATAATAATGGGGGGGAGGCTGAGGACATTCATGGAGGGAGGGCTGAGGACATTCATGGGGGGCTGGGACATTAATGGGGGGAACTGAGGATATTCATGGATGGGGGACTGAGATCATTAATGGAGGGAGGGGCCATTATTGGGGGAACTGAGAAGGTTAATGGAGGGGAGCTGAGGACATTAATGGAGGCGAGGGGCTCAGGTCGGTAATGGGGGGGGGCTGAGGACTTTCATGGGGGAACTGAGCATGTTAATAGAGGGAGGATGAGGTCATTAATGGAGGGGGGGGGGGCTGAGGACACTCATGAGGGAGGCTGAGGAGATTCATGGGGGGGCTAAGGACAATAATGGAGGAGGGCTGAAGACATTAATGGGGCAGGGGCTGAGGTCATTAATGGAGGGGGGCTGAGGTCATTAATGGAGGGGGGGCTGAGCACATTCATCGGGAGGGCTGAGGACATCTATGGAAGGGGGCCTGAGGAAATTAATAGGAGCGCTGAGGACATTATTGGAGGGGGGGGCTGAGGTCACTAATGGGGGGGAGCTGAGGTCATTAATAGAGGGGGGACTCAGGTCAATAATGCACATTTGCACACGTACTACATGGGTAGGGCAGCCCATTCATTTTAATTGGCTGCCTTACCTACATGAAACACAGGGAAAGAAGTCCTGACCCTTTTTATTAAATTGTGCCACACCAAGCCGCTCCATGGAGCACCATGTGGTTTGGCATGCAATAAAATGTGCTGATGTATAGGGGTGCTATTAACAGGTCAGTGTGTGACATCTCCAGGCCACATAGAGTCTGTGGGGCAGTCAGTCAGTCACTCTGTGGGGGGTCACTGATGTAAGTGGGGACACCCCACATCAGAGTTACTAGCATTCCTGCTTACATCAGCAAAGTTTGCCTTTACAGTGCAAGGGGAAACTTTGCAGACTTTAAGATAAGGAGGAACTCTGCAAACTCTGAAGGGTGACAAGAGAACCTCTTACATAACAGTTTCCCTGTACACCAGAGTCTGCAGCATTTCCCCTTACATCAGGATCCACAGAGTTCCCCCTTGCACTGTAAAGAGGAACTCTGATGTACTGTAAAGGGGACTTCTGATGTAAAGAGGGCTCTGAGGATGCTGGGAACTCTGATGTAAGGGGGGGCTCTAATGTTAGGGCAAAAAAGGGGCTCACTACAGAAATGTGAAAGGGTCCAGCTGTGGGACTGTAATAAAAAGCCCTGCAGCAGGAGTAAAGGGGCCCAGGATCAGTGGAAAGGGGCTCAGGTCACGGGGCCCTTCATGGTTTCTTGCACCGGGACCCTGAAAGTTCCTGCTATGCCTCTGATTGGCTGCCAGCACTAATCAGATGTTGGTTTTCCAGCATGCCCATTTGATAAAAGCCTGTCGTTGGACCAGCTTCTGTCAGACAGGCTGCTGTACATGTGGGCCGAATGTTGGCCGATTTCTGTTTAACCAGCCAATACCTGCCAATATCTGTGTGTACCAACTTTGAATCTGACATGAATGGATCTTAACCATATCAAAACATTGGGCACAGGGGCGGACTGACCATTTGGAAACTCGGGCACTGCCCGAGGGCTCAGGGTCAGTAGGGGGCCCCATGAGATGCCCCTGGTACCTTTTTCATAAGCTTTTTTGAGTTTGGGCAAGGACACAGGGGTCCCATGATCCCCTATTGCCCGGGGGCCCCATGAGTTGTCAGTCCACCCCTGATCGGGCATACAGGTCACTGGTTATCATACAAAAAAAGAAGCAATCACAAGGTTTGCTGTCCATAAATCTCTAACTTTTAAAGGTCAGTGCAGTCACAATTCTAGCATTGTGGCCAAGTACCTAGCATTCTTGCTTGGATGCGTGGTGCAGTTCCAGCCAGAAACACTATCTACATACTTTTTTTTACATTCCCTACAATCCAAAAACATATCAGTAGAGAAAGTGGTTTCCAAGCAAAATTGGCTATAGTGAGTATGTTTGTGTATGTGTGACAGAAATAGACACAGCGGATAGTAAGTGCTTCTGTGGCACAGAATGTACTCCATAATAGAATAGAATTGCATACCACAATAACACTTCTGAGAGTTTTCTATAAAATACATACTGTACATTAACCCAATAACTATTACAGAGGCCAGAAGGGTCAGATTCAATGAAACATATTACATTGCTAGTCAATAATGTCAATGCATTGCATATAAAAGAAGCACTAATTATTCATAATTATCTACCAGGTCAGCATATATACAATTCCCCTGACATGCTATATACAGTACTTTACAAAAAAAGGCACACATAGTTCAGTACCTGTAAATAGCACACAAAGGACATATTTATTGTTGGTGTCAAAACTGTATCTCTGCATTTTTAACCAAAACTTACAGTGTCTACTGAAAACAATACAATTTACTGATCACAGCTCCAGCTACACAAATTGAAGGGCCAAGGTGAGTACAATCAGCTGCTTACTACAATGTGACTATATTCTGAGCTCTTATCAAAGAACAGGCTTGTCATTGATAGTGTCATATTTACTATTTACATCCAAAACTGAAACTTCTCCTACTCATTATCCTTTTGTGGTATCTTCATTGTCGCACCAGCCCTTTATGGCTCAGCATGCAAAACTTTGAAATGGCGTCAAAAGATGGCAGCACAGTGGCTAAATGGTTAACACTTCTGCCTCACAGTACTAGGGTCGTTGGTTTGAATCCCAGCCACGGCACCACCTGCCTGGAGCTTGCATGCTCTCCCTGTGCTTGCATGGGTTTCCTCTGGGTACTCCAGTTTCCTTCCAAAGTACAAAGAAGGATTTCTTATATAAAGAAGATAATCAACCATTGTTGAAATAAATTCAGTTTCCACTTGAAATTTGGTCTTATATAAACTCAAAAGTCCTGGTTTGACTTGACCCCTCTAATATCATATATGTCATTTTTTTATTTTGCCTATAATTCCAATTTAAATTATAGTTTAGGCCTACACGCAATTTGATGCATTCTGGATGCTTGTGTTCTAGGGATCTTTCAACAAGAGGTGAAGTTGTTCAGAAGCACATTGTTACATTGTCAGATTGGACACCTACAGTACAATGAAAGAAGTAGAGGGGTCATCATTACTGGCTTTCCTTTTAGGGCTCATGTACACTGCAGCTCCTAAACTGACGTTCAGGAGCTGTTCAGCGTTTTTTGCAGCAGCCCCTGAACTCTCCCTAATGTTTTCCTATGTGTCCATGTACACATAGTCGTTTACAGGCCGTTGAGTTTACAGGTTTTTTTTAACGCACCAAACTTGCATTCAGGAGTAGATTTTACCGGCTTTTCAAACCCCAAATGCTTGTAAACACTTGTAAATGCGGTCAACCGCGTTTATAAGCGTTTGTGTTTAGAAGCGTTTTTTAACTGTTCCATATCCAGATGCTGTCCAGAGCCTTTTTTCCTCATCAGAAATGCATGCAAAATGTTGTCCATGTATTCAAATAGACCTAGCACACCAGCACAGTCAGTTCCAGGTTTTGCGTGAAGGAAAAATGGTAGAATGTGCTGCATTATGCTCATAAGGGGATCCATAGTGAATACAACCAGAAAAGACAGGTCATCTCAACACATACTGCTCTCTCTGCTTCTGCTGTCTCTATTTCTCTCCAAATGTCTAAAATAGTTAATTTTTTACTATTTTTCAGGGCATTTTGGAAGGTCGTCTGGGGTTATCTTTAAAAAATGCTTCTAAACGCAAACGCACATAAACGCAGTATGCAAACATGGCTAAACTGACGGTTTTTAACCTACGTTTTCCAGCAGTCAGTTTCCATCATTCAGAAGAGTTTTCCAAACTCCCTTTGTACATGAGCCCTTAAATTGCTGGTTGCCTGTCTCTGTTTTCAGTCAATACTTTATATACTTTATTATATAGTACATGTTCCAGGACAGCAACATTAAAGAGGAGCTATAGGCAAAATGTTTTTTCTTACTTTTGGATTGAGTAAGGGAGGGTTATAACCCCTGTCATGTTTTTTTTTGTCATCTGTGTCAAACTGGGGAGATCTACCTTCGCATCTTGTCCTATAAAACAGGAAATGAGAGGAAAGTCCTGCAAATTAGGGGAATCCCTTAGGGCCACCCAGGTCACTAGACCTAGTGTCTCTATGGGAAGATTTCCCCTTTATTTTTTTCTAGGGACAGCCCAAAATTCTGGATTTTATATTACATTCACTTTCAATGATTAACAGGACAAATAGAGATGGTAAATCTCCCTAACAGAGGCACAAAGAGCAATAAAACCTGATGTGTTCTAATCCTTCTACACGCTATCCAAAACTAAAAAAAAAGTTTTGCCTTTAGTTATACTTTAAGAATATAGAAGATAACACTAGAATTTTCAGCTCAAGGGTAAGTTCACCTTTTGCACTGTTACATGTAACTGCCCCCTCCCCCCACTTCCAAGGGGTGACAGTTCTTCTCCCCTACAGCCGCTGTCACATTAAATCCACATGTATGGATCCATTAAATGTATGGGGCACCACCTGAACATTTGTGTTAGTCAATCACAGGGATCTGTCAATGAATGAACTAGAAGTACTGTCTGCCAGTGCGGTAGATGAACTTTTAATTCTTAATGTACTACAAATCCATTGCAATTGTAGCCAAATGAATCTTTCCCCAGCTCTTTAACCGAATGCTGGTTCGAAGGTATTTTACTGACTGAAATACTGTATTAGTCTGGATGTCACACCACTTCCTCAAACTCTAATGCAAAATCTATGCAAAACCGAGCTCATAATATTTCCTCCCCCACATGCCCCTTCTTCAGACTTCTCTGTCATGATCAGTCACACAACCATCAACCTGCCCCCCCATGCCAGGGTGCTAGGTGTAAATCTGGATTCCGTACTCTCCTTTCAGTCCCACATCCACTCACTGTCCAAAGCCTGCCACTTCAACCTCTACAAAATACGCCCCTTCTTAACCAATGACACCACAAAGCTTCTAATTCACTCCCTGGTCATCTCTTGCCTCGACTACTGCATCTCCCTCCTCATTGGATTACCTTTACACGGGCTATCTCTCCTTCAGTCCATCATTAGTGCTGCTGCCAGATTGCCCACCTTACCAACCGTTCAGAGTCTGCTACCCCTCTCTGCTAATCCCTCCATTGGCTGCCACTCATCCAACGAATTAAAATTCAACACACTAACCATAACTTACAAAGCCAACCATAACTCAGACCCCAGCTACATCACTAACCTAGTCCCAAAATACCAACCAAATTGTTTTCTTCATTCCTCCTCCAGGACTTTTCCTGAGCTTCTCCCATCCTATGGAACTCCCTACCCCAGTCTGACTATCTCCTACTCTGTCCACTTTTAGGCAATCCCTGAAAACCCTTCTCTTCAGAGAAGCCTGTCCCACCTCTTCCTAACATCTGTACTTCCACTTTCTCCACCAGCTCATCCCCCCACAGTTATTACCTTTTGTATCACTTGACCCTCCCTTTTAGATTGTAAGCTCTAACGAGCAGGGCCCTCTGATTCCTCCTGTATTCATTTGTATTGTGACTGTATTGTCTGCCTTCATGTTGTAAACCGCTGTGAAAAAACTGTTGGCGCTATATAAATCCTGTATAATAATAATACTGAGAAGTTTGCAGGTGCCTGATACTGCACCCTTTACCTAGTGGGTGCAATGCTTTGCAGACCCCTGTAAAAATAAATAAATAAAATAATAAAGGCATTTATTTCTGCAAAAATGTGCAGTTTGTTTCTGTATTTTCAAAGGTGAACCTAGCCTTTAAAAGCATATCTGTAATGACATTTCCCTTGGGATAAACTACTTGGGCAATTTTAATTGCATGCCCTTGAGTGATTTTACATCTTTTTGGAAATGAGTTCACCTGCAGCACCTTGAGATCACTGTGTTTAAAATGAAGTAATTAGATGAGTTAAGTGATAGTGGTGTTTTTAATATTAAGACAAGCTCGTATTCTTCCTTTGGTAGTTCTGTCAGTTATACACATGAAAGTATAGTTGGTAAAACTGCCATAATCTCATAATTACAATAAATGTGGGAGACATTTCGGAACATTTATTATCAGATTTTTTCAAAGGGCTGTCTGCTACTTGGTTAAACTTAACAAATAATATTCCCCCACCATTCTGTATTTACTCTTCTGCTGATACAACAGAGCTCATAAAAGAAGCCTCCCAGGAGAGACTTTATTCTACCAGGCTTCATATTATTCTTTGTATGGTTTCTTGTATGCCCCAAAGCGCAAGTTAACGATACTACATTGTGAACAAACACTTTAACTAAACATCTACAAGCTGTTGAAGCAACCACAACAGACATTCTGCAGCATACAATACCTGGCTCCCCATTTTGTCCTCTCTTGCCCCTTGTTCCAGGAGGCCCTGATTTGAGAAAATTACACCAGTTAGGGAGCAGGATAATGAAATGTTTTATGGGGAAATATAGAGATGATGAATGGTCAGCAATTGTAATACGTTTCAAAGAGGCAAAGCAATCAACTTATCAACTGTAATCTTGAGCTAAAATATTAAAAGGTCAGTCCACCCAAAACATACTGTATATTCTATTTATGCACAGATGCTGAATTAGCAATGGGGTTCTTGGTCTTGATTAGGGATCCTGTGGCTGGATATCTCTCCAGTGCTTCCAACTCTGTAGATATGCACCACAAAGTCACATTTTTCCTGCCATATCTCACTTCGCCTGCTGCATTATTTGTAATGTAAAAAAATCCAGCAGTGAGAGAGACCATCTCATAATGGTGGCATTATGTGACCAGATGCAGGGACCCCATGTACCAGTCACAGAATGATGTAAGAAACCATTACATGTTTCAGCCCATTGGCATCAACCCACAACTGAAATATTCACTTTGAGATGACTGTCCTTTAATTGAACCTGTTCTTTGCCCATGCAAATGCCAACCTTCCCAGCTGCACATACCAACCTTACCTTCACATCCTGCCACTCTGTTAAATCTCCAAGACCATACTTCAGAGTATAAGGAGCATGTGATTCATGTACACTGGTATAGAAAAAGGGGGCTCTCGGAGCACAGTTCAGAAATACAAACATTTAGTTACTAATCAATAATCTGTACACAATATATCTAAAATTTACAAGAACAAGGCTGTACATTAATGACAAGACATAGTCCATGGGGTTGATTTACTAAAGGCAAATAGACTGTGCACTTTGCAGGTGCAGTTGCATTAATTTTCTCCAGAGCTTAGTAAATGTGGTCAAGCTCTACTAAGTTCCATCATTCAATCATTTGCAAGCAAAAATTCAGCTTTTTTCATTTTACTTGCACCTGATTGGTAATTTTTTTACAAAGTGAGGATTGACCAATTCATAAAGTTCTGGGGAAAACAAGTGCAACTGCGCCTGCAAAATGCACCTGTCTCTTTGCCTTTAGTAAATTGGCTGTACATTGCACTGTATAAAAGACCAAAGCATAGGGGTTCCTATGCCTTGGTCTTTATACAGTGTAATGTACAGTGTTTATACTCCTTATAGTATTAAAACATATTTTTTTATAGATTACTGGCTGAAAACTGTTTTTGTACTTATGTACTGTGCTCTGAGATCTCAATTTTTTCAATAGCTCTGTAGTGCAATTTTTTAATTGGTGGTGGTTTCTATATTCTGTAGCAGGTGTTTGGTGTATATACTATTTACCATTCCCTGTGTTTGTTGATTGGCTCAGGGACCTCCTGCTGTCACATGGGGCAGGGCTTCCTCTCCCCAATTCCAACAGCCAACTAGAGCAGCAGAGACCAAAGGGAAGGAGAATATGTGCAGCTGGAAGGGAGGCAGTTCATTGAACTTGTTGCTTAGCCTTGCATGGGAAAAGCAAAGGACCACTTTAAATACGTTATTTATCTACAAACTGTGCATATGTATATTCAAGACATTGCTAGTAATTGCTATCCAACATTATTATATCTTTATTATTTCCTGCAGCATCCAACATTTAAGCAAACAGTAAACACATGCACAAAAAATGAAACAGAAGCTCCAAAAATGGATACAAATGCAGGAAGCGAGCAGCAAAGGCAACAAACAGTCAAGCTGCAGAGACACACAGTTGGCTCACTTGTGCACTTAAAGTGAGGTTCAAGTTCCACTCATGCGTTTTCCAAAATATTCTCACTAATTAGGAAATATATTTAAAGGAATCTTTACTGACAATCAAGCTACCTATAACATAGGCTAGTACTCAATGCTGCATTCTACTATAAAATGAATTCTTGCCTAGCTCCCAAAAGTCTCATTTGGAACCAAATCCTTCTGCACCCTCTCCTCTTTTTGACCTGTTTTATCAATCTCAATAAAAAATGTATTATTATTTACTCAGAGCTGACTAGGAACCAATGTCCTCTCCTCTTTTTCATCAAGACTGCTGCGAAAGAGACAATAGCTTAAGCCTGGAAGATGCCGTATTTTGTGAAAAAGTATGTTAAGATTGAGGCTTCAAGACAAGGTAGGACTGTACACTAAAACTTGGCAACACTGGATTCATAACTTTCTACCTCCTCATTTTGACGCCTCCCTCATGGAGCCCTAACTGAATCTACACTTTAGTTTATTTTTATTGTGCTCTTGGGACCATAGCCAGTTCAAACCCTGTAACCCCCCCCCCCCCCCCCCATCTCCCCTCCCCATTTTTATTGATTTGAACTTTGCTGCATATTTCACCAACACTGCCTGGTCCCCACTATTCCTCGGGCTATGGCTGGGGTGGACTATCCAAGTGTTGACTTTCTAGCCACTTTCATCCTTAAATTGTATAATATGTTGGTACGTGCCATCACCTGTTAAATCTTCACTGCTCACCTATTGATCGGCCCCACAGTGTTGGGGTTACTGTTTGATCCCACCTGTTAACATGTGTGGAGCCAATCCTCATTTGATAGTACTTTACATGTGATAGCCTTTGTGTTGTGCAATAAAATATTTGAATATGTAAAAATGTATTGCTTAACTAGGAAAATTATTTTGCAACTAAAAATTTATGTGACCTTCAAATTATTCCATTTGTAATTTTGAAAAACCAAATTAAAAGAAAAATAGTAATAAAAATTATTTTAAAAAATCATTTTAGGGTTAACTAATAATTTTTTTGCAAGTTAGTCTTCATGGTCCACATTACTGGATGGGTGGTGGGGTTGTGTACTTTGCCTACATACGTCATTCTATAATGCCACAAAATTGGGAGGTATGTTCTTAGTAAAATGCTCCTAGTTAGAACTACACTGAACAATTACAGCTATGCTTCCAGTGGTTGGTTTACACCCTCATCATATGTTGTTCTGACTCAAAAAAAAAAATCAGTTGTTATAAAGTGTATTCTGTAAATTGCTATGCCTTAATAAATGCAACTACGACATTATGTGTTATCATGTGGAGAGTACACAGGAGTTTGATGAATATATCAACCATAACTAAGTCACACAATGTCTCCCCCTGCTTTGGGATTTGTGTATACTCCTTATGACGCAACCAAATTTATGCATTCTGACAGCTTCACTGGAATTACCACCTGCTGTCTGCACTAGGTGACACTACTCATAAAATGTTCATGATTGGCAACCACTGTAATTCAGGAGGAAAACAACATGTATCTGTAACTGCATTTATGTACACAAGGATCTCATCTCTTCAGCTTACATATAGTTTACAGCAAGTATTACAAAAGATGCTGTTTACTTATAGTTACATACATATGGCTATTCACTTCACCATCCAAAAAAATGTGGGTTAGGTCAAAAAAGCAAAAAAGCCCAGTAGACCTTTTGCTCAAAAAATGTTTTTCAGAATTTACCTTCTACAGTCATATAAGTATGTTAAAAAACATGTTTCCTTTGAGCCCAGCTCCAGACAGAAATAGAAACAGAATTTTATTTATGTAATTTTTGGTGCATGTGCCTTCCTGTACCAGTGACCCTGGTTCCCTGCATGTTTTGTCCTGAGGTCAAAGAGATAAAAATGTAACTTGACATTGGCCCATTTGAGAAAATGTTGCAAAAAAGTGCTAATTCATTACACATTATTCAAATCAGAACAGAAAAAAATACAATTTATGGCTGTATTTAGCTTTGAAACAGCAGAACACACAAACATGTGTTGCAGAGGTCATAGCCTTGACCCAGTGCCACAAGGCATAGCTACATTTTGTATTAGGCGCATGTAGTTGCTGCACCTAGAGCCCACGGAGGAAGGAAAAATATGTTCACCAGTCAAAATTCTAGGAAAGCACTGCAGCTAAATGAGATATATTTTGACTTTCCCACATTGGACCTCGGAGCTCACAATCACAGACACTTCATGCTTTCCCCATGCTGCTTCAGGGGAGATTAGACTCCATAAACACATCTCAGGTGCTAAATTGGATTGTTTCCACCAAATATTCACTTTCACGTCTCAAAGAAACAGATGCAAAATGTTAGTCTTTTATTACTTAAAGTGGAACTGAACCTTCCTACCTTTTTCAGCCAATGAAGCTGCCATTTTAGCTTCTGTTTGATCTGCAGCTGCCATGGTGCTGCCCATTTGGTCAGTTATGACACCAGCCATTTGATGGTCTGACAGTTTGGATGAGGGCACAAGCAAATGTGACAGTTTGCATCCCCAGCATGCTGGAAATGTAAAAGTTTTCTTAAACTGGTAAATTAATGTGTTTAGTTCTGCTTTAAGTAGCCAACCAGAACTGATGCTCCTGAATAGGAGTGAAACATAGCCCCCCACCATATCCCAACCTTTCATATAAGAAGGAATAAGCTAGTTACATGGCTTAGAATATAAATTCTGGGTAGAGATTTCCCTTCACTTCCTGTCTTATAGCCAAACAGGAAGTGAGAGGAAATCCCTGCAAATTAAGGGAATTGCTTGGGGACCCCAAGGTCACCAAACTAGTGTCCCCATTGAAGGATTTCCCCTCTATTACTTTTCTTGGGAAAACCCAAAATTTTGGGTTTTCTTTTACTTTCACTTTCGATGATAATGGTAAACAGGACAAATAGAGAAGATGAATCTCCTAAATGGGAGCACAGACAGCAAAGCAAAACCTGACAAGTGTTCCAACACCTCTCCACTCTGTCCAAAACCAAAAAAAAAAAGTTTTGCCTTTAGGCTGGCCATACACTACAATTTTCTGTCCAATTTCTGCCCAATTTCCTTTAGATTTACCTTCAACCCTGTAGTGCAAGAGCCTGCCTAACTGGATACAATTGAAAGTGTTGTTAGGTTTGACCTCCTATTATATGGTTTTTGGTAAATCTAAACCACAAATTTCAAGAATATTGTATAATGTATGGTCAGCCTACGTTACACACTCACTGGCACTTTATGAGGTCCACCTGTTCAATTGCTTGGTAACACAAATTACTAATCAGCCAATGCATGGTAGCAACTTAATGCATTTAGGCATCTGGACGGGGTGAAGACGACTTGCTGAAGTTCAAACCGAGCACCAGAATGGGGAAGAAAGAGGATTTAATTGACTTTGAATGTGGCATGGTTGTTGGGGTCAGATGGGCTGGTATGAGTATTTCAAAAACTGCTGATCTACTGGGATTTTCACACACAACCTGTAGGGTTTACAGAGAATGGTCCAAAAAGAGAAAATATCCAGTAAGTGTGGACAAAAATGCCTTGTTGATGTCAGAGGCCAGAGGAGAATGGACAGACTGATTGCAGCAACATTCAGATGGTAGGGTCAGAATTTGGCATAAACAACATGAAAGCATGGATCCATCCTGCCGTGTATCAATGGTTCGGGCTGGTGGTAGTGGTGTAATGGTGTGGGGGAGATTTTCTTGGCACTAGCAAAGTATACCTAATAAAGTGGCCGGTGAGTGTACTTTAAACTTGCAGCAGGCTTCATCTCCTCTCTGAAAAGATCATTTCGGACTGCTTTTAACCTCCTTAGCGGTTATCCCGAGTGTAGCTCGGGGTAAAATTTCAATACCAAGAGCGGTAACCCCGAGCTACACTCGGGCTTACCATGTGGCGTTGCTCTGGGGGTCCCTGCAGCACTTACCTTGTCCTTCGCTCCCGCGATGTGTCCCCTGCAGCGTCCCCGGCCATCTCCTCCGGCCGATGCCGGCATCTGGCTTCCGTGTTCCGGTCCCTGTGACGTCGGGACGTACGTCGGGAAATTTGAAATTTTTAAAAAATGTCATTTTTGCTGTCATTGCTGTTTCAATGCATTTCACATATATTTTGTCCCTACTGCTTTGTCCTGTGCCCTGCCTGCATTTTGAATGTTCTTTCTGCCTGGAAACTTAGAAAAGTCCATGGCGTCTAAAAAGCGTCCCTTTACGTCAAAAGCGGTTTTAGAACAGCGATAGTAAATCAGAACCACTTGCACAATTGAGTGATAATGATTCGTGGGGAAATTCGTCATCAGACACTGAAAACGATTTTGCGACTTTGCTCAGCGATGTGCGAATTTGCCTCTGTATTTCAAATTTTAGTGTTTTTGGTTTGATTATATTATTGAATTAAATTTATTATTATTATATTATTATTTTTTATGATTATTTATTAAATTATAATTTATGATTTCGTGTTTCAAGTTTTATCCTACCCGAGATGTTTACTAGACTCTTGTTTGGACAGATTTCAGTGAGTTATTCCTAAAAATTACAGCCTACAATAAAAAAACTACATATTTCCATGCAAAAAAATGGTACCGCTTTCAGCACAAAAAATCGGAAAGAATCATACCGCCAGGGAGGTTAAGAGGCATCTGACAGTCAGTGAGAAGGTACTATGTTACCTCCTCACTGTTTTTGTTTACAATGTAAAACCCGCACTGCCGCCATGTGCATAACCCACCATTGCAGGACGGCTGCATTGGGGCCCCTTCCTGCACAATACAGCAGGAGGTATAATTTTTTCCTGCACCGCAATGCCTTGCTTGTGTACAAACCATCCTGGCTGCCTTTGCAGCTTAAGGATGGGGGGGCATTAAAGATCAACCACCCATTTTTACCACCCCCTTATTGGAAGCCCTTAAGCTTTTAAACACATTAACATGTAGAGAAGCACAGCATTGTTTGCAGAATTACCTCTGTCCATTTGTTCTCAGCCCCAGGATCTACATCGTAGAGTCTACCTAGAACAGTCACATATGCTACAAACAAAAGGCTCTTTAAACGGACTGCCAGATAAAAAACGCAGCTACGTATAATACAAAAAGCCACTTGTTGTAGAGGATGGCATTCGGAGAGTCACCCTACATTATTGAGCTAATAGGTTAAGCACAAGGTGATTTTAAACCCATTTTCAAAAATTGCAGGGGAGTTGAAACTATTTATTTTTTGTCCTTAAATATGTGATCTCCTGTTAAAATGTGCAAAGTTTCCTGCCAAGGAACTATCATATCATTTCCTTCTCACTATTTCCGTGACACAAAAAATGAACCGAGACACAGATGTAAAACAGTAGAAAACACTTCTATTTTGTAAGACTATTTCACATGCAGGTCAAAGAGGCATTTAATATCTCTTGCCTCCATGCAATTGCTATTTTTAAATCCACTGAATAAACATAACGCTGCGTTCGGCTTTGGCAAGCGTTATACGCTTTTTCGCGGGGATATTTATTTATGCAGCTGTGTGTCATTTATATGTACAGACCTGCAAATTACAGAATCGTTAATGTTAGTTCATTGCATCAAATCCTTTAATACAGTTGGTTACATATAAAGCACTCCTGTGTACAGAGAATAAGCAGGATATGCTTCTTTGTTTGACGGGACTATAGGAAATCATGAAAGAAGGATGGGGGCAGATTTAAGGTAAATTCTAATGAAGCAACCGATGAGTGGTATGCCTTAAGGCAGAATCTGAATATTCCTACCTGACAAAAACCAAGCCTTAGGAACAGGTGTGTCTGGCTGGAAAGCTAAATGAAAGCCTCTCTATTTTATATTACCTACTGTGACTATCTCAGGAAGCCCAGTTCTCTACCAGAAAGATAGGCCCGAAGCAGAAAAAAAAAAATGAAGGGCAGACATGACGGGGCTAACAGAGGAATCAAGGAGATAAAGGGTTAATCTAAGAGGAGATACACTGTATTGCCAAACATATTGGGACACCCCTCCAAATCATTGGATTCAGGTGTTCCAATCACCTCCACGGCCACAGGTGTATAAAATTAAGCACCTAGGCATGCAGACTGCTTCTGCAAACATTTGTGAAAGAATGGGTCACTCTCAAGAGCTCAGTGAATTCAAGCGTGGTACCATGATAGGTTGTCACCTGTGCAATAAGTCCATTCCGTGACATTTTCTCACTACTAAATATTCCATGCTCAACTGTTAGTGGTATTATAATAAAGTGGAAGCAACTGGGAACAACAGCAACTCAGCCACCAAGTGGTAGGCCATGTTAACTGACAGAGTGGGGTCAGCGCATGCTGAAGTGCATATGTGCAGAGGTTGCCAACTGTCTGCAGAGTCAATAGCTAAAGATCTCCAAACTTCATGTGGCCTTCAGATTAGCACAACAACAGTGTGTAGAGAGCTTCATGGAATGGGTTTCCATGGCCAAGCAGCTGAATCCAAGCCTTACATCACCAACTGCAATGCAAAGCATCGGATGCAGTGGTGTAAAGCACGCCGCCACTGGACTCTAGGGCAGTGAAGATGTGTTCTCTAGAGCAGGGCTTGAAATTTCCACTCGCCTGCTCGCCATTGGCAAGTGGAAATTATGGTGGGGGCGAGCAGGCTTGGAGCTCAGGCCGGATCTGTCATTGGCACTGGAAGCCGTCAGACTGCTCAATAGCTGAGCGCAGTGAAAGCAAAGCAAGGAGTGTTTGCTGTGCTCTCTGCCTTCCCCTAGAGTGCAGTACCCGGATCTGTGAGTGAACAACGAAGTACTGCAACTTTTTATGGGGGCATGTGTGCGTACGTGTACATGTGTGTGTGTTTGTGTATGCATGTACAATTGTACATGTGTCTGTGTGTATGTACATGTGTGTATCTGTACATGTGTCTGCATGTATATACATGTATGTGTGTGTACATGTGTCTGTGTATGTACATGTGTGTGTGTGTATGTACGTACATGTGTCTGTGTGTACATGTGTCTGTGTGTACATGTGTCTGTGTATGTACATGTGTCTGTGTATGTATGTACATGTGTCTGTGTGTATGTGCATGTGTATTCCTGTGTATGTACATGTATCTGTGTGTATGCGTGTCTGTATGTGCCTGTGTGTGTATACATGTGTCTGTATGTGTGTGTGTGTGTACATGTGTCTCTGTGTGTGTGTACATGTTTCTGTATGTATGTGTGTGTGTGTGTATGTGTACAGGTGTCTCTGTTTGTGTGTGTTTGTTGGTGGCGAGTAACACGAAGGCCTGGCTAGTAGCTCAGGACTTGAAATTTTAAGCCCTGCTCTAGAGTGACGAATACACTTCTCTCTCTGGCAATCCATTGGAAGTGTCTGGGTTTGGCAGTTGCCAGGAGAATGGTACTTACCTGACTGCATTGTGCCAAGTGTAAAGTTTGGTGGAGGGGGGAATATGGTGTGGGGTTATTTTTCAGAGGTTGGGCTTGGTCCCTTAGTTCCAGTGAAAGGAACTCTTGAGGCATTAGCATAACATGACATTTTGGACAATTTCATGCCCCCAACTTTGTGGGAACAGTTTAGGGATGGCTCCTTCCTGTTCCAACATGACTGCACAAAGCAAGGTCCATAAAAATACGAATGAGCGATTTTGGGGTGGAGGAATTTGAGTGGCCTGCACAGAGTCCTGACTTCAACCTGATAGAACACTTTTGGGATAAATTAGAGTGGAGACTGTGAGCCAGGCCTTCTTATCCAACATCAGTGCCTGACCTCACAAATGCGATTCTGGAAGAATGGTCAAACATTCCCATAGACACACTCCTAAACCTTGTGGACAGCCTTCCCAGGAGAGTTGAAGCTGTTATAGCTGCAAAGGATGGGTCAACTCAATGTTGAACCCTACGGCCTAAGACTGGGATGCCATTAAAGTTCAGGTGCGTGTAAAGGCCGGTGTTCCAATACTTTTGACAATATAGTGTATTTAAATAGAAGGTTACGTGCCAGGATTGGTTGGATGGAATGCTGGGAGGGGCTGCAGGGGTGGTTAGGTGGGCATCTCCTTTCTACAAGCACTGAAAAGACATTGGATGGAGAATAAGCTTCCCACCCTCCTGCCCCGAGGTCTGGCTGGTTGTAGTCCGTGGTACAATGGCTTGGCGGTTGGGGTCTTTGGAAACGTTTTAATTCTACTGTGATATTTCAGTGTAAGGACACAGCTATTGTATGGATCCTCAGTGGTATCCCAGTTAACAATGGGTTAGCTGAGAATTTTGGACATGGAGGTATTGGCGGAGGCTTGTCCCCAAGCCGGTGCGCTGCAGGCTGGGGACCTTTAAGTGTCTCTGCTGATGAACTTTGGTTGGTTAGTGTTATGATCCTTATTATGTTTCTATTTAAAGGAATGTTTATCTTGTTGTTAATAAAGGGCTGCTACAGCCAATTTCACTCCAAATTCGTGTCAGACTATTTATTCCAGGTATATGCGGAACAGGGAGGGTGGGGGAGAGGTGTATAGCAGTCCTTTTGGTGAAAGAGTGAGGAAATCTGTTTTGCCCTAGTCAAGATAGCTCTCACCCTGCTGCGTAAAATGTAGATGTAATAAACATCATGTTTAGCCAACGCCATAAGCCTGTGTGAACCTCTCCATTACTTGATACCTCCTGTCGTGGAGACAAAACAAAATATATTTTCTAATGACCTTCAGCCTCAATGCATACAGAGTTCTAAAGCAAGGATGGGGGTTGTAAAGGCTATTTGGTTTCCAATCATGGCTTAAGGACATATATGTGAAAACCTAGTGTAGTAAAACAAACAATGGAGCACTGAATAGACCAACATAATAAAAATTGTAGTAAAGTAAGAGAAAGTGGAAGACTTTCCATCCTTCTACTAGCTTTTTGTTAGAGAATGAGCTTCCTCAATACAATGTATTTAAAAACACCTTTATAAGAAGTTTTATAGAGATCACATGCATCTGCCTATATCTGCATGGTAAAGAGACAAGAATTAATCATTATTATGTGAGTTTTAGATGGCATCTATTCAACCCGAGTAATTAACTGGTTTATGGCAGCCCTGAAGTAAGATTTTGTTCCAAGGGAATAAAAGATTTAGCCTTGGTTCACACCTATGCGTTTTTTAATTTGTTTTGCGAAAATGCACTACAGTTCAGTTAAAATGGTTTCCTATGGATCTAGCCAAAATCTGCATTTTGAGCTGGTACTTTTTTCCCACAGCAGTCTGCATTTTGCGTGTAATAGACTTCAATGGACCAGCACCAAAAACACAACTGTTTGCATTTTTGATGACTTTTGCTTTTTTTCTTGCCTAATAGAAAATGATGACAGTTCTGTTCATGTAGTGCAACTTTGATGCAATTTTACACTCTCTGGCACTCAAGTAGCATCAAAGTTGCTGTCAGGAATGGACTCAGCACTGGTGGTGGGACTCACCTGCCGTGTGGGCTGCAGTACCAGGGCTGACCAGCGGGTGCTCTCAGCAGCCAGAAGCTCACTCCTGCAGTCAGCCAACACCTGAAGCTGATTGCAGGAAGTGTATTTAAGGAATGACCAGGCCTGTGATCAGGGCCTTGGTGTATGTTTCCCATGAGCCCCTGTACCTGGTATCCTGTGTTCCTGCCTCATTGCTGACCCTGCTTTGATCCTGACCTCTGCTGACCGTCTCCTGTTGAACCCCTGGCTTGCCTGACCATCCTTCTGCCTGATCCTCGGTATCGCGCTGCCCGCTACCTGCTGAACCTGGCTTGTGACCCCGACCATTCTCTGCTTGCTCCTCCTGTACCACGCTGCTCGCACGATACCGACCCGGCCTGTCTGACTACGCTTACTTCACCCAATGATCCATCCCGCACAGATCTTCTTTAGTAAGTCTGCCTGCCTCTTCCCATCAGACTCCGTTCCTGCACTCCCCTGCCAGTACTCTCTAGCCCACAGCACGGATTTCCTCAGGGTGCGGGGTCTAAGTCCCAGCCTGCTATTCACCAGGGCCCCTGATGGTGGGGATGGGCTTGGTGCAGACTGGAACCAGGTCGCGACCCCTGAGTGCGTCCGGCTGTGGTAGAGAGTACTGGCAGGGGAGTGCAGGAACGGAGTCTGATGGGAAGAGGCAGGCAGACTTACTAAAGGTGATCCGTGCGGGATGGATGGATCGTCGGGTGAAGTAAGCGTAGTCAGACAGGCCGGGTCGGTATCGTGCGGGCAGCGTGGTACAGGAGGAGCAAGCAGAGCATGGATGTGAACCTAGCCTTAAACCTTCACCTAAAAGGTGCTGTCCATTATCCAACTCCCCAGCCTCTAAGGCAGTGGTTCTCAACCTGTGGGTCGTGACCCCTTTGGGGGTCGAACGACCCTTTCACAGGGGTCCCCTAAGACCATCAGAAAACACATATTTCCGATGTGTAAAGAGCAGCTACTGTGTAGAAAGCAGCTGCTGTGTTGAAAGCAGCTACTCTGTTAAAAGCAGCTACTGTGTTGTAAGCAGCAGTATTGGAGGTAAAACGACACTTCATGAATTATAATTACTGGATAAATAATTTTATGGTTGGGGGTCACCACAACATGAGGAACTGTATTAAAGGGTCACGGCATTAGGAAGGTTGAGAACCACTGCTCTAAGGGCTTCTTTACAGCAGCTGTGAGAAGTAAAAACATGCGGTTAAGCCTCATTTTTACCACCCCTCCACCTTCTTAAAGTGGTTGTAAAGGCTAAAAGTTTTTTTTAACCTTAAAGTGGAGCTCCACCCAAACGGGGAAGTTCCACTTTAAGGACTGCTCCCCTGCTCCCCATTAAGGATTGGCACCTTTGGGGGAGGGGGGGTAGCGGGTACCTAAATTTGACAGGCGATCAGAAACGGAAGGTGTCCTCCCTCCCTTCCTTCCTTCCTGTAGTCTTTTGGGACATGTGACAGGTCCCAGAAGACTACAAGACCATTCATGAAGCGCAGTGCTACTCGTGCATGTGCAGTGGGTACCCGGCTGTGAAGCCGCAAGCTGTCACAGCCGGGTGCCCACACTGAAGATGCCGGCCTCCTGGAATACAGGACGGCTGGTGTAACAGGCTGCAGGGAACACACCACGGGACCAAGGCACAGGTAAGTGGCTGTATTTTACAGTTTTTGTAGCTGCTGACTTTTATTTTTTGACAGGGTGAGTGGAACTCCACTCTAACTCATTCTCTAAATTAAAGTAAAAAAAAACTTTCAAATTCAGCTTCCTTTCACCTCCACCCCCAGTATATACCTGAGCCTGATCTTGATCTAGCTCTGTGCTCAAGTGTAGTGGCACTGCTCTCTCTCTTCTTTCTCACTGGAGAGTAGCGGAAGCCATTGACTCCTGCTGCTGTCAATCAAATTGAGTGACAAGGGAGTGGGGGTGGGGCTTAGCAGCACTGTGTATGTCAATAGATGCACACAGTGCAGCTCAGGATCAAGCACACATGAGTACCCCCCAGCAAGTGGCTTGCTACGGGGTTACTCGGAAGGCAGTAGGAGTCATGAGCGCCAGCGGGGACTGCAGAAAAGAATTGGGGCTGTTTTGTGCAAAACCATTGCACAGAGTAGGTAAGTATGACATGTTTGTATTTTTTTTTTAAATTTAAAATTACCTTTACAACTACATAATCTTAAAAAGGCAGCAGATGGGGGTGTGTACACATGGAGTGATCACAATGCTTTGTAACTGCGTAATGGTGCAGGTTTTTAGGGGTTAAAACAAGTGGTGAGAATGCAACATAATGGGTGGCTATTTACTAAAAATTAAGAGCTTTAAATCTGGTGCAGCTCTTCATAGAAACCAAGAAGCTTCCAGGTTTCATGGCCAAAACTTAATTGAACAAGCAGAAATTAGAATCTGATTGGCTGCCATGCACAGCTGCACCAGATTCTGAGTGCTCCAGTTTTAAAAAATATCATCAAATGTCTCCTCACCCCTATCAAACACTCCCTGCAAACACTCTAATGCAGATCGCACTTCAGAACTAGAGCTAGTGATAACTAGCCCTAACTGCAGATTTTTTGTGGGGGTGGGAGTGGAAAACCCTTCCTTGGTGGTATCCATTTCCACTTCCTAAATCCTTGCCTTGATGGCGTTGCCTTGTCCCCCAAACCTCCCTTCCCCACCCATAGCCTCCTAGGATAACATCACATGTCCCAGGAGACTGCAAGACCAGACTCCCTGTGCCCTGTGATCTTGTGCATGCTCAGTGGGGAGACAGCTGTGAGACATCAGGAAGTCACAGCCAGCTCCAAAATTCAATATGGCAGCCACAGGATTCTACACCGATCATAAGAATTGGCTGCAGGGAAGACAGTGCTGGACCCTATGGACTAGTAAGTGACAGCTTTTTAAAAGTCATCAGCATTTGTAGCTTTCACAGCACTGTATAAAGTTCCTCTTTAAGTGAAGAAAGGAGATAAATACAGTGGCTAAGTGGTTAGCCCTTCCACCTAGCAGCACTAGGGTCGGTGACTGGAATACCAACCATGGCACTACTTACATGGAGTTTGCATGTTCTCCCTGTGCATGCATGGGTTTCCTCTGGTTTACGCCCACACTCCAAAGACATGCTGGTAGATTAATTGGCTCCTGTCTAAATTGGCCCTTTAAATATGCGTATGTGTGAATGTACACTAGGGACCTTAAATTGTACTCCCCTTGAGGGATAGGGACTGATGTGAATGTACAATAAATCTGTAAAGTGCTGTGTAAATTGATGGCGCTATATAAGTACCTGTAATAATAAATATATGAAAGAATGGCTTTGATGCTATGTGTATGTTACATTTGATATATAGTTTAATTGAATATGTATTCCTTTACTACAAAAACTCCAAGAGGTCACATCCAGAATTCATTTTTTGGCCCTAAGCAAGATATATGCCATATAGGATTGAGAAGGGATCTATAATGTGTAAATAATTCACCGCAATAATTTCAACACAGTGCCAATCTTTTCATGAAAGCACTTTTAAGCAAAAATCTGGAGCTAATTTCAAATGAAGGATTTGTATCCAGTGGTGTGGAGATTACCACCAAATTACATCCAGGACAGACTCTAACTACCAGGCTTCTTTCTCTGCTAACTGAATCTAACATCCATCAAACTGACAGGTATGTCCTTGGATTGCTGGTATGCCAGTCACGGCCTTTCATTTTACGGAATTATTTCCTTTCCATTCAGCAAGAAAATATCAGAATTATTCCCCTCTTCATGAATGGAAGTATGTAAAGGAGTGATGATGTTTCATGGTTCCAATAGATCCCTATATACAAGGCAAAATTCTCACCTGCCAATTACACTGTAATAGAGACAATTCATACAAATGTAGTGTCAGTCCACTGAACCGCATCATCACTTCACTCTACAAAGTGTGTTCTCAAGGACATTAGTGTTCCTCCAGCCATGCTCTCACTATTTGTTTTGCTGCCAGGAAGATAGGTGCACTAATGAAATTTTCTTGCAGAGGCTGACATCAGTTCAGTAGAGGTCACTGGCTGACAATCAAATATCAAAAGGCAAGAGAGTAAAGATAATCCCTTTATACTATACAAATGATTTCCAGGAGGCCCTTGCCTAGCTCTCCAAGCACGAAGCTTGCTTTCATATCAGCCATATTACTCCAACGGTCGTCTTTTGATGTACAGAGAACCGTTTATTTTACTTGTCTTTTGAGGAAATGAGTGGTTATGAGCTAATGGACCCCTTTTCTATAATGAAAATACAAAGAGCATTCTATCCTTATTTTATGTCAATCCCAGGATTACAGAGGGATGACTTTTCTCCTATTAAGAATAGAAAAGGCTTGCAGTCTATGGCTTTGATATTAGTGAACCATTCATCGACAATGTTACTCTGTTATCAGGGGCGGACTGACCATTTGGAAACTCGGGCACTGCCCGAGGGCCTGGGGTCAATAGGGGGCCCCATGAGATGCCCCTGGTACCTTTTTCATAGGCTTTTTTGAATTTGGGCAAGGACACAGGGGCCCCATGATCCCCTATTGCCCGGGGGCCCCATGAGTTGTCAGTCCGCCCCATCTGTTATATCAAATCAATTAATACAGTTTGTTACATATAAAGTTACAGAGTTTAGAGTTGCCCTCTGCTGTGTGGTTGCCTTGTAATGTGCCCAATTGTCCCTCCTATCTATTCCTCTTCTGGTATGAGCTCACAATGTGCCGGGCCCAAGCACAATTATGTCATTGCCACTGACAACCAGACCAGAGCGATCCCTGCTGCCATGTTCTGTGAGTGCTCAGTGATCCATAAGAGTTCTGGTTTCAATCACAGTTTAGCAATCACACATAGGTGTGCCATGCTGAAGTATAATTGAAACTTACAACGGGGATTTCTGTTATAGTGACAGCTGTCTAAGGCAAGCCATAAATGATGCGATTTTCTTTCCTTCAACCATGGGTTGCAGGAAAGAGAAATGCTCGATTCCGCCATCAACACAGTCAGAATCCCTCCTGCAGTGCTATTGTGCTCTGCTGGCAGGGAGCCTTCCTTTAAGATTTAATCCATCTATGGCTGGCTTAGGAGAGGATTTCCCTTCCTTTGGAGAGATTTTCTCTTATTTATACTGTAGAAGGCATTATTAAAACAATCCTACCAAATGAAAGAGAAATACAACTCTTTTTTCATTGTTATGGAAGAGGTAAGCACAGTACCATCACACTTGCATGTAGACAAGCATGCCATGTATTTGAGTTTTGGAAACAGATTTTTTTAATATTAGGTCAATAGCTTATTTATTTCAGGTACTTATATAGCGCCATCAATTTACGCAGCGCTTTACATACATATATATTGTGCATTCACATCAGTCCCTAACCCTCAAGAGGTGTACAATCTAAAGTCCCTAACTCACATTCATACATACACATACTAGGGCCAATTTTTTAGACAGGAGCCAATTAACCTACCAGCATGTCTTTGGAGTGTGGGAGGAAACTGGAGTACCAGGAAGAAACCCACACAGTCACAGGGAGAACATGCAAACTCCAGGCAGGTGGTGCCGTGGCTGGGATTTGAACCAATGACCCTAGTACTGCCAGGCGGAAGTGCTAACCATTTAGCCACTGTGCTGCCCTAATAGCTTAGCTTCCAAAAGATAAAGGATGTTGAACAATCTTAGTATCTTAGTGATCACCAAACCCTTCCTGATGAGTCGGAATGGCTCAATACACAGGATATGGTCATAGACTCCAGCATCATCATTTTCCCTGCCCAGAAAAGCAGAGCCAACATTGGCAATAACAAAAAATTCAGTGTCAGATCACCGTGTAATGCATGTACAGTACATGCAAAGCCTATGATATAGTTACAGTTGATGCTGTCATAGTTTGGTAGCATGAATACCACATAAAATGGCTGGGTTGAAAAGTTAAAGTCAGATGCCAAATGAAACATTAGACGTGGCTGGATAGTCACCAATTCTGATTGTACTGACAGTTATGATCAACTCCTCACATTTATGAGTACTGCTCTTAAACTGAGATTCTCAAAGCCACTACTGGTGATATGCTTCATTTTATAGACTATATGGATTGGCTTCTAACTAGGAAATAAATATTATTCTGATTTAAGGCATACCCTTTAAGCAAGCCCAAATATTTGTCAAGCTTAATCAGACAGGGATCAGCTGAACTTGAATCCAGATCTGTGTGATGCTAGAAAATACAAAGATCTACCACTCCATCATCAGGTTTAATCCCAGCATGTTGGCCAGCTTAGTGAGTCAAAATATGACCACAAAAGATGTCACTCAAAGTTCACATAAACATCACAGGCAAAAACATAGGCAGCATACAGATTCACTGAGCTTTCTAGGTGTGCATTCCACATCAGAAAAAAGTCTGCAAGAGTCTGTAAGAGTAGGTGTGCATTTTAAATAGTCTTCCATCCATCCCATGATACATCCTCTGTCAGTAGTTGTTGGAATATCTACAGTTAACTGAAACCATAGAGATCTTTGGAATCACTTTATATCAGAATTAAGTAAAAAAAAACACAGTTGATACACAAGTACTTTTATTATTTTACCTCTTAAAAGATGTGTAGTTCTAATCTTTGAAGATTAGGTATCTGCCATACAACAGAGTCAAGAAGATTGATTTGCTACTTTCTATACTATTTAATTGGTTACAAATGTTACCGATCCAGACTTTAAACACAGGAAAAAAAAACATACTGTAGCGCCCTCTAGTTTAGGTAGGATTTTTTTTGATTAGTTAGAGGCTTGCTAGAAGCCAGGTCAGGGAATCTGGAGCCCTGCACCATTCTAGAAACTTCCAACACTTTCTAGAAGAGGCGAGGAGGTGGGGAGGAGGCCTGGATTTGCATGTTTGAGGGAACCTGGCCAATACCCAGGCAGGAGGCCTGGCATGGTGGCTTGGACAACCCTTAAATATGAGAGAGCCTGATCAGCAAGGTGTTGTTGGAATCAGGTAGGTGCTGCTGGCATGGAGCCTGGGAAAGGGCCTCAGAGGAGGGGGGCCTGCTTACAGACTGAAACTGGATAGAAGGACCTCCACTGTCCCACAGTCTACCTAGGAAAGACAGCCTGTCAGCAGGAAAGGACCAAGCCCAGTAAAAGGCCTGAAACCAGCTGCGAATCATTAAACTACAGGAACAGGACAGTGTGAGTACTTCTAAACCCCCTGGGCCAAAGAAGGGAGATGGCAGACAGGTGCAATACTCAACTAGTTCTCCTTGGGACTACTTACTGTACGTCTCCCTTGTTTAGACAAAAAGTACCAATTTATAGTGATGGGCCGAACAGCCCCCTGTTCAATTCAAGCTTGAACATGAGAACCTAATAAAAATTCGAAAGCGAACTTTGAACAGAGGGGACAATTCACTAAGTGGTATCTTACTGCACAGCTACTAAAAACATTCTTTAATGTTTCAGCTGTCAGTGAGGAGAGCCCCCCTGCCCCAAAGCACCCCCCATGTTGAGGGCATGGTTCGGGGGGGGCATTTCCTACCTGCCGGGCTGCATGGATTTGTGTCTGGTATGGATTTTGGGAGGAACACCCCCCAGATCCCGTTCCCCCATGTGAATGAGTATAAGGGACATGGTACTGCTACTCATTCACAGAAAAAAAAAGTGTACTGTAAAAAATTACAGTAGACAGTCTTTGACAAGTCCTTTATTAAAAACGAAAGTAAAAAAAAATGTCACCTGAAGTAGATCCAACAACAATAACAATGTCCACCGCCAGTGCCGACCCTGACAGCTGCGCCGGGATGACAGTTGTTAAATACATCCAGAAAGTATTCACAGTGCTTAACATTTGTCACATTTTGTTATGTCACAGCCTAATTCCAAACTGGATTAAATTAATTTTTTTCCTCAAAATTCAGTTGATTGGACATGATTAAGAAAGGCATAAACCTGTCTATATAAGGTCCCACAGTTAACAGTCAATGTCAGAGCACAAACCAAGCCATGAAGTCCAAGGAATTGTCTGTAGACCTTCGAGACAGGATTGTAACAATGCACAGATCTGGGGAAGGGTTCAGAAAAATTTCTGCAGCATTGAAGGTCCCAGTGATCACAGTGGCCTCCATCATCTGTAAATGGAAGACGTTTGGAACCACCAGAAATCTTCCTAGAGGGGGCCACCTGGCCAAAATGAGCGACCAAGGGAGAGCACCCGATGGCCACTCTGAAAAAGCTCCAGCGTTTCTTTGTGGAGAGAAGAGAACTTCCAGAAGAACAACCATCTCTGCAGCACTCCACCAATTAGGCCTGTATGGTAGAGTGGCCAGACGGCAAATGACAGCCCACGTGGAGGGCGTCCTATCTGGTGAAAATGGTGTCACTAAAACTAGAAAAAAAACAAAATAGATATTCTTTAATTGCAACATTCTTTTGTTAAACGTTAAGCCAGAATATGGATACTTTGGCATCATGTTAAAAGGTCAACTCATGCAACTAATCTCATTGCTTTCTGCATTCAAGATTCTTAATAGGAAGAATAAATCAACATCTCAAACACAGCAACCACTTCCACGGTAATATCTGTCAATAGCACCTATCATTTGTACAGATCTATACATAAGGGATATGTTTGATTGTGCTTTACTTTAGATCTCTAGGCATTTTATGGATTACATGTTGGCAGTTACCGCAATTGTACACACTGTAAATAAAGCTTGGACAAAAGGGGCCCATTCTTTACGGAGATGTCTATACATGTTCATGATATTTATACCTCATAAGGGTTAGATCTTTTTCCTTCCAGACAATACCTTACTGTTGTTTAAATTCCAGCACACAGTTTAGATGTCTTGGTTCACATAATGCTTACCAAATCCTTACATAAACTCACCATGATAAATGTGTAGGGAAGTAGAATTGGAGAGGCTTTGATGTTTTGTAAACAGGTGTCTACTTTGCCTGTAATCATTCATTTCATCTTCAGTTTCTGCACTGACCTTATCATTTCCAAATGTAATTTTGTTTAGGTAACAGATTTTATTCGTGTCATCATTGTCATTTTTATTCTGCTAACCACAGATTAGGGCCACCATTATTGCATTCACACTTTTTTTTAATGCATGCATTATAATGGCTTAGTGATACGTTGCTGTGTATTTTTATGCACGTAAAACTACAAATAAAAGTACCGCATACAAAAATGTATAAGCACTTCCACTTTGGAATTGCAATAAAATAAACTGTTGCTTAAAGGCAAACTAATACGAGTTTTTTTTGTTTTTTTTTGGGATGCTGCTCAACATGGTACTTAACCTGAACTTTATACTATCCAATAATAACCTAATTGTTTCTAGAGCTCTTGACTCAAACAATGCATGCATGTAAGTGACCTGCTTCTAAATAGTTTAAAGTGTAAGTATAGCCAAAACTTTTAGATAAGATTTTTGGTAAAGTGGAGAAGGGTTAAATTCTGTATTGAGTTATTTTTTCATTCTGTGTGCTGTTGGGGGCATTTCCCTTCACTTCTTTGAGATGCAACAGGATGTGAAAGAAAATCTCCCCAAAATGAGTGGAGTTCTCCTCATAGACCGCTGTCATAGGGACATTTGTTCCTGCTGGATAATTCACCCGCAGTTCATGCACTTATGACAACTCCAAAATTTTGGATTACCTTTCCTCTCTGTCTATGTGACAATGCTCACTAGGACAAACAGAGAGGTGTATCATCCCACTGGGGTGGCAACAAAAAAAGCTTAACAAAAGTTTCCCAACCTTGCCCAATCTGTTCAAAATCATTTTCTTCACATACACTTTAAGATGTATGGATGTTTCACTTATCACCAGGACTATAATTTTTATAAAGCACCTGTAGGCCAATGTCTTGGGAAGCATTGTTAAAGGGGGCAACACTAAGCTTCACATTGTACAAATTATACATCTTCCTCTATTATGTTCCCTTCTTCTGTCCATTTCTGGAGAAAATCAGCAGGATTATTGTAGAATTCAAGGGAGTCAGAAGGCACTTTTTAGTTTGAAACCATTTCTGCTTTCTCTTGTTGGTGACCTGTATACTTGAAGATTAGCTTTGAATATAAAGCAGTCTAAATGCTGCCTACTATAGCTCCATAGCATTGTAGCAAGTTATTTTTTTTATTAAATAATCCTAAAACACAAAGAGCAGTTTATCTAAAGTTAAACTGTGGGAGGGTAAATTCTTGCTAAGTGTAGGGTTAGAGGAAAAGGCTGTATTACCTTATTCCTTGCTCCCCCAGCTGGTAGTGCTCTTCCTTCTCTCCACCACTCAAGGTTGCAGGTAGGCCCTATTTTTCCTGCCTATTGGTCCTGCATTGTATGTGATGACAGAATGTCACTACCGGATGGATAGCTTTAGGAAAATGAGCTTTGGCAAACTGGTCACATAGGAAGGCTGCTGGAACAAGGATCAAAGTATATATTACAGTTTATCCCTCTTATTCTTCTGCTGCTAGGCTTAATGAATATTTAACACTTCCAGTGCGGGGAAGCTCCAATGCAAGGGTATATTTTCAGGTTGCCGTAGTTAGTCTTTAAAAGACCATATTTACTGAACGATGTGTAGCCACTCTGCCTTAAGCAGTAGTGTCTGTTTAAATTTAGTGGTAAGCAGCAGTCAGCCTAAAGTGGAACTGCATTGCATCTGAGCACCAACCAAAAATGCTATATAATTAATTTTTAATATTCAAAACAAACTTCTTCACCCAGCCATGTCTCTATGCTTTATTTTGAAAAACACCTTGGGAAGTTATGTGTAAAGTCTACTAGTCTGTTAGTTCATGGGTGTCCTGTGCCCTATCCCTTTCTCCCAGAGTTTTCTGTGTGGGCAATAAACGTCTTTTTGTGTTGCATCTTAAAAGTGACTGGTGCCCATCTGTTCACATGTCACTACTGCCTAAGTAATCCACACCCTGAGGTGAAATGTCAGCCCACCTTGTCTATGGAGGTTGCACCATGCCTCTGGGGCGTGCTACATGTGTGTAGGACAACATGCTGTCTATATAAAGCCCTATACAGAGCTAAGCTCATCTGTTAGCTGCTTCCTCTTTTACTGTCCAGTCTGGAGAAGGGCAATATCTGTAAGTGTTACCTAAGGTACACTTGTGTCCAAATTATGGACACAAAAGTATTTACATATTCCTAGCAAGTAGTAAAAGGC
Source organism: Staurois parvus (assembly GCF_062004578.1). NCBI lineage: Eukaryota > Metazoa > Chordata > Amphibia > Anura > Ranidae > Staurois > Staurois parvus. The sequence goes on along the minus strand of NW_028317973.1, from coordinate 1,506,598 downwards.
CTTTAAAACCTTAGACTGCACACTCCTTGAGGGTTAGGGAGTGATGTGAATGTACAATATATATACACCGTATTGCCAAAAGTATTGGGACGCCTGCCTTTATATGCACATGAAGTTTAATGGCATCCCAGGCTTAGTCCGTAGGGTTCTATATTGAGTTGGCCCACCCTTTGCAGCTATAACAGCTTCAACTCTTCTGGAAAGGCTGTCCACAAGGTTTAGGAGTGTGTCTATGGGAAGGTTTGACCATTCTTCCAGAAGCACATTTGTGAGGTCAGGCACTGATGTCGGATGAAAAGACCTGGCTCACAGTTTCCGCTCTAATTCATCCCAAAGGTGGGTTGGGTTGAGGTCAGGACTCTGTGCAGGCCAGTAAAGTTCCTGCACCCCAGACTCGCTCATCCATATCTTTATGGACCTTGCTTTGTGCACTGTTTCACAGTCATGATGGAACAGGAAGGGGCCATCCCCAAGCTGTTCCCACAAAGTTGGGAGCATGAAATTGTCCAAAATGTCTTTGTATGCTAACGCCTTAAGAGTTCCCTTCACTGGAGCTAAGGGGCCAAACCCAACCCCTGAAAAAAAATCCCACACCATAATTCCCCCTCCACCACACTTTACACTTAGCACATGCAGTCAGGCAAGTACTGTTCTCCTGGCAACTGCCAAACCCAGACATGGCCATTGGATTTCCAGACAGAGAACCATGATTTGTCACTCCAGAAAACACGTCTCTACCGCTCTAGAGTCCAGTGGTGATGTGCTTTACACCACTGCATCCAATGCTTTGCATTGCATTTGGTGATGTAAGGCTTGGCAGCTGCTCGGCCATTGAAACGCATTTCATGAAGCTTGCTACGCATTGTTGTGCTAATCTGAAGGCCACATCAAGTTTTGTGGTCTTTAGCTTTTGACTCTGCAGACAGTTGGCGACTTCTGCGCTCTATCATTTTACGTGGCCTGCCACTTTGTGGCTGAGTTGCTATTGTTCCCATTTGCTTCCATTTTGTTATAATACCACTAACAGTTGACCGTGGAATATTTAGAAGCAAGGAAAGTTCACGGATGGACTTATTGCACCGGTGGCAACCTATCACGGTACCACACTTGAATTCACTGAGCTCCTGAGAGCGACACATTCTTTCACAAATGTTTGTAGAAGCAGTCTGCATGCCTAGTTGCTTGATTTTGTACACCTGTGACCATGGAGGTGATTGGAACACCTGAATCTAATGATTTGGAGGGGTGTCCCAATACTTTTGGCAATACAGTGTATGTAAATCGCTGCATAAATTGGTGGCACTATACAAGTACCTGTAATAAATAAATAAAACCAGCCATACCAAACCTTAATAGCTACAGGTAGTGTAACTAAAAGTAATTCCTTCTCAAAGATTCTCAAAGACCCCAACAAGTACTTCAAAGTCGAGTTTTAGTCAGGTTCTAACATCTGTCGTGTATTTATATTAGCAGGCCAGCAGGGAACCAATATTCTAGAACAATAGAAAGTAAAAGGAAAAAAGCTAAACTTTTGATGCCTCTGTTGTGAACGTTGAAGATTATTTCTCCACAATGCCTATAGCTACAGAGATTCATTTGTTTTAGTATTTTTACTCTTTGTTACGATTATGTAAATACTTTAGTGTGCATACTTGTACTCAGTCAGTCAGCGCTGTGCTGTGTGACAGAGCTGTGTAATTATCAGAAGCGGCTAGACAGAAACTTTAGTCATTTAACAGATAAAACAGCTTGCTTATTCAGTTTATAGATGAGTCCGTTTTTTTCGTTCATTTTTTGAACGAAAAAGAAGTGACTCAATTCCTCCATCCACACACTCGATGTAGATGTGGAAATCCTCCCTGCTGAACTATTTATTCTGAAAGAGGGAAGACATCACTGCCATCAGAATACACTAATCAGAAATTGCAGGCTATAGCCTGCAGGGCTGATAGAGCACAGGAAATCAGAGAGGATGGTTGCACAGAAGTCGATTGGTAGATCGATTGACTTCTGTGCAACCTCCCTGCCCATACGTACATGGATCAAAATCCATCCTGTCCCTACTGAACCGGCTGATATTGATATTCATCCCAGGTATGGCTGGCTTAATACTGTATGTATTTTTTCTGTGTATTTAACAGTCTACCTGGAATTCAACCTTAATATAAAAAGCAATGTATTGGAAATTTTGCTCTCAAATACATTTGGCTGATCTATGGATCCCAGCTCATGTACGAATGTAGAATATTACTGTGAATATATAGGTGTCAGATATAAAAATATAGGAATGGTACCCAAAGACAATATACAACAACTATAACAGAAAATACCATGAAAAAAATTGAAGAGCAAAAAAAAGGCAGGATGTGACTGAAATGTAGACAATGTGGCATTAATAAAACATCATTTATTTCATCTCCTGTTTCCATAAATGCTTCCTGAGGGCTGTTATTTTCCAACATTTGTGTTGCATTTATAGATTTAGAAGGAAGACCATCTTATGGCACTTCATTAAATACAAAGGCCTGACAAAGTCCTGACCACTGATAACTTGAAGACCATCTTATAGCAGGAATTGACTTCTTATAGCTGTTCATGAATAAGATGGCTATAAACAGACACAGATATGGTGGATAAATAGAAAGACAAGGACACTCTTTCCTGCAGCAGACAATTTACAGTGTCCATGTGTATTCTTTGCTGTTATTCTAAATAAGATGTAAAATAAATGTATCTTGTAACTGAGCTGTAGTAGGACCATCCCATCAGACATTAACTTTAATAATGTCTAATTTTTTTTTATTTAGGCCAGAGTTACACCACCATCCTATCAACATTTTGAAATTCAATCATGGTACTGCATGTGAGCAGGACCAATTAGTGTCCTTGTCCACCATTGCAGCAAGCACTGCCCTAGTATATGTGAATGTGATTTTCAACCTACTACATGTAAGTAGAAAACAAACACCATAGGTATAATAGCAACGCAAGTACTCTACCTGAAAGAAAAATAAATGCCTACATTACAGAACCTTTCATCTTCAATAAAATGTGCAATTTACAGTGATGAATGGGGGGTGCAAAAAATCTATAAGAACTGCTTGGGAATAATTGGAAGAATGGGTAAAATGAATGAAAATTAGGCTTACTTTGATCACTGCCACCTGCTAAGGTAATTATAATTTATCAATTCTTGAAAGGCTGTACATGATCAATGTATATGTAAGGATTAATGATTAGGGTAAATGGTTACACAGAAGGTATACAAAGAACAAAAGGCCTAAAAACACATGTTGACACAGCAGCAGCATGAAAGGGTCCCATATTTATGCAGCTTTAGAACTGAGTAGATTGAGTGTATATTTACTGCCAGGCAGGGGTTCTGCCTGACAAGCTCCTAGGTGGGTATAACATGACAAATGTCCTCAAATAACCTTCTAAGAAATGTAAAATGTCTTAACCCACATAGTTGTAGATTCCGTTATGTAAAGTAATGAATATTTACAGCAGAACTTCACAAAACATCTAAAAGCAAAATCTGATTTGTTTAATTTGCCTAGATCACCAACCTTCCCTCACACGGATATTGGACAAGCAGCACTCTGATGTCTTCAACACATGCTCTCATCTTGTAAGCAAGTTTAAAGTATTGACGGATCACCACATGAACCTGCATTTGAACTCCATTTAAACTGCATCTGCTTTTGCATTCTCATTGGCTTGTGGAAAGAAGTTCTAAAGCAAACAAAAGCCATAACAAACACTTTGCCCACTATCTTCGTGAGACAGAAGACAAATCAATTTCAGCTTGACAGACACATTTTTTCCTCCAGTGGGTCTCATTTTACATGCTGAAAGCATAGGTTTCCTACAGAAAGGTTGATGCTATGGAAATAACAAGTATTGGATAACACTTATCAAGTGTCTCTTAGTATCTTTATGATTCATGAAAGTTTGGCTTACCATAAAGCTGGACCACATGAATGGTAACCACACTGCGTACTACATCCATCTGATCTGTAATAGTGTTCTGCACAGCACATAGCTTGACATTCACTTTCAATGGTCTCTCAAACACATCCCTACATGCAGTAAAGCACACTAGCATCACCAAGAAATCATCTCTAAGTGGTCTCTGGGCAACAAAAACAACATTCTGATGCAATGATCAAGTTGTGTCAGCTTCACATTTTACAAATGACTTCATGATGCATAGTAAAATTAATTTAAATGTATGTAAGATAGGGTGCAACAGGATTAAAACAGTGCAAAGATGTGCTTTGGTGCAACCAACTTGATACTTGGTGGTCCTTCTTAAAGCTGCCATGCAACAGACTAGCACATCTCCAATTAAAAACACTTCTTTATAAAATTAAATATTAATTGGCCCATCTTCAAATTATTATAGTAAAAATGTTAGCAGGGTGGTCAACAGAACTGGCTGAATTTGTGTCCCCCATTCCTATACCAATACAGGTAAGGGAACTAGAACTGCAATGCAACATCCATGGTTTTCCTGAAATCTTTTGTAACCTCAAAAAACTGTTATATCAATCCTTTTCCATATGCTGTTCAGTAATTTGCTGTTCCTCCATATAAAAATAACAGTGCCTGCTGAATAGATGCTCCTGCCCCATGGCCTTATACGGCACTGTTGTGTCTATTATTTTCTTGCAATCAACATAATCTATTATGTCAGAATTACCAGGCCTCTAAATCAGGGTTGCTTAACCTTTTGTGAGGGCAACTTTAGTAGCCAGTCACAGGCCACAAAGAAATTAAATGGCTCTGATTTTTTATTTTTTTATTTTGAATAGCATAAGGAAGATTTTTCTCCTGCAGCCACTGAATGCCAGCAGAAGGGAGAGGCAGAGAAGCTGGCTGTCAGTGGTTGCAGGAGGAAAATGGAGCGGACTGGTTCCTGCATATGCCGCCCCCACCACCCCTCCAATCCACACAGGCCCCCTGGAGCATAGGGTGGGGTCACCATTCCGACCCCTGACACTAAACCAGTGGTTGGGGGGGGTGGTAAAAACACATTTCAACTATGGGCACAGTGCACCTATGGCTTTCCTGTGAGTTAACTGCACTTTGCCATAGATTTATATTATATCTTGCTGTTGTGGTGCATTCTGAAAATGCCACAAAAATCCTGCACTCATGACAAAACCCGAAGGATATTACAGAAGTTTATGGCTCAGTGCAGCTAACCTGCAGGAAAGGATATAATAGAAGTATGCTTCCCTGGTTTGAGGTCGAGGGCCTCATCAGAGGGCTTCGAGGGCCACAGGTTGAGCACCCCTGCTCTAAATCTAAATTGCACAGTTCTGCCTATCAAATATTTGCTTACACATTAAAGCAGGGATGACCTCAGTAGTGTGCTGATGACCTTTCACAACCCAGTAAGCAAATTGGTGAAGCTGGAAGCATCAAAACCTCAACAGTGAATAGTGGTGTCAACATCCCAACTACACATTGTGGCAGGGTGGTGTGAATGAAGAGTAACTGAACAGACTGAACAAATATTTTGACAAGTAAAACAGGTCTAGTCCTTTATCCAGACAGCATATGCAACTGGCATGCCTGGCTAGTGGGAATATCTCACCAATGCATTTTCTGAGAACTATTTGAAACCAGAGTGAAATCCAACTTGCCAGTAAACCCAAATTAAATTTAATTTATCAGCTTTGGACAGACCTGGCCTTTAGTAAATGGAAGACACATACTTGGTTAGATTGCAGCATCTATGCTTCATATTAGAAAGATTGACCACACTTATACAGATAGCCAGGGTTCAGGTCACAATAAAAAAAAACCTGATGCCAAATGCTATAAGCACTAAATAATACACAATGTTGATAAGACTTGAGAAATAAATGAATATTGAAAAGTAGAACCATTAGCTCACTTAAGCAGTTAACAGTGCTGGAATTTATTGGGGCAGATTTCTGCAACCTGCAGTGAAGACATGTTTGAAGACAAGTTTGACAGACGCCTACCCCACAAACATTCTCTCTGCATGGTCTCCACAATCTTCCTAAATTCGTCCAGCTGAACTAACAGTATCAGGACTCTCTCACACAACTCCAGAAAAACATGCTGAAGAAATTGTCTAAAGCTAAACAAAACGGCAATGATTTTGCCGTGTTTGCACATAGATAAGAGAGGCTGTATAATAACAACAAACACATTGCCAAGTAAATCCCAAACTGATTGCCTCAGTCATGCATTGTTTTATTCGGGGTTACATTGCTAAGGGAAAGATTGCTTCTTGGTTTCCATTAAAATCCTCAGCAGCAAGTGGAAAACAACATCAGAGACACAAAAGAAAAACTCAACACTAATCGTACCAAAGGCCTGAACGCACAGCTGTAAGCAGTTTGAAGCTACACAATACTTGATCAATACAGTCACCAAGAAAACTATTTGTAGCTGAACTGAATGCATACCAATGGTCTCACAGCTCTGTTGGGGCCTGCCACCAGCTAATGTGGCCTTTCTACGCTGCTATAAAGCCTAAATTGGGAAGTGCTTGAAAGAATGACTCTAATACCCACTGAGCAAATTCTAACCACAAACTCAACAAACACTTTGCTGGAGACACATAATTTAAGGCTACCCCACAGACAGGTATAATTTGAGAAGTTTTCATTAAAGTTCAACAAATTTAACAACAACTGCAATGCTCTAGATGCAAAACAAGTGCTAAAGCCTGATAAGAATAAAAGATGCTGGCTGAAACGTTTTTCCAATGTGTTACATAGTGGCCATGCATTACTTAGTTGACCAGCTGGCTGAACAAAAAAACTGAGCCACTTTCCCTATGCACACATTCGAGGTTGAGGGGAAAATCCTCCCCACCGTGTCATTTTATTCTGACAGTGGGACTCCAGCACCATCAGAATACACGTATCAGAGCTGCAGCTTATTGGCTGCATGCGCTGATTAAGAGGAAATGTATCAACAACCCCGTTCATCAATAGGTCAATTTCTCATGAACGAGGATGGCCATGCTTGGTTGAAGTTTGTCCGCTTCCTCCTGAACCGCCTGAATTTTGATCCATGTATGGCCATCTTTATTCAGGTTGAAAAAAGACAAAAGTCCATCCAGTTCAACCAAGAGGAAAGAAATAAATAACAATGAATACAAATTTAGAAAACCTTCATATGCAGAATCTTAGACCCACATTTGATCCAGGGGAAGGCAAACAAATTTTCTTGGAAAATAATTTTCTGCAGATGATCACCTTTTGAGAAACAGTTACCATTTAAAAGATATCTGTTACTGTTAAAAGCAGAAATGACCAGTAACACAAATAAAAGAGCCTAACGCTACGTTCACACTTGAACGTAGAGTTTTCAGGTAATTATACTGGCATTTTTACTACGTTTTTGCATGTTTAAGGAGCCATGTGTCATTCAGGAGCTTCTTTGGAGCAGGATCCCAAGTCTTTGGCCTCAAATACTTTACTATGGGAGCAGCTGAAAAATGTGAGTTGCATGCCTTTTGGTGCATTTTTTCAGACATTTTCATTCCAGTCTTTGGACCAAAAATACCTAAATGTACCTGATAAAAGCTCCTGTACTTTTTTGAGAGCTAGGCATCTAGACAAAGATGCCTGAACTCTCAGGTTTGAACAGGCACCATTTAATACAATGGGATTTTTAATGTAGTGAGTTTTTTAGCTTCGAATCACAAAACGTTCAGGGGTGAATAGGGCTAAAACATTAAGCCATCACAAGGAAGCATGTTTCATTTACCTACAACCACTTCTGTTTGTATGACTGGTCAAAGCTTGCCAAATGAGCGATCTCTCGACATGATGTATTGAAAAAACTTCAGGAGAATACTTTATGATAAGTGACAAATAAATGAGTAAAATCTCGCATTAGCTTTAAAATATTATTACGATTTTTAAGTTATTTTTGTATGATTAAAGCCATAGCTTTTATTAATTGTATCCCAATTGTGTTCCTGTATTGTCATCCTGTCATGCAAGCTTCTGATGGAGACTACAACTAGCCGTTTCAACACACATTCCCTGAAATTCATGTATTTTGGAGCAGACATATTGTGCAAAAGTGTCTCTTATGCATTCTAGAAGTGGTGCAGAATTTGCCAAATTCATGTACCTGTCTAGAACTTGCACTTGAATTCGATGCATGCTGCACCTCTTTTAGAATGCATGAGAGACACTTTAGCCAAATCTGTCTTTGCCAGTTTCTCTCTGTACACCAAAAGAGAGTTGGTCTTAATTAGCTCCAATTTAGTAAGATATGAATTGTCAGTATTTAATTTTGAATTTGGCACATTAATTGTGCCACAATTTAAAAGTGGCACATTGTAGAACTACCTGAATTTGGTGCACAAGTCACTGTCAGAACCAAAAATGTTTCTCGAATTTGGCACAATACATTAACAAGAGGGATTAACACAAGAAAAATGGCACAGAGGCTTTATTGAGTTCCCCCGATTATGCAGACATTATCCATTGTTGTCACCATCAAGGAACTCACCCTGAAAATGCCATCACTGGCAGTACATGCATGTAGAGAAAAAATATCTGCAAAGAGTCTGCAGAACATAAGCAAGACCGAGATCCAACAAAGGATGAAAAAAAGATGCTAAAGTAGAGTTCCACTCAAAAGCAGAAGCTCCACTTATTTGCCTACTCCCCCTCCACTGCCATATTTGGCACCTTTTTGGGGGGATCAGGTACCTGGTTTTGACAGGTCCCGCTCCCACTTCCGGCTAAGTTCGCCGCGGCAAAGTGACTGTCGGACCAATCAGGACGCGCGGTGCGACTCGCACATGCGCAGTAGGCACCAGACTGTGAAGCCGCAAGATATCACAGCCTGGTGCCCACAGTAGAGATGCCGGTGCCATGGAGGACAGAAGGAGAAAAGGGACTGCGCGGGTGAAAACATCGCTGGACTCCGGGACAGGAGAAAGTCAGCAGCTACAGTTTTTGTAGCTGCTGACTTTTAATAAACACAAAAACGACTGGAACTCCACTTTAAGTAACAAGTAAAAAAATGCCTAATGTTTATGCACGTTAATTTGCTCTTACGCAGTGCTTTAGCTTACTACATGTAATTTAGTTAGGGTGTATATCCTTTTTACATTTCTTAAACTAATAGTATTTGCACAGAGATGAGATTTAAACAAAGAAGGCTGGTACCAATGGCAAACATATGAGTTTCATGTGGTTTTACCCTGATAGTGCTGAAAAGAAGATAAAGTCTATAATAAGCCATCCTTTCATTGACTGATAATCTGTTTCTCAGACAGGTGTCAGTGGTGACAATTCTCAAAGAGTATGAGGAAAAAGAAGACATTTAATGTACCAAAGAAATATCATCACACAAGAAGCTATGTCTTTATCAATAACAACCTGCTGTTAGGGTGAAATCTTGCTTATATAGAGAATGAACCTAGCATGCAAACATCATGCAGCGCACAACAGAATATTATTTTAGTACCAACATAGTAATGTGACATGTAAAATCTATGAAGACAGTGTAATGAGAATGGCTTTGAAATAACTAAGGCCTTGTTTACACAGGAGGCTGAGGGGTGGTAAAAACAGGCAGTTGAGCTGTGGTCAACTAAAAAAAGGCAGTGCCGACAGCTTTCCCATTCATAATCCTAATTTTGCTGAAAAAATGTAGCAGAAATTCTGCAGAGAACCAACTCAAAGAAAACCAGGGAATAGGCATTTGTAAAAGTCTGAATCTTCACACCTACGATGTCATACTAATACAGCTTAATTCCACAGCATGATCCATGTGTTGTTATTTAGTTGTATTCTCTCCTTGTCCAACAAGAAATATCAGCCCACTGTCAGGCTTTAAAGCAATTCTGTCTAGAAAACACATTTTTTTTAAATTGCCAATTGCAAAGAAGACAGCTAATACTTACCTCTCCTGTCACCCACACCACTGATCTCTGTGGTGTTGATGTGATACCGAGGCCTGAAGAATCTTTATCTACTAGGAGTGATGGTTGGCAACGCTGCACTCACTGGTTCAATCTGCCAGCCTTATGTCACTCCTGGGATATTTTGAAGATTCCATAAGGAGTAATATCTCTTTAGTACAGCAAAGATTGCCATTGTGAGCAACAGGAAAGGTAAATAGTCATTTTAAGGCCCTCAAGGAGCCTGAACTGTCTCCTGCCTGAGCTCAGGACTAACAAACTGTCACTAGGAAAAAGGGTCAACCTTTAGCTTTCCTTTATACAAGCCTGACAGCACCTTTGTTATGTGTTTGGTTTCTGAATGTCTTCTACCTTCTGATTGTCTTCTGAGATCAAAAGGAAAGCACTAGAAGCCTCCATATTTCTGTCACTCCCTGTGTACTTTAAATTCCATTATAAACTAGTCTCTAAACATTAAGGTCTGATTTCAATGACAAAAAGCAGCTTTAATGAATAATGAAAGCTAAAAAAATGGAGCTACATTAAAAATGAATTAGACTTTTGTTCTATATAGGACCACAGATAGGATATTTGTATTTAGTTAATATGGTTGTATAATAATTAGCCTACTAGAGAGCTTGACTTTTAATTTAGCAGGAGCTTTTAATGTAAAGAGTCTCAGTGTCTCTAATGACCTGTGGAGATGAGAAACTTTCTGGAGTGTGTATTGGGAGGGGGAAGGTTAAGGTGATTAACTGGTGCTAACAAGTTTAGGATGTTGAAGAGCTATTTTCTTGGACCTCCATCAAAGGACAGATAGAATGTTCCTGGGGGATGGGGAGGAAGAGGAAATGCTGCTATGTATTTAACAGATGATCTTTCTTTCTGTACCCACTCTTCTCCCAGCCTTGTTGTGCCTGCTTCTGTCCTTCCTAACCCTTTGCATCACACCCAGGCACCAGACGTAGAAACCTGGAGTCATGAATACAGGCTGGCAGTCGATCTGAAAAGTGATCACATGTAAAGAGAGTTCATTACCCTTCCTGTTGATCTCTTCTCTGAGGACACTCAGCATAATTAAACCAGTGCATTTTTCACCCCCCTTGACACCTAAGTCAATCTGATCTGGGTCTTCATCAGTGAATGCTACAGACTACTGTAACAGAAGCAGATGCTTAAACAGAATAAACCAATATGCACTTCATAGAAGATGTGTGTGGCAAGTAAAATTAAAGCGATTCTAGAGGTTCTTTTTGTTTTTTTAAATAACAAACATGCTATACTTACCTGCTGTGTGCAGTGGTTTTGCACAGAATAGCCTGGATCCTCCTCTTCTCAGATCCCCTGCAGGCTCTCCTGGCCCCTCCCTCCTGTCGGATGCCCCCACAGCAAGCAGCTTGCTATGGGGGCACTCGCTGCTCTATGTGTCCTTTCACACATGGAGCCATGGCTTGGTCCCACCTGTGACGGGCGCGGCGTCAGACCCCAGCCTTTCTCACCAACTTGTGACCAAAGGACCAGTCAATCTAAAACTGCACTGCCACTTGCATAACAATGCCACTCTCAGCTGCACCCTGCATGAAGAGTTTCCAGCTTACTGGACCACAATCTATGTGTCAGCAGTCTGAGGGCGATTGTTTGGGTCAGGTTAATTGCGCAATTAACCCTTCACACCGCCAGCACCTCCTTTTTACAGAGAAGGAGGAAACTCACAAATCTTAGCAGTAACACTATAATGTTTGAATAAGTGTCTGTATACACACTGTCACCGCAGAGGTTAAAACACACGGTAGCACTCTTCAAAGACAGGGATTCTTAGTTTGCATTAAAGAGCTTTAGAAACAGTTCAACACTTTTCAGAAAATAAGATTTATTACTAAAAAGGTCAAAATGGTGCAATAAAATTTTTACAGAAAAGATGTAGCCAATATATATATATATATATATATATTATATATATATATAAATATATATATATATATATATATATATATATATAAATAGAGAGAGTAATAACACAACAGAGAGATAAAGAAAGAAGTTTCAGAAGGTAGGATACTTGCAGAAGTCCTTGGTTTAAGCAGAGCTCAAGTATCCTGAACAAAAGGGTACCTTTTCTCCCAAAATTGGTTCCTGATATTAAAAGGGAGAATCTCTTCATTTTCTCTCCAAGCATGACAGCCTTTTCTAGTGTCCCAGCAGAGGGTATCTACTGAAGCCAAGGGCCAATCGCCTCATTTGGTGAGGGGTTTTAGGCAGAGACCCAGGCTGTGACCTAAATCCCTCCCAAGTTTATACCATGGTCAATAACCTTCCATAGGTACATGTAGCATCCTATCCACTGGTAGAATAATATGCAGAATCATATTCTGAACGTCCAGACACCAAATATGACATATCTTACCATTCCAGATAAAAACATATTGCTTTCTACTCTTGTGTAGGTGCCACATACGGGTGTAAGGTGTCAGATGTCTCATATTAAAATGACCTATCTGAATATATGCTTTGTTTTAATGGGCCTTGTTCCTGTCGGGATTTACGAATTTGTATGAAAAAGTGATTCAAGTGGGATGTACAATTTACATCCCACTGAGATAAGGTTTCATGTCAAGTGAAGGACTGAGTTATAGTTTTATGACTCGGCCAGATGAAAGGGTGTATCAGACATCTTGGAACTGGTTAATTGGGGTTACAACCATGAAGCCCATTTGCTGTGCCCTATGCACTCGTGAACTCAGCACACACACAGACCACATTCCTGCAAGGGGAGGGGGACTGGAGGGAGAGGGAATGACATTTGCAGAGTCTGATACAAAATATGGTTGTCATTGTCCATATCTGTACGTACAATTATCACACCGCCCTCTCTCCTTATTGGCTGACTGACTGTGATTGACAGCAGTGGGAGCCAATGGCTCCTGCTTGCTGTCTCAGCTGTTGTTCACTTCACTGGATCGTGATGAGGCTTAGGTAAGTATTGAGGGGGCTGGGGCCCTGCTGCATGCAGAAGGGTTTTTAGTTTCATGCATAGAATGCATGAAGGTAAAAAACCTTGAGCCTTTACAACCACTTTAATGTTCTCATCATAGATAAAATATACAAATGGTTGAAAGTGTTGGTGACCACAATTGAGCACTAGAACGCAAAGCTCAATTCTCACTGTTAATACTATGTGCAAGGAGCTATGCCATGGCTTTCCTTTGCACACCAAAAACAACCAGTTATACCAAAGACCAACTATATGTACAGTTTAAATCAGCTTTCAAGTGTATAAAAAAGGTCTTCAAAATCTTGTCTCACGGTTCATCTTCTTTAAAAAAAAACTGCACACACACTGACATACTTACCTATTCTGGCTGTAAAGCTAATGAATCCCCTGCGATAGTGGAGGCTTTTAAGGAGTATTATTCTTCCTTATACAACCCAACTCCAGGACCCAACAAATAGCCCATATAGATAAAATTGTTCAATACTTACCAGAGACAGACTTATCGGGGTTTATTTACTAAAGCTAGAGAGTCCAAAATCAGACTCCCTTCTGCATAGAAGCCAATCAGCTTCCAGGTTTCATTGCCAAAGCTTCATTGAACAAGCTGAGGTTAGAAGCTGATTGGTTTCTATGCAGAAGGGAGTCTGATTTTGGACTCTCCAGCTTTAGTAAATAAACCCCATCCTGTCTTCCTGACAAAGCCTCGTCAGTCATGGAAGCCCCTATCTCCTCAGAGGAGTTTATTTCAGCCTTAAAACAGACTCAGAAATCACCTGGACCAGATGGCCTTACCCTTTCCTACTACAAATCCTTTGCTCCCATACTTGCTCCATATTTTTTGAGAGACTTTAATGTGATAGGGAATGCCTCTCAGATTCTTTCCAGAATCCTTAACAGCTCATATCACCATAATTCTTAAGGAGAGTAAAGACCCCCTTTTTTGTTTCAACTATCGCCCACTATTATTGCTAAATGCAGACCTGAAACTCTTCGCCAGAACACTGGCAGTCAGGCTCACGCCAGTTATTCCAATGCTTGTACACGGGGATCAAGTGGGATCAAGTGGGATTCGTCCTATCCAGCCAGGGATAATGTATTTAGGACTTTGCATGTTGTACATATGGCCCAGTCAAGGCAACTCCAAATGCTACTACTCTTCACTGACGCAGAGAAAGCATTCAATCAGATGAATTGGACATTCATGGACTTAACTCTTAAAAGCATAGGCCTTGGAGACAGAATGATGGTGTGGGTCATAGCAATTTATTTGAACCGGAAAGCTCAAGTCAAGATAAATGGTACGCTTTCCCTACCATTTGATATAACAAATGGCAAGAAGCAAGGCCGTCCTCCCACCCCAACCCCTTCCCTTATTTTTATTCTCACCCTAGAACCATTTTTATGTAGGGTAAGAGACAATCCAAATATCACAGGCGATCAAAATTCCATACAACTTCCACCACATTACAACCCAGATCAGGAGGGACCTTAACGTGTGGCAACGCACAATTTCATAAAAAATGTCATAAAAATTAATATCCTGCCCCAAATAATATATCTACTGCAAACAATACTGATACACATCCCTTCTTTATTCTTTAAGGCGATTCATCACACCTTTGATCATTTTTTATGGACATGTAAACTTCAGATTAAAGAGGTCTATTCTCAGACACCATAAGGATAAGGGAGGAACTGCACTTCCAGATGTCTCACTGTATTATGCAGCCTGCCACTTCAGAAGAGTGTCTGACTGGTGCTGCTATGGCGTAATGAAACAATGGGTAGAATTAGAACAAAACTTCACTAAAATCCCATTGACAACACTACCTTGGTGTCACAATAAAGTACCTATTTCTATTAAAACCAACCCTATGATTGGCATCGCATGGGCTTTCTGTAGGAAAGTCTTCAGGACAGGAAACATCTCCCCTTTCCCTCTTTTCCCTATTATTGGAAACCCTGCCTTCCCACCAGGAGTTGAGAACCCCCTATTCAGAATCCTACCGTACATGAACTTCTACAACGAACATTGGCCCTCCTTAGAATAAATGAGAATGGATCCCCGTTTGTCCTATTTAGGGACCTGGAAGTCATCACAATTGTCCCATATGCTTTGATCCCTTCCAACAGTGTCCTCATTCTCTAGACCACTTACACCATTTGAAAAGGAATGTATCAACCATAAACCACTTAGACATGCAGTTTCAATCATGTACAACATGGGCAACACTCCACTGGATGATTTCATCCTCAACTGCTTAACAAAATGGGAAACAGACCTTAATGTCAAACTAACTTCTGAACAAAGTGACAATGTGTTATATTATGCTCACAAAACCTCTATATGAATGATATACTAAGAATTAAACTTTAAAATCTTAATCCGATGGTACAACACTCTACAGATTTACAAGTTATGTTCCTGTTTGTCCCAAACACTTGTTGGAGATACAGCTCAAACCCTGGCAGTACGTTACATGTCTTCTTGTACTGCCCTGTTATCCATTATTTCTGGACTACAGTTCATTTTCTCTTGCTCTCTTACCCTATCCCACGTGATCCAGCAGGGAGTGTGTTGGCCCTCTGCAGAAAGACCCCTGCTTCCACATAAAGAGCAGGGGTTATTCTTGGCAGAATGCAGGTATTTTCTATTCAGATGGTGGCTGCTTTCTAAAGAAAACAAACTTTAAGGCTCCACACACCTTTTTTGATGCATCTGGAATGTATTTAGCTAATTTAAACAAACGTTCTGTTGAGCATTAAATGGCCTAACTGATTAGATGTGTGTCTTTAAGTTCCTTTGGGGGCAGGGAATGAGGAGATTGGCTATGTTTTTTCTGTAAAGGGTTGCAGGAGCATTATACAAATCAGGATCATAAAGCAGATTTGTTAGACTTTCCTTTTCTTTTGTATCATTTCTTTTGTAAGCTACAATATTAACACTTAAGCTGGCCCTAGATGCAGCGATTTTCTTTCCTGCAACCAGGGGTTGTAGGAAAGAAAACCACTCGGTTTCCCCATCAATACAGTCAGTGTTGATGGGGGAATCCCTCCCACAGAGCCAGTGACCATGTGGCCTTCAACATCTTAGCATCTGATGATATCTGATGATGTGTAGCTAGGTCCCTAGTGGCCAGCCTGCATAGCATCCTTTTTTTGTGAGGTTCTACTTATAACGTATACCAGACCGTCATCTGGGACAAGGGTCTGATATGATTGAAGGGAATCCTCTTTGTTTATAAACAGAAGGAAGACGGAAATGTAATTTGTTTCATGTTCAGGGCATCTGCCAGGTATATTATTTAAAGGAATTCTGCATTTTAATGTTTCATTTTAGGCATTATTAAAAGAGCTGCTCCCTGATGAACAATATTTTTTTCTTAATTTTTGTTGCATTGGTACATGTCCCCCAGGTCAATATTGAGCTCCCCATGCCCTTTTTTGGCAATTCCTAGCCTTTAAAATTGACAGAATTGACTTTCACTAACTTCAGTGGCATTCAGATTAATAATTCAAGTTTGGCGCAGTTCGGCGAACCTCCCACAACCTGAATCAAGGTAGGTTTGACTCCTTCCAAAATGTGACACATTACTGTGCCTAAGCACTCCTGTATTGTACAGTAATAGCTGTATATCAACAGCGTGAGATTGTCTAAGGCACTTCTGCCATTCTCCTAAGGATTTCTGAATAGGAAGCTGCAGCTAAAAACCTGTGGTACAGGGTATACCTGCTTTGGTTTTATTAATTGTGTAGATCTGTGCTTTCCCATCTCTCCTGATATTTCTTGATCATTCCTGTCACATATCATCAGATCACCAGTCATTGTGGGCAACTTTGACACGAGGAAGCTAAACCCTGCTGCTCACAAAGATGGCCACCTCCATACAGAGACACAGTGTGGAACAACATGGTAAGTCCGAAATGGGGACAAGATGAGCTACATAGAAGCCCTACAGATAATACTGGTGACAAGTTCTTTGCCCTCAACTAATAAATCAAAAAGCTCACCATTCAGTTTATCTGCTATAAGGCGGTCGGGAAGAGGTTAATTAACCTATATACAGCAAGAGTGTAAACAACAGATAAATAGGACTCTAAATAAAATGTAAAAAATAAACAACAAAGATAATCCTTGAAAATTGAAAGAGTCTTCTATGAGATATTGAAGTCGCACTGCATACCGGGACTGTTTGACCCTGTGTTTACTGTGTGTGCATTAGGCGCTCAAAGAAGATATGTCAGTCAGCATAACCATCAGTAAGAAGGCTCCCACTTAGTTCTCTAGCCACATGAGACTCCATGTATCAAGAAAGTTGTAAATAAAAAAGGATAATACACATAGCGGGAGATTTACTAAACTGGAGCACTCAAAATCCAGTGCAGCTGTGTATGGTTGCCAACTGACTTTTAACTTCAGATTGTTCAATTACAAAATATGCAAGCTCAACATTTCATATTTGTGATATGTGTCTGCTGTACCATGAACTCGTATGAAAAAGTATTCTGATCTCTTTATGTTGCTTCCTGTGTGTGAAATCGCTGGTGTTCCTGGCAGTCTCTCTGCTTTCCTATTAAAAACTGACCACACAAGGTAGGACAGCACAGTGTGGTCAGTTCTATAGCTGTGCGGGGAACTCAGTCTGCTCTCCTTCAATGATTGAACTTTTGCTGACCCCCCCTGCACTGGGAAGATCAGTGTGCTGTTGTTTCTCCTCCCTTAGGTCTTATTTAGCTGAGACCAGAGGGCATGTGATCACTTATAAAAAAGGGGGAAATTGTATTTATAATGTTTTTTATATGTATACGCAAATGTTTTGCTTTGATTTCTACTTCAAATTAAAAAAGGTTGTTTTACAAGGTGATGTGCACTTACATAAAAGCAGATGCAGTGCCGCCAATATTAAAAATGCTCCAGCAATATTATCCTTGTATCGACCAATATGCGTGATGGCGTCACTGACTCCCAGGGAAAGTAGAATCCAAGGTGGGGAGGAAGAGAGGGACTATGGCAGGAAATCTTGCTAATGATGTCCCCAAGACATGAGCTGATGAGTGAAGTTCACACCTCCAGTAAAGGACATTGTTAATGGTAAAAAAGAGGTTTTTCCACTGTTTTCCCTCAAGTGGAAAATCCCAGCATTTATGAAAATGGAAAAACCCTTTACTCATTTGTAAACTGAAAATGAACTCCACATTTGTCTGTAAATGAATGCTGCTTTAACCTTATAATGATTCACGGAAAATGTTGCTTTGGAATTTGGTTAGCTATGTTACTATTTAGATTTGTTTGTATAATACTTTTAGCTTTACATGCATCATCCCAATGAAGGTGATAGACAACAACAGTTCTAAGTGAAAACAAAAGACTTTTGTGCTAGATGCGTGATAGCCAATGGTAATCAAACAATAAAAAATCATTAAATTATAAATTACAATGCTGCCATTTCAGACAAAAATCAGTTAAACCAAAAAGAGCCCTCAAGTGATTCAGTAGCGCAAAAAATATATAAATAAAAAATGTGTACATATATAGATAAGTGATTAATCATGTTAAAAAATGGAAAGTCCATAAAAGTCTCTTCCACCAAACAATTCTTCTAATTCCCAACAAAATCACCATGTGCTCATAAAGAAGGCGTTCCCCCTTTCGGGTGTGCACTCATCGAATAACTATGCCCCCCATTCTCATGGTTGGCTGGAAAACGTTTATTATATTAATCCAGATGGGAAGGAAGTCGCCCAGTATCAATGGCTGAGCACGTGGTGATTTTGTTGAGAATTAGAAGAATTGTTTGGTGGAAGAGACTTTTATGGACTTTCCATTTTTATGTTAATTAATCATTTATCTAGATATGTACACGCTTTTCATTTATATATTTTTTGCGCTACTGAATCACTTGAGGGTTCTTTTTGGAATAACATTTCTAAGGCTTCACAGGATTTAAATTAAAAAGAGTCTCTCTGTTATAGAAATATATTGTCATATTGCATTTAAAAACTTTACTTATTTGTAAAGGCGTTCTACCTGAGAATTAGGCAAAATGCTTTTTAAGCAACTCTAGGACTAGCTGAACCTAAAACGACCTTGCAATGTAAATAAATGTCAACTCAGATCAAAGAGCTTTGTTCTTTTCCATGCATCCATTTTTACTCATGATGCCATCAATATTTCGTTAGGGAAGAACATTCTTTGCTCCTTATATAGTTGGATTTTAGTATGATCAATAACATTTGAAGTAGATTGGGAAACAAAACTGGTGTAATAAACAAGGACTTTGCTGAAGTAAGGCAATGTGGGGTGTTTTAGACCCATTTTCTAGTTGGTTTATGCTGGGACATTTGAGTACGATTGCATGAGCCTGGCTACCTGCCTTACTCTTGTTCTATTTTGTAGGAGGCAACATACTCAGCTGCAGCAGAAAAGAAACTCAATTGCCAAGAGGCATTTTATAACCAGCACTTTCAAGTACTGTCCTTAACTGTTGCTGTCTTATACAGTGCAAAATCTCTATATACAGACTGCATTTCAGTTTATGTCTTGAACAAATTAAAGCTCCCATATATGAGCTGATTATCTACAAAGAAAAGTGATTTAGATCTTTAGTACCAATAAATTGCCTGCCACAAGCTATTGAGTCATAGAAAAACTAGCTTGGAAAATAATGCCTGGTAAGATGAATTTATGAAAGTGCTGCTTGATATTCGTACATGACTCTCCAATGTCCATTTCTAGTGTACCCAGTGCAATATGGCCAGTTGTTGCTCCCCCTGCACAACCAATATTTTTTACCATGAATTGCCAGATCCACTGTACATTGGATGCCCACTGTCACAAAGTTTTGGACAACCTGATCTGTATATCAGTTCCAGCAGTAGCTTAGTTATAATGGAGACACAGATGTCTTTAATGCAACCTTGTTCTTCTTTCACTGGTTCCATCTGCATAGTTGCCAACATATGAGGGAAAAAAATCCAATTACAATTTGCTGCTGAATGACGAAAGTCTCAACTTCCACAACATCTCCAATTTTTTTAGCAGGTCATAACTACATTCTATATTTTATCACAATTTCTGACTTAGTTTATAGAATAGTTTTTGCATTTAAAGCAGTAATTCAAAAGATGCACATTTAAAAATGTCCAAGATATTGAAAAGATGACCATATCCTACAGCCTTTAACTAACCTCTGCAGTGGAAAACTCAACCACACTGGGGGATCTTTTCTTAGTAAGATTAACTTTTACAAAACAAGCTGTTCTGGATAAAATCCATAACGACCAGAATCTCAAGTGGGACAAAAGTGCCCAGACAGCACTTATGTACACTACGTCTTTATCATGTAACAGCACAGAAGGAAGTGTAGTACAAAATCAAAGCTCTGTAAACCAACCTTTCTTTTTGCAGTAGATGGGAATGGAAGTTCCTACACTTGCTTCTATAAATATTTTGTCACAGCTCTGCTTTGCACCACTCTGTGAAAAGCAGCTTCTACATACTGTATGTATGAAATATTGCCAGATTTCAACCACATCAAAATCCTCCACTCCATCCTCCAACAAAAGAGCAGTGCAGGGATGAACAAATGAGAAGATGCCATTAATATAAATGTGCTTATCACAAGGAGCCCAATTCAGTGAACAGGTGTATCACAAAATGTAAATTTTCTACCATTCTATGCCTAAAAAGACCTCATCAATCACCAATGCTCCAATTTTGGCAAGAAATTATTTATTAAAATGGAAAGGGAAGTGAAAGTGAAACACTATCTATGCTAAAAATGATAGTAAAGGATTTTAAAAAAATAACAAATATTTTATATTTACCTGCTCTTCAAAGTGCTTTTTCACAGAGCAGCCCCGATCCTCCTCTTCTCTGGTCCCCTGATGGCACTCCTGGCCCCACCCCTGCTGAGTGCCCCCATAGCAAGCCCCCCATTCCCTCCTCACTTGCTGTGATTGATAGCAACTGCTATGTCTGAGCCAATGAGGAAGGAAAGTGCCAAGAGAGCCATTGCTGTTGCGCACATCACTGGATTGATTCAGTCTCAGGTAAGTATAGGGGGGAGGCTGCATGCAGAAGGTTTTTTACCTTCTGTAGGGGGTGCATTAAGGCAGTGGTCTCCAAACTGTGGCCCGTTCTTATCTGGCCCTCAGGGCATTATTCCCCCCACCATCAGTAACAGTGGGACATAGTTCCTGCCACTGGCACCAACAATTATTATTATTATTATTATACAGTATTTATAAAGCGCCAATAGTTCACTCAGCGCTGTACATTACAAAGGGGGACAGAACATGTGACAGAACAATACCAATACAATGCAAAACATGAGGGGATCGAGGGCCCTGCTCTTTCGAGCTTACAATCTAGAAGAATGGGGCACTATTCCTTCCACTAACACCAATAATGGGGCATTATTCCTCCCACTGACACCAATGATAGGGCGCTATTCCTTCCAGTGACAACAATAATGGGGCATTATTCCTCCCACTGACACCAATGATGAGGCACTGTTCCTCCCACTGACACCAATGATGGGGCACTGTTCCTCCCACTGACACCAATAATGGGGCACTATTCCTCCCACTGATGCCAACAATGGGAAACTATTCCTCCCATTGATACCAGTGATGCAGCACTATATCTCCCATTCATACCAATGATGAGGCATTGTTTACTCCCACTGATTCCGGGACATTTTCTTTCCCCACTGGCCAAAGTCCAGCCCCCCTAACATCTGAAGGACAGTAAACCTAGTTTTGAACCAATGTGATAGCTTCATCAAAGAACTTTGTAAGTAACCTATTTAATGGCTTACATATTCCATTTCTAAGCACTAGTGCAGAAGATATCTGATTTTGTATTGTATTACCCTTACCATTAATATCACCCCAACTCCTATAATGGACTGTGACGTGAAGGTATTTTCATGCAAAATCCACCTTATATAATTTCTATACTGACAATTGTGCTTCACATCTCTATTTTACATGAATGCAGATGACTATTAAAACATACATGATGATTTTACATGGGCAACAAAAATGTTGCCCATGTAAAAATGATTTAGATGATGCCCTAATCTTCATGCACATACACATCCATAGAATGTATGTTATAGCAATTAGTGTTAAAAATAAGACAGAAAAATACAACACTTCCCAAGCCTCTCTATAAAATGACAAGACAACGAGGCACTCACACTGATGTGATCAAGCCTATAACTGAACTAAAAAAACCTTCCGTATCCGTTCAAACATTATTTTTTCCATTAGACAGAATTTCATTGTGCTGAGGCTTTCAATTCTGGTGGGAATTTGACTCACTGGTTATAAATAGGTGGCCCATGTATCGTGACTGTTATATTCTGGTTGTGAGCTAGTTGCTCTTGTAGATGTGATTTTCAAGAATACATTTATTTTAAGGGAAACCAAGGATGTACGCCCTATAGCAGATATACTGCTACAGGGTGGCACAGGTGTGCAAAATCACGTACAAATATATGTGATTTTGCATTTCCGGGTAGGCCCTACCCGTGCCGCCATTCGTGGCCATGGCTGTCAATTACTGGGTCCCGCCCGGTAATTACTCACCAGCACCCAGTGATTGCCGAAGATCTCTGACGAGGGGGAGAACTGTTAGTAAACAAAACAGTTATCCTCCCTGTCAGCTCATGCACACTGCTTTGCATGGCTGTGCACAGCACAGCCATGCAAAGCAGTGTGCTTACAGTGAAGCACACAGACACAGCCCCAGAGAAAAACAGCACCCAGTTAACCCTTTGATACCCTTCTGTACTGAAATATACAGTATTGTAATTGTACTTTCTCCCTTTATATTGTAAAGCTCTGCACAAACTGTTAGTGCTATATAAATCCTGTATTATAATAATAATAATAATTCCAATTTAAAAGACAAACATAATGCAACAGAGATTAGAAAACAGTAGATTATAAGCGTAAAAAATTTCTGCATGTTAGTAGTAAGTCCTTTCACTGCTATCTCATAGCCAAGGCTCATATCTTTGACAGTTCCGTAAATTTACAGCTCATCCATCTTGATCTGCCTTTAGTAAAAGGGTACACCTGAGTATTAAATAGAGGAGATTGAAAACTTTATCATATTATGACAGCATCAGGCCATAAATGTTGCCATGGTATCACCGTCTCAATTGTCCTTGGTCACGTTTCCTGATCTTTCAGAACTGACTGTGATTATTCAATGACCCAATTCTGAGTCAGAGGGCTTGAATTTTAGATTGGGCTAGAAAGTTTAGCTTGATTCACAATTAAAACTATTTAGATAACAATGTAAAGTTAATCACAGTGCAAAAAATGATAGTACTGATCATTAATCTAGATCAGGGGTGTCAAACTGGCGGCCCTCCAGCTGTTGCAAAACTACAAGTCCCATCACGCCTCTATCTTTGGGAGTGATGCTTGTAACTGTCAGTCTTGCAATGCCTCATGGGACTTGTAGTTTGGCAACAGCTGGAGGGCCGCCAGTTTGACACCCATGATCTAGAGCAACCAAACACAGAATGCTTTTCTTTAAAGAAATATAGGCAGCAAAAATGTCAGTTTGCTAAGTACCAGACACAGACTCATGCTGCCGATTGCAGAACAACCAGTAAGTGTGGAACATTTTATGTAACGTCGTAAAACTGAAGAGGTGGTGGATCAGTCATGAAATGTGTCTTTTGGGTGTATTAAATACCTGCAATTGTTTGTCACTTAAATTAGGACAACTTTGACCCCCTCCACTGATATTTCTATAAGCCGCCACAGGAATTTTTTCTTTGCTGCATTTCTAAGTGTCAGTCCTTCTACATTTCCCTTTTCATACACCCATATACTAGATCGAGACAGCTGGCTTTTGTTATTGTCAGTCAAATTTGTAAGAATGAGACTTTAAAGCTCAAGTGTAGGTCGGTATACAAGACCACAGTTTAATCCAATTATGTATTTAATTAAAAAAAAAAAAGTAGTAAACTCCACTTTTTCACTTATATCTGTAGGTAAATCTATAATAAGAGTTACCGTAGGTACAGTGATATCTTCGAAACTTACTTCGTTTAGGAGATATTCACAATTCCCGCAGATGATGACATCACAGGCACTTATGCACTGCGTTCTTCATTGACAGCACACAGAGTGATAAGAATCATGACTGTGCACATGTGATGCCATTGGGGCCTGGCCATTCAAATGGCCAGAAAGCTTGAACCTGGAAGGAAGACTGGGTGAAGATGGAAGCGCTCAACAGTGATGCGTGCGGCTGGAGGGCTTCGATTTACAGGTGAGTCTCTCAGTGCATACTAGCACATTATGACATTAGCCTGCAGTGGGACATTTTTTTTTACCAGAGTATACTACCATTTTAACTGTATTTGAACTAAAACTGCAAAACTGCAAGGCAATCAGACTTCACTGCACATGGCTTCAACGCTAAACGTCACTTTCCAAAATAAAGAGCACAGAGGTGACCTTATCCATGAGCATCTGCACTTACATTATCAAATCAGTCTTGACCAAGCTAGATTGTTTTGATTGCAGAAAAGAACAGTCTGGCATTGGTGATTAGAACACAAACTATTTGGCAAGTAAGAGGGTCTGCACATACAGTATGTATTTTAACTATACATAGAGCCCTTTGGCTGCACTACAATTTTTTTAAATTTGTTCTTCTCATACTTGTGCATGAACATTTGAATGAATGGTCAGATGTTATTAATAGACATGTCTATCCACAACGTTTGACTGTCTATACACTGTCCTAGTTTGAGGATGGAAAATAAAATGTCCAGATAGCCCAAGGTGACGTAGGTATCAAATGACAACAAACCAATCCAACCATTTTCCACCAGATCCAAGCAAGAATCTGATTCTACAAGGCACCTAATGACCTTTCAAGGAGGACAAAATGAGGAGATAAATTAGAGAGCCCTGTCCAGGAAGGAATTGGTGATAGGAATGGGAGTATCTGTTTGATTGTTTGTTTTTGTATGTAAAGGCTTTAGATGCAATAAAAATGCTCTGGAAAAAAATAAAGTCTTGTTCAATCAGTATCATGTTCCCTGAACTGAGCAAGATACTAGGACTGTTTATGTGTTTCTTCCATTTCCACTTGCCTAAACAAGATCATTTGCACAGTATGACCCCTGGTTCACATCTGTGCGGGTGGTGCCACTGCGGCTCTGCACAAAAATCCATGCAGCTGCACCACCCGCACGGAGGAATGCTGACCCGCGGACGGGTGCCATTAGTTTTAATGGAACGTCGCCTGCACTGGAAATCGCAACCATACTGGGAACCAAGGTTCCCGTGTGGGCAGCGTTTTTCGGAGAAGTGTAGGAACTTCTTCCCTGTGTTTCCCGGGGCCCGGGAGTCCATTCAAATGAATGGGCTTGTGCCTGCGCAAAACACGGCCCGCAGGAACGCACTGGAAATCTCAAACGTACTGGGAACCGAGGTTCCCGTGCGGGCTGAGTTTTCCGGAGAAGTATAGGGACTTCTTCCTTGTGTGTCCCGGGGCACAGGAGTCCATTCAAATGAATGAGCTCGTGCCCACACAAAACGCGGCCTGCAGGAACGCAGAGATGTGAACCTAGCCTTATGGTATGCTGGATCAAGACAGTCAAACATGCAGCATAAATTGTTCATTTCTTCCAGGCATTAATGAAACAGGCATTAAACTGTTGAATACCTATGTCTGAATGGTGACTATGGATTTCATTACACGATTGTACTTGCCAATTTAAGTCCCTTGCACTGTCCAGCAGCAGTGAGTCCCTCCTGGCACTTTAGTGTGCCCAGGAAGGACTGGTGCAGTGCCCAGCCCCACTGCAGCTTATCAAAAGTCTATGGCAGGCTGCGGTTGGATGGGTTGAATCCTGTATCCTTTTTGAACCCTGTGCATTCAGGGATGAGGTTCTGAAATACAAAAGACCTGCATTCTGGACCAGCATTCAGCAGCTGGACAGTCCTATGTGCAACGGGCCTTAAATTCTATTACCTGTTTTGTTGTTTTGACTTGAGGTATATCCAGGAACCATAACAGCACTGAACATGCCACACCGACTATTCTGTTTAAACCATTGATAATAAGTACATCATTCCACTAGGGTTCATTAGAAAAAACAAATCGAATCAGCTAGTATGGGCAACACCTCCACTAATTCTAAACTTAACCCATTGTGTCCTGCAATCACATGCTGACGTACAAACACAACCATAAAAAATAAAAAGCAACGTGATTGATAAATAAAGGAAATGGAGCCTTTTGTATATATTAATACAAATAAAGTTGCCTAGTAAAATGGCATGAGGAAAATTTGAACTGAGACCTTAATAAAACAATATTTTATAAGGTACACAGAAATTCTTTGTTAATACAAGCCACCCAGCTAGTGGAAATACACTTGAACTGTTACTTATGAATACGTAGTTTGAGTACACACTGACAACGGGATGAGATGGAAGTGTGGGCGGCCTACTCCAGAGTATGATTTCTATTCCCACTGGCTGTCAGCCAGGTTATCTGCAATACACTTCTGTGTCTCCCTTGTATGACTGCAGAAAAATATCTTGAAATCTTGAGCTTTTTTCCTGGGCCTGACTCTTGCCCTTATCCCACAACAACTCTTATCACTGAGCAAACAAGCCAGACGGAAAGATCTACTCTTTCTAAAAATGCATTTCCTGCTCTTTTCTTTGATTGCTATAGTAAATAGAAGAAAGTAAGGGTTGGGCTCACAGAGAAATTCATTTGTTATCCTATTGTACACATATCCTAAGGGTGCCTACTGCAGATTCCAACTAATTCGCTGGCAGAGAAAAACAAAAACTAATAAAATGATGCTGTAATAATCTAAAGGCAACAGGGATGATTAAACTAAAGCAGTGTTTCTCAACTCCAGTTCTCATGGACCCCCAACAGGTCATGTTTTCAGGATTTCCCTCAGATGAAACAGCTGTGGTAATTACTAAGGCAGTGAAACTGATCAAATCACCTGTGCAAAATAATGCAAATCCTGAAAACATGACCTGTTGGGGGTCCATGAGGACTGGAGTTGAGAAACACTGAACTAAAGAGCAGCAACACAGCCTGGAATGGAATTGGATGTTTCACTTGAGTTTACTGAGAAACTAAGGCTGGCCATAGACGGGCCGTTTATCGGCTGAACTGTCGGCCGATAAACGAAAATCCGTCGTTGCTGCCATGGATGCTGCCACCAATGTCCGTTTTTCGTGGATTTTCCAGCATGACCGATAAAAAGAAACAAGAAGATCTGTGAAAAACAGCCGACGGCATTGCCCCACTAACGGTGTGAATATCGGCCGATTTTTCATTCGGACAAAAATTCAGCCGATAAACGACCAGTCTATGGCCTGCATATATCATTGGGTTGCAGTGGGGAGGTTCATCAATGTTTGAGGTCAAGAGGTGGATTTTCCAGGCATCTTCCCTTTTCAGTCTACAGAGCTTACTGTATGTAGTAGGCAAAGTATGTAGGTAAAGAACGCACTCACTGCCATTTCCCCAACTATGTGAACTGAGAGGAAATCATATGAGATAAATGATTGATCAAACCCATAAGGGCTTTCTTCACCACTCCTTTTCTGTAAAGAACTTTTCCTTAAAACATTCATTAAAATGTATTTCTCAATAAACACAAAGGATATAAATCCACTTTGTGTGCATCAGTTGTCTTTGCAAACACAGATTCTGCTGTCAACACCTGTGGTAATGAGCTCTTGTAGATAGTCAACTTGGGGTTCCCCAGGGTGTGGAGTCTAAGTCCCAGGTTGCTTCTTCACCAGAGCCCCTGATGGTGGGGATGGACTTGCAGTAAGTTGGGACCAGGTAGCAGCCCCTGGGTACGCCCAGCTGAGGATGAGGAGACCGTTTGTGGGAGCAGAGTATAAAGGGAGGAGACAAACGGAAATTCGATAGATTAGCCGAGGTCAGGACAGGCAGAAAACAAGCAGAGTCAGAGAACGAAGCCAGGATCGGTACACAAGTAGTCAATGTAGGATGCAGGCGATAGCAACACACAGGAGCTCAGACAACTAGGAAATTGCTCAGGCAAAGTAGCCTAGACTGAGCATGTCTTATATAGGCAGGCAAACAAGGAGGCATTCCAGGAAGAGATGGAAGGGAAGGAAATAAACCCCAGAGAATAGCAGACGATGCCCATAGGTGAGCACAGACAAACCACACATGTGAAAGAGATCAGGAACAGCACTGCAGCAAGGAGGTAAGAATACACAAACAAGAAACTGCAACCTAACGTGTGACATCTACCTTGTAAAATTAGAAGTGACATCATCACTGTGTTGTAGATAGCCTATGCAAAGCTGTGGGAGGGACCCAGCAGGTCCCACCCACTATAGGCTGTTAACAAAAAACTACAGGAGGGGGCAGAGATAAGACCAGTCACCCTGCACAAGGAGAGAGCAGCAGTGACCAGTCTTTATTACAGGAAGCTCCTGCACAGAGGTAAAGTTCACACTGGATTGCTCAAATGATCTGAAAGAAATACACAAAGCATTCCAAGATTCAATGAAGAATACAGATGACAAATGTAGTTTGATAATACTCGCTTAACCTGGAGTTCAGCTGGAATACTAGCTTTGCAAAATAACAAATGCAATAATTCAATGGTTGGATAAAATTGTTTGCGTATTATAACATTTATGGTGGTTGAATAGTACATTTCTCTTAAAAGACTATACATCAGGCCAAAAAGTGGAACAACCGAGGAAGAACAGAGGGATTTGGTTCAGAAAGAGAGACAATCCCTTTAAATGAAGGACAATTGTGATCTGTGGTTTATGAATATGGATGCAGGAGAAAAATCTGGGGTATGTTATAGAGCATTCCATAATGCTGTAAACGCTCTGCTGTAGGGGGCCCATCAAGAGAAGCAATGGACTTGAAGGATCTAGCATGATTGCAAGTTACATGCAACGCTTGGGCTGGTGGAGCACAATTCTATGGCATCAAAGATTATGCCCACTGTAGGGCAAAACACATCTGAAGAACCTCTCCTGTGAATGGAGAGCAGAGTTGAAGCCATTCTTCATTACTGGTTTAGTTTTAGTCACAGTGAGTTGGTATCCTGTGTGCAGTTGGTTGCCATTGTTGCCAGCTGTTTTATCCGATCTACACCAGTTCATTACATGTGATGTTGACTGATTTCAGTGACAGAAATGTAGCACTACAACCTCAAGGGTTGATGATGAATTGGGTCCCCCCATAGTCCTGCACGGCCAGGCAATCTGCATTCTCCACACAAACTTGCGTTCCGAGTCATAAATCAGTCCTTGAGCTTATGTTTAGTATTTTACTGAGGGAGATTTATCGAAGACAGGGTAAGGGGGGTATAGGATGCCCAAGGGAACCAATAACTGAGGACAAACTTCCTGGAACTATTCACAAACATCTCTTCTGCAGCACAGTCTCTGTCAGAGACTGTACCACCCCAGACCCTAGATGAACTCCTCTTCACTCAGCAATCTGGAGACTTTTATGAGCAGGGGATCTGGCTCCTGTCCCTTTAAATGAGGTGTCCCTTTAAACTAGTAGGGGGCTAATCTGGTTTCCCACTAGAGTGTTCCTTCCCCTATCCACCCAGGGGGTGCAGGTGTACTCACTCAGATTCTCTCCTGTACAGCTTGCGGGTTGGATGCTGCTACCAGGTTTTTTAGCTGGGCTGCTCCTTCCCTGCCATACAGGTGGTCCTCACTCAGGGGGCCAGTGAGCTCCAGGCTTTCCGCCTTTCCAGCTCCAGGCTCACAGGCAGCCTTCCTCCTTCTGCCTTACAACTCTCTGCACCTTTCCCTCCACCAAACTCCTGCCACTGAACAGGCTCCTACATGTTAAGGGAGTCCCAGGTCCTTGCCAAGCCTTCGGTTGAGGATATGCCCGAGGTCCCTCAAAAGTGCAGCCAGCCACTGCTCGGATTCACCCACTGCTGCCAAGATCCTCCACCGAAAGCCTCAGAGCAGGCGGAAATTTAGAGGGGCTGGCCTGAAGAGTCTCTCAGCCCTGACCACAATTTGATCCCTCTGGTTATTGCACCTGAGCTGATACTCAGCTCCTGTCTAGCCATTAGGATCTAGTTCCCCCTAGCTGAACATGGAGGGTGCTACAGAAGCATTAGAGTGGTACTTTTCTTTTGTCTGCAGATCCATGCACGTTGACTTCAGTCATGTGAACTGAGCAATTTGGCTCATAATAATCCTCCAGACATGGGTTAAGGGGCTGCTCATTGGGCATGGAAACCACCTAACAAGTGCCCCCTATGACTGCCTATACTACCACATTTGGCGTAGAGTGAAATTCTCTTTTGCTTTTGCAGGATACGCTTTTGATTTTATTTTACAGTTTTGTTGATTTATTCTTTAAACCATGAAAACATAGCTGGAAAAAATTAAACAGAAATGTATAGAGAAGTCCTTTATATAACACAGTTACTGTATATAGGTTTGATTTAAACTGGTACTGCAGTGTGTATAGACTCTGTAGAAACGTAGAAAAATAAAAAATACATACATGAAAACCACAAAATTAAGACTTGGAGAGGATTTGCAGACATAGTCATTTGTCTATTCAATAATCACTGTAGATGGTTGAGAAAACCTCACCTATAAACCTATTTAGCCACAAGAGGGCTCTTATACACAAGGCTCAGAAAACCTTCCCAAATGTTACAAAATGCAAACATTATATTGCATAACTGATTGTATTTTTATTTGCAACACAAAAGAGAAGAAGCTTTAGGCAAGGGACAGATATAATTTGAGATCAAGAAAAAAGTTGCAACATAAAGATTTTTTTTTTTAAGTAAGAGGACTATTGTCGCCAGTGTTGTTGTACCACGATTACCTGATCGGCCTGGTCAAACTATTCTTTGATATGAAATCTATCCAGATATTTCAGTCCTTGCTGAAAATCTTCGTGTTATTTGTGTTTGTTGATTAGTAGATGCAGTATTAAACCCCATTAAAAAAAAATTACTTTGAAAGTTTCCTCTGTCAAAATGTTCTTGTTCTTAGTCATTTTTAATTTGTTTACACTAACTGTGGATCATGCTCAGTATAGTGTACCCAGCAGCTCTTTGCCAGCATCTGTAAGATGCCCAGAAAGGAGCCAGGGGCCAGGACAATGCAACTCCAATGAATATGCACATAAGTCACGTTATTAGTGGCTGCCCAATGGCTGAAGAGAAGAGATGTCCATTATAAAAGAAGACTAGGAAGAGATGGTAGCAGCAGGGCAGTGGAGAAGAGGACTACTGATCACTGGAAAAGGGCACACTAGGGGGTAAGTGGGGGGGCAGCACAGTGGCTAAGTGGTTAGCACTTATGCCTGGCAGCACTAGGGTCGCCGGTTCAAATCCCAACCACGGCACCACCTGCCTGGAGCCCACATGTTCTCCCTGTGCCTGCGTGGGTTTCCTCCAGGTACTCCGGTTTCCTCCCACACTCCAAAGACATGCTGGTAGGTTAATTGGATCCTGTGTAAATTGTCCCTAGTATGTGTATGTATGAATGTGAGTTAGGGACCTTAGATTGTACACCCCTTGAGGGTTAGGGACCAATGTGAATGTACAATATATATGTAAAGTGCTGCGTAAATTGATGGCGCTATACAAGTACCTGAAATAAATAAATAATAAAATAAAAATAAGTCTGTCATAATGTGAAAGCCATGTGCATATTTGTACATTATGGCAAAAGCTCCATGGCTGCACTGCACATTTAGTCCCACATTAAGATATTAATAAAAAAAATATCAGAATTGTAATATACTAGGTGTGGCAATTTAATCCCTGGAATGGCTGCTGCATAGCACTATGGTGGGAGTCACATAGCAATTTTCACTCCAGTGTATTCTGACATTTTCTATCTTGCACTCGCTTGGGTTGCAGGGCCGTTGACTCAGTCTTTAGTAGTACAAGAAATAACAAGTGTGAGTATTGCGCTTGTTGGTGGAAAATGAGTGACAGCAATCTGGAGCAGCAAATTGGTATCAAGTTTTGCATGATAATTGGTAAAAATGCGAGTCAAACTTTAGTTCTGTTATGGTGAGCATTTCATAAAGATATGAAGAGTTTTTCAAGGTTTGAGGAGGGAGAGGAAGATGTCCATGACAACACAAGAAGTGGACAGCCAAAAACACAAAAGACGGATGCAATTGTAGACAGACTGCACACCCTTGTACGCTCAGATTGGAGACTGTACGAATGATGGCAGAAGAACTGAACAGGGAAACAGTGCAATAGATTCTAACGAAGAATTCTGGGATGGGAAAAATTTTTGCAAAGACGGTGCCTTAAATCTTGACAGAAGATCTGAAACAACGTTGTCTTTTAATTTCATTCAATCTTTTCTTTTGAAGAATGCAGAGGTGTTTGGTTTTTTCTTTTACAGTCCATTCCGGGAATTAGATTGTCACTATATATTATTTGACAGCTACAGGCAATGTAATTTAGCACTTCATTTTCATATTTTTTGTATTTAAGTACATTGAATAATAAAAGAAAAATTTACTGAAGAAGTTTAGAAAATACTAGTTCTCTTGCTGTTGTAATGATCCGATGGGTCCTAGGTCCCTGACCTGAAACAAGCATGCAAATCAGAGGGTTCAAACTCTTTTGACTTCCGATCTTCATGCTTGTTTCAGGCCACTGAAATTATCTACCATTATAAAGCTTCTAGCATATTCATATAGAGGTGAGAAATGTCAGCCTACATTGTTCTTTAAGTACAAGTTACCTTTAATGAGCAATCAGGTCATTTTATTGTAGAATTATCTATAGTGTAGTTCAGCACATTCAATTTAAAAAAAAAACAGACTCATGTAAATGGCTATTCACACTGCATTACTACAGGGGAAGCTATTCTTATCTAATTTCTTTGTCACAGCACTAAATGCCTTGTGTGCCTTCCTAAATGACAGAACACACGCATATTGCAACCCTGCTTGAAAGAAGTAATGATCGCTGCTGGCATGAAAGGAAACAAAAGAAAACATCTTATTTGCAGAGAGATTCCTGTACAAAGGCACACTATTCCCAAGTGCAGGGCTCTGCCTTTTTGACGTGTTACTTGGAATGTTGGGGACCTAGAAACATCACAAAGGCCCTCTGCACATCTAAAGGAGGCTAAATAAATATTCACATAAAACCCTTTAGAAATTATCTATTGAAATGTATATGAAAATACTTTATGGGAAAGTTAGAATAGAAGATTTTAGCCCAAACGTGATCTGATGTGTCGGCTGACAAATTCACTTTGTGCTATTCTGCAAACAAGGCTTGACAACCATCTTCTGCCCCCGCATTCATATACACTTTGAACAATTAACGGATGACTAAAATAAACAGCATACTGCCTACACTTAGCACAAGAAACATACTAACAAGCATGGAGTTGGGCTGTTGTTTTGTTAGCACTAGCTATTTCAAAAGAAAGCATTGTGGGGGTTCAGACCAGTCTTGAGTTGCCATGGCTCATTATCCATTGTGTGTCCATAGCTATGCAAATACTAATGATTCTTTTATTTTGCATAGCTCAGCTAACCAAAGGTAAGCTATACAATCAAGTACAATGGGAGCAGAGTGAGCCCACAGCTTGCAATCTAATAGGATGCCAGGAGGAAGAAACAAAATGTTTTGGCCCTCTGCCTAAATTTAGAGGTTCCATGGAAAAACCCCAGCCGTTCAAATCATGCAGAGAAATGGGGTATAAAAGAGCATCTCTAATTATTTTGCAAAATTCAGTTTTACGTCTACAAAATATACTCTAAATCAGTGTTGCCCAACCTTTTTTCAGTTATCTCAGAGTCCCTCTATCACCACAGAGTCTCCCCATCATATCATTGACCCCCTTCACAGAGAACTCTGAACACATCAGACTCCCCCAATCACACAGTAACCCCAACAAACAGCCCCCAAATCACATATTCCCCCCATTGGAGAGACCCCAATCACACATTCCTGTCTTTACATCAGAGCCCCAGCAGGGCAGCAGAGGGTGGGAGTTGAAGTAGGACTGGAGGCAGGCAGCCTTCTGTCCTTTTCCAGAATGCCTGACATTATTTATTTATTTAAGTTACTTATATAGCGCCATTAATTTACGCAGCGCTTTACATATATATATTATACATTCACATCAGTCCCTAACCCTCAAGGGGTGTACAATCTAAGGTCCCTAGCTTACATTCATACATACACATACTAGGGCCAATTTAGACAGGATCCAATTCACCTACCAGCATGTCTTTGGAGTGTGGGAGAAAACCGGAGTACCCGAAGGAAACCCACGCAGGCACAGGGAGAACATGCAAACTCCAGGCAGGAGGTGCCGTGGCTAGGATTTGAACCAACGACCCTAGTACTGCCAGGCATAAGTGCTAACCATTTAGCCACTGTATGCCACCTGCCCTGCAGCAGTGTCATGTGGAGCCATAGTACAGGTGGGCCAGCCACTAACACCATAGCAAGCCCATGTGTCTTGGCCGTAGAAAGTCATAGCGTCATGGTTGTCATAGTGCTGGTGGCTGTCCCTCATCCACCATGGCAACTCATGAAGATTATCCAAGGCAAGCTAGGTTCCATGCTCATGGCACCCCAGTTGAGAAACTCTAGTAAAATGCAAATTTAGAACCTATTTTACCTGTGTAAATACCTGTAAAGTAATGCTTGATCCACCTAACCCTGATTTGCTGTATGGCAAAGTATGAGACCTTTGCATATGAAACTTCTCCATGTCTGAAATTCTGCAGACAGTATGTCATTACCCCACAGTTTGCCTCCTATTTGTACTAATAGTGCGCATTACCACTAGTGACTAGTGAAGATTTCCCCTTTCTTCCTATTTCAGGTACAATAAAATAAATTTTTATTTTCTATCATTTTCTTTGTCTAAAAAATATTTTTAATTCATTTTACAAGATAGATAAAGGAAAACAGAAAGTAAAACAGTGGTGTATATTAGCTATTAGATATCAGACCCTATTGGTAGAATTTGTGTAACAAAGCCATTGTTGTAATATTAGTACACCATAGATAAAAGTAGATGGCTGGGAATGGGATATGATGTTGAAGAACCATGGGTACTGGTTTGATTCATTCTATTTTATTCCTGAGAAGTCTACTATAAAGAGAACATGAATTTATAAGTGGGTGAGAAACTCATGCAATGGTCACCAGTACGAAAAGAGAGCGTAAATCTTTCCACTGGAAACCCAAGCAGCAATAAAAGCCTAACAGAAACTCTACCCTTCCACGTTTCATCAAAAACTGAAAACTGAGAACTGAAATCCTCTGGAAAATCTCTGAAAATCTATCCTTGCAGTGACCTCTCCACTCCCCCCCCCCACCCCCTACACTGCAAGCGATAACTGCATGTTCAGTCTATGATGCCAGAATAAGGAGTAATACTTACCTTATTCCTTGCTGCAGCAGGGTTCCTTCAGTGGTGTGACCAGCCCCAGGAAACTTCCTATCTAAGGGGCTCCTGGCCACAGTCACACTCCTGCCTCCTCCAAGTACAATGTAAAGTCATAGCTCTGTATTGTATATGACAACACTGAGCGACCCCCCAGAGCCCAGAACACTGGAGGGAGAGCAGATTTCTAAAGCTCTCCAGAGAGGATGGCAAGGTGGGCAAAGCAACCTCCTTAGCTCTCCCTAGACCCAATGTGCATTCAACCCTTGCAGTTGGGGGTGGGGGAGGCATGCAAGGATTCCTGGTGTTTGGCTTTCATTTTAACATTAAGTTGGCATGTGACAGCTTTGTATGAAGAAGATTTAAAAAAAGATGTCTTGACATTTGAAGGAATACAATGGAAATCAAACATGCTAGATCCCTCGACTGCTAAATGGCTGGAAAGCATTCAGATTCTGGTTGGGATATGTCATGAGTGTGCAAACCACAGGATCCTATTAGTGCATGAAAGATTGTTTTCATTTACAGAAATCTTTTGAGTAGGAAATAAGGACATGAGAATTCAGATCTAAAAGAAGGACTATTCTTCTGGGAGCTGTGCATACATAAGGCAAACATAAAGAACAGGCAACATGTGCACTGCCATTCTACCTGCCCAATGAACATTGATATATCCAGCACTGTGGAAAAACGAAGACATTTGCATCTTTAAAGATCAAGCAAAAGGGAAATGATGCGGCCATGTATCCCAATGCTTAAGTTTACAGACAAACTGTGAGACTTCTGTAGAAAAGGCTGATCGTGTTTCAAGTCAGGGAGCAGCCTCAGGTCCTGTGCCTGACAGTAAAGACAGGAAGGTGTCTGAGAGTGGTCGGGTTGGGTAACTAGCTTGGAGCCATGCCAACATTGCACATTCGTTTAACGATACCCATCTATCACTGACAAGCCAAAGAATCCATACCAAGAAACAGACAAGTACAACCACCCGCTGATAGTACACATATAGGAAATACAAGCCTCAAGAATGCTTCTTTTCTCAAGGCGACTTGCAAGGTGCTAGAAGAGCCAAATTCAGACGGTTCACCTCTCAGCCATGTTTTGATGCAGGTTTTTTTTTTGCTTTAAGGCAAACCATGTTAATAACAGCACAAAGTTCATTTATACAGTTTAAAGACAGCCTTTCGGGTAAAAATGACAGCCCAGACACTGAAATGACTATGACTAATCATTCCAGTAGCAAGGAAGATGACTTATCATTAAATCAGGAATGTCTGCAAACATGAAATCTCAATGTTTGTCTAACCCTGCATTAAGCAATCTGTGTTTTATTTTACATGACTTAATCAGGATAAAATAAAAACTATTTCTACAGTACTTACATCAACATACAATGGTTTCTTCTTTTCAAATCTTTTTTATTGAATTTTAACAAATACATCAGAATAGAAAGGTCCCAAAATAGAAATATGAGTACAAAATTATCCTAGTACCACAGTGATAGCATGCTCTTAAATTTGAAAAAGCATTCGCATAATCGCCCTAGTTGCCCAACTGAGGTATACATAAACAAGACAAATCAGCAAATGCATATTTGGCTACTAGCAATATTGGTTACAATTAAGGCATATAATACCAACATAGTGTATAAAGTGCCATCACAATTATCCCAGAAGTGCGGACCAATGTATGGCCGGACTTCCAGGTAGTATAGATTTAAGAAGAAAAAAGGGAAAAAAGAGAAAGAATAGAAAGAGAGAAAGAAAGAAAGATACAGGGTTAGAAGTAAACAGCACAAGATCAGCCAAAGTATTAAACCCAGCTGGTACGCCATCAGTATCGTAGTCCGATTCTATATATTCATATTATGTAGCAAGAACATTTCTTTTCAACAAGACCATTTCAAGTCAAATGTCCGCGTACTGGGAGGAAATGGCAACAGCCGTCTCGCAAATGTAGTGTGAGTGCACTCTATGAACTACTTTGTATATAGAAGGGGTTTTAGTTGACTTCCAAGCAGCAGCAATTGATAGCCTGGCGGCAATTAGTATATGGCCAAATATTGTTCCGGAATGCCCAGGGAAAAGGTTTAAGGTGATATTAAGTAGTGCCAGGTGAGGTGCTGGGCTAGTCGTCATTCCGGACACCCGTGAAATTAGTACGGATACGTCTTGCCAGAATTTGTATATATAGGTGCATTCCCACATTGTATGTAGTAGATTGCCCTCCTTGACACAATTCCTCCAGCACAACGGTGATACATTAGGGTACATCTTAGATAGTTTATACGGGGTAAGGTAGCTACGGTATAACATTTTTAGAGAGCAGTCCCAGTGGTTAGTGCATTTGGTGGTACTCATATTATTGCTCATGGCTGCATTCCACTCATCTCGAGTAAATGATCTTTGCAAATCTTTCTCCCATCTACCCAAGCAATTTAAGATAGAACATACAATGGTTTCTATGCAGTGTTCGTAATTCTTTGTGCATTTTCTGCTGACATGATAAACCATTAATATCTCCATACCTTCAAACCCCAAACCAACATAACCACTTCCCTACCCTTTGCTAGACACTTTCTAAATTATTTTAGAAACAAGAAGCCACACTGAAGTTGATGTTGGTGTGTGCTCAGTAGAACCCCAGAGATTTCATTACGTCTTTCTCCCTAGCTAGGAGATGCTTGGGAGATGATCCCATAGAAGTCTTTGGGAAGCTACTGCTCATATCGTGTACAGAACGATAAAGACCAAGGCCAGCAGGGGTAGACATTGCAGTGAGGATTCAGGGAGGGGGTGGGTTTATTGAGGTTGGTTACAGAGGGTAAGTATACTTTGCTGGAAAGTATACTTAATCCTTTAAGACAATATATAGTGGTATATGTGTTTTACAGTAAATATGTTTATGACTACAAATTATTTAAAACTAATGTAATTATATAATTTCATGTTTATATGACTTTAAATATATACACAGGTAGTTATGTCATATTTAATACTTACAGCAAGGAGGTACAACCTTAAGCCAGCCATACATGAATCGAAATTTTGGCAGTTCAGCAAGGACCAAGAGCAAGATTCAATTCATAAATGGGAAGGCTGATTTGATCGATCAACTTGGGTACAACCAGCCTGTCAGATTTTTTACATGCAATTACTGCCAGCAGCTATGTGCGATACATTGTGTGATATTCCCTCCTTCCACCCATGGTGGAATTAACAAAAACTGAGTTATCTATGGGATGCTTTACACTTTTGTTCCCATGTTTACCAGGCTAACCCTAGCTGTGAAAAGCCTGTTGTTTACATAGTTGAATAGATGAAGCTCAAATTACACATCAGAAAATCAGATGAAAAATACCGATTTTGAAGTGATCGTACGATAATCTGATCTTTAGTACACAGCTTTTGAGACCCGATCATGACAGTTCATGTGAAATTATCCTAAGGGTCAAAATATGAACATTTTTGTCGTATGATACCAGAACGTATGATTTTAGTTTAATCAGTACAGTATTCGTCTGAAAAAATTGGAGAAAAAAGACTAAGACCATCCACGGTCAGAAACAAAAGAATATATTACAATACAATACAAGACTAACATGCAAAAAAATGCACTCATTCGTCCAATATTCTCATTGTGTGTACGAGGATTTAACCCCTTCCCCCCGGCCTACTCTGTTCAGATAGGGCTGTATGGAGGCTCATTTAAAAACAGACAGTCACATGGAAAAAAGCTGTTGTCACAGTCTACTTTAGAAAACCCAGAACACTCTACAAAACCAGTGGCATGGGTGCTCCCTCCTTTAAATGTATATTTGTGAAAAAAAACATATTGTATAAATACAAAATGAACAAAATATAGCTTAAACATTTTGCCTCCTCCATTTGTGGGCTGTTTGGGTGCAGTGTACGAGCTGATGTGAAGCTACTGGACAGCTCTCAACTACAACCCCAGAAACGTAATAAATCAACTCTCCATAGTTACTGATTGGATGGGGCGTGCTTCTGTCTTGTTAATAATATAAAACCCATTATGTATAAATAGACCAAAAGAAACCAATAAATAAAGCATGAAAGAATGAGAGACCAGCAGAAAAATATAGGAAAAGGAATATGTTATTTAAGCCTATATAAACTCCCCTCCATTGATACTCATTTGGTTTTTGTTGTTGCTATAGGTATTCACATTACAACTTCATCTTCATTTTTGACCATCAAAAGATTTCTTTGTATGCCCACCGCACATGCACTATATTATGCACACTGTGAGAAGAACAATGGATATAAAAAGACAGCACAATGTGGGTGTAAAAGTAACATGACAAATGCCTGCAGTCTGTCCCAAGATGAGGGATCTCGTCTCACACACTGCCTAGTTATAGAAGAAGGGTGTTGAAATAGGAGATTGAATAAAAAGCACAATATCTGTGGGTACAAAGTACAATCAATGAATTTATTAATGTTAATTTACTAATGGTAATATCTGTTTCATAACATGCTCAAAGGCATAAGATTTTCATAATCTGCTTTGAATAGTTACATTCAAACCAATGTTCAAATGCACTAGTGCCAAAGGTTCCCCTTATCCCCATTCCTGGTCCAAAGCTATAGACATGTACATATGGGCAACTAGAAGTCCATGTTCATGGAGAGATCTTTTGGTGATTGTATTGTGTTTGCGTGTCTCATTGCCAACCGATGTCTCTGATTTGCTAAATACATTTTTAAGAAAAAAAACACAGGAAGTTAGAGTTTAGCCATGAGAAAATATTGTAAGAATGATCAATAACACCATAACAGTAGTAACACCATAACGTGTTGACACCTGTACACTATCAAATTCATACATAGGGTAAATCATGGCAATGATGGGAAATAGGAAACACTAAAACCAGAAATGTTCTGTTGATGAAAACATAACTCTTCTTATACTGGTATG
Organism: Staurois parvus; assembly: GCF_062004578.1. Taxonomy (NCBI): domain Eukaryota; kingdom Metazoa; phylum Chordata; class Amphibia; order Anura; family Ranidae; genus Staurois; species Staurois parvus. Next base: position 1,466,285 of record NW_028317973.1, on the reverse strand, counting down.
GAAGAATACTATTATCAGTTATGCCAGCAGAAATGTGGTTTGTGGAAGTGAACAAACAAAGAACAGTTCAATCACTATCTGCACCTGGAAACTGTAGTGTGACACGATGTCAAGTGTCAGTTTCCGTACTGGAGACTCCCAGCATCATGTGAGAGGCAGAATTCTGTGTCATAAAAACTATCAATTTCTAAATATAAAAACGCAAGGTCAGGCGAGTCCATTGTTCTTCGGCACTCCTTTTGGCAGCCCGGAAAACCAGCTGTTATGTCCTGTCCAAAGTTTTAAAATAGACCTTTATCTTTTAAGAACATATATTATTACAAATGGTGATACAGTGGGGAAAATAATTATTTGACCCCCTGCAGATTTTGTAAGTTTGTCCACTTACAAAAAAATTAAGGGTCTATCATTTTTATCATAGGTGTACTTTAAATGATAAAGACAGAATATCAACCAAAAATCCAGAAAAAACACATGATACAAATGTTATAAATTGAGTTGCAGTTCAGTGAGTAAAATAAGTATTTGATCCCCAAGCAAAACATGACTTAGCACTTGCTGGAGGAACCGTTGTTGGCAAACACAGATGTAAGACGTTTCTTGTAGTTGGGATTTTGGTCCACTCTTCTTTACAGATCTTTTCCAAATTCTTAAGGTTTATTGGCTGTTGCTTGGCAACTTGAAGTTTCAGCTCCCTCCATACATTTTCTATAGTATTAAGGTCTGGAGACTGGCTAGACCACTCCATGACCTTAATGTGCTTCTTCTTGATCCACTCCTTTGCTACCTTGGTGGTATGTTTAGGGTCATTGTCATGGTGGAAGACCCATCTACGACCCTTCTTCAGTGTTCTGGATGAGCGAAGAAGGTTCTCATTCTAGATTTTACAATACATGGCCCCTTCTATTGACCCCTCAATGTGGCAAAGTTGGCTTGTACCTTTAACAGAGAAACAGCCCCAAAGCAAAATGTTTTCACTTCTGTGTTTAACTGTAGGGATGGTGTTCTTAGGACCAAAGTCAGCATTTGTATTCCTCCAAACACAGTGAGTTGTGTTAATGCCAAAGAGCTCAATTTTGGTCTCATCTGACCACAGCACTTTCTCACAATCCTTCTCTGAATCATTTAGATGTTCATTGGCAAACTTCAGACGGGCCTGTACATGTGCCTTCTTGAGGAGGGGGACCTTGTGGGTGCTGCAGGATTTCAGTCTATGGTGGCATATTTTGTTTCCAATAGTCTGCTTGGTGACTGTGATCCCAACTGCCTTGAGATCATTCACAAGCTCCTCCTGTATAGTTCTGGGCTGATCCCTCACTTTTCTCATGATTATACTTACCCCATGAGGAAGAATCTTGCATGGAGCTCCAGCTAGAGGCCAATTGATGGTTATTTTGGATTTCTTCCATTTACGAATAATCGCTACAACAGTTGTCTCCTTTTCATCAAGCTTCTTGCTGATAGTCTTGTACCTCATTCCAGCCTTGTGCAGGTCTACAATCTTGTCCCTGATGTCCTTTGACAGCTCTTTGGTCTTGCCCATAATGATGGTGAAGTTTGAATGGAAGAAAGAGATTCTGTGGCCAGGTGTCTTTTAAAGTGAAAAAAGAAAATTTTATAACCACTGCATTGAATGAGTGGTAAACTACAGTGTATTCAATGTTCAGATACACTTTAGGGCATCCCATTCTTTTTGATGTGCAGCACAATGGCTTAGTAGTTAACACTTATGCCTTGCATCACTGGGGTCCTTGGTTTGAATCTCAGCCAAGCTACTATCTGCATGGAGTTGGCATGTTCTTCCTGTGCTTGTGTGAGTTTCCTCTCACACCCAAAGGCCAATTTGGCTTCCGTCTAAAGTAGGCCCTAGTATGTGTGTACAATGTGGCTATGCCAAATGAAAGTGATTGTAAAGGCAGATTTTGTTTTAAATAACGAACATGTCATACTTACCTGTTCTGTGTAATGGTTTTCCACAGAGCAGCCCCAATCCTCCTCTTCTCGGGTCCCCCGCCGGTGCTCTCGGCTACTCCCTCCTGCCAAGTGCCCCTACAGCAAGCAGCTTGCTATGGGGATACTCAAGCAGGCTCACTCCCAGGCCACTGCTCTGTGTGTCCTTTCACACACAGCTGCGGCTCGGCCTGCCCCCCGCTCTCTTCTCATTGGCTTGCTGACTGAGATTGACAGTAGCTGTCTCAGCCAATGAGGAGGCAGAGACCCAGGACAGCCAATGCTCTAGTGTACATCGCTGGATTGAGAGGGGGCTCAGGTAAGTATTGGGAGGGATGCTGCACACAGAAGGTTTTTTTTACGCATTCTATGCATGAAGGTAAAAAGCCTTGAGCCTGTACAACCACTTTGATAGATGTGTTATCACATTCTCGTCTAATGCCATGCAATTGGCAAGGGTCTAGGAAAGGAAACCTACAACATACAAATTCATCAAAAAGGAGAAAAAAATCACACCATTCATGGTACCCAAAGAGCTGGCCCATAGAACTGTCAAGAGTCAGATATGTCTGAACAGATATAAACATACATTCTTTTTTGAATGGCCTGGCAGTGCATCTTAATGCACAAAAATAATTTGACCCTTTTTTTTTTGTAGGGTATCACAATGCATGGCATGTGCTTTGCAGTGTGCTACAGTGTGGACATGTTGCCTGCTACTATAGTTCGAAGGGCCCATACATACCATAGCACAGTGGGGGAGATTGACTATAACTGGAGCGTGCATGGTAGCCAATCAGCTTTTAACTTCAGCTTGTTAAGTTAAGCATTAACAATAAAACCTGGAAGCTAGTTGGTTTCTATACAGAGATGCACTTACGTTTTAGTAAATCCCCCAAGTGTGTTGCAATGCAAGTGTTTTCTTGCCTTGAGGCGCGTTGTGTTGCGTTAGGCAGCCTATACATTTTGCATAGACTGCCAATGCACCTCTTATTAAACCTCTTGCAATTAACCTCTTGTTTACACCACACAGTAATTAAATCAATTTTACATCACCTTTCTTCACATATCTGCTATAGTACCTGGAACCCAAACTTCTTTATCCTTTTTTTTTTTAATCACAGAGAATATATGAGACCAAAACTGGGAAAGCTTCTGAATAAGATGAATTGACTAAAGAGATAATGGCAAAGAATATTTGTTGAACTTAAGTCATTATACTCTGATTTCCTGAAGTTAAAATAATAAGAAATTCATCAACACATTACCGCAGGCAATGGGAATATGTCAATGCCTCCTATGGGAATAATCTTTTCCCATTTATCTTCCGTGATCAGTGGCAGCTAAGTACAATGTAGCTTTTGTTATGGAAACTAATAAGGTTATAATATATCCTATGTATATTTGCAGATAATTAGAAAATATCTGTAATTTCTGTGAAGTATTAGGATAGAAAATTGTTGCCATGTGAGACAGCAAGCTGGAATAGTAGAGAACATATAATTTGTGTATGTATAGGCTATAACCAGATCCTGGAAAAGCTTAGTCAGGAAATCATAAATGGGTTATCCATAATGTCCAAGAGGGTTAGGTTTTCTCTAATGTTTTCTCAGCACACATTGCTTTTCTATGGCTGACTTAGGCAGGAGAAGAGGATATGGAATAAAATCAGAGCCTATTTAACAGGAGTTCTCACTTTTCAGAGTTTATTTTCTTGTCGCATACATGTTTTTGTGTTTTTAATGTGAGGGTATACTTGAAATATTCAGATTAGGTGGCTAATTATTTAGAATTCTGAAAGCTCCTGGAATTAGTTTAGGCTTAAAGCAGAACTCCAGGCAAAAAGCTAAATGCACAGATGAAATACATATAAGGGTGCTGTTTTATGTGCCAAAGGATTTGTATTTCTGCCCTTCCACTCTTATGAATTACACAGTTTTGCCACAAAGCACAGCCCTGTCTGGTAAAGCATGGCCTGCTTTTTCTCTCTTGAAGGTTCAGTAACACTTACAGGTCTTGTCCCTTCCCCAGTTTGAGAATGGACAGGGAAAAGAGAAGCAGCAAACTGATGAGCTCATCTCTCAGTCATTCTGCTCTTGTCCTATCAACATGACCTAGTATAGTCTGTAGTTTAAATTTTACTATGGCTTAAACAGCTAGTAGATGACTATAGTGGAATCTGGCCTGCCATTGTTGAGTTCTCAGGCAGAACATCAATAGCATGTTTGGAAACCTTCTTGAGATATTATACTACAGGTGCCACTAGCCTACCCCTCCCCTGCATTAACATGGATCTGCTAAGTGGGGAAAACTGACCTTGCAAGTTCAGTGAGGGCTTTACTGTGATCCAAAGGTTGTCCTGAATATGGTCATGGCATCCAAAAATGGGCAGCTTTACAGACCCAAGGAAGGATTTTTTTAATCAACAGCATTCAAAGGCTATTGCTCATTTGTGCTTCAAAAAATTAACCAACAATTAACTTGTGTAATATTTTAAATACCAAAAGGTTACAATGAGTTACTTTCCAGAGCAAAGATTTTACTGTTTGCATGGCTTTTTGAAACCTCCTCATCTTTGGTGACTTTTTAAAATAATGGCACTCCTACCAAGTCAGTAAATGTAATCCAATCCTGTGCTAAGATGGCAAAAATGAGTGTATTCAACATATCATTATTCATAAATAAATTTATAGATCCCTTGTGAAACTAAAGCAACTCTGTTTTTTTTTTAAATGTTCACACATGTTTCTAAAATAAACCACTTACTGTTGTATGATCAGTGGACAAAAATGTTGGGGGTGTGCTCACAGATCCATTTATTCCCCTTTTGGGTGCACCCCTTTTATCTCTTGAATAAAGCTAAGGGAAGGGGAAGCCAGGCTGTTAAAGTGTTACTAAACCCACAACAGTAAAATCAGTCTGTGTATGCAGTAAAGTATGCCTATTATACTCACTGTGGAACCTAAGGGGTTAATCCTCCGCATTGTGTGAAAAGACTGTTTGATCCTGTCTTCTCTGATCCTCCCCAATTTATGTTGTCCCAAATCCATCTACTGATAGCACAAAGCTCTAGGAGTCCCTCTGCACATGCTCAGTTTGGTGTGTTTTACTAGGGAGTTTTTTTTTCTTTGCGATTGGCACAGGGTCAATCAGCCTTGTGCACATAGAGGGCCAGGGGTTTTGCAGCCTCAAAGGACAGTGAGAGGAGAATGAAAACTCCTCTTACAAGCTTTAAGCAGTGCCACACAAGACAGTTATATACTGCTGATGAGAAAAGGTATTTAGCAGTTTATATTTACTAAAATAATTGCATTTCCATGTTTCATGTGCACTGTAAGAGACCAGATAGAGTGAACACAGGGTCCTGGGTTCTGTAACACTTTAATGACAACCTGCATGTCAAAGACATCCTTGTCATGTGTCCCTGCTCTCTGCTTACAGTATGCCAGCAGCCAGGGGAGAGGTTACAGCAGGAGATAAGGACTTAGTTGCCGACTTTTGATAAACGTCAACATTTGAATATTAGTAGCTGTCCTGTGAAGTGTGCTTAGGGGGCATGTTTTGGGAAAAGGAGGAGCTCATATGAAACAGCAGAGGAAGCATAATATAAAGACGCACCACTAGGTTTACTGTATATGTCTGAAGAATAGAAAAGTTGACTTTGAAGGTCAACTTATTTTTTAGAGAGAGAGTTGGGAAGGGTTAGAACTTTTTTCAGGTTTTCATTGTTGTCTGGGCCCAGCACAGGATTTAACTTTTCCTCACTCCATCCAAACTGTCATGGCTGGGTTTGGACTTTTTCAGGCAGGACTTCTATAAAACCTTAAAGATGAAGTTTAGCAATTTTTGTTTTAATGAATCAGCACCAGGGACAGTACTTACATGAATGACATGTGCCTTCTGTGCTGGCTACACTTTTCTTTAAAATTTTCTATCCTCTGCCCCCAGATATCTCCACAATGGTGGCATTCCAGCGTTGTAGGGGTTAATATGAGCAGCTACACCTGCGGCAGCCACTCATCAAAAATGCTGACTACGCCCGCTCTTTCTGCCTCTCTCTACCAATCCTGGAAGACATATAATTTAGCACAATGAAAAGCCATCTATGAATGGAAGATGGGTAGATGAACGAAAGATCCGCCTCCTCCATTCACAGAGCACTTTTCATTGTGTGAACCGATAATACAGCTTCTATGAAGAGTGGAGAGAGGCATAAAGGGCAGGCAGAGTTGGCACATTTGATGAGTGCCTGTCACAGGTGAAGTTGCTTGCATTAACCCCCTCAGCCCTGGAAGAGACAGCTGGGGGAGGGGGGTGCGGTGGGCAGATAACATAAGATTTAAAAAGAAAAAGCCACCAGCACACGGAGCACTCGTCATTCCATCCCAGGTCCTGATTTAACCCCCCTGGCTGTATTCCCGAGTGTAGCTCAGGGTTAACTTTCGGGATTACACTGCAGTTTTGCTCTGGGATCCCTCCAGCATTTACCTTGTCCTGCGGTCCCGCGATGTCCCCCCTGCAGCGCCCCCGGCTATCTCCTCCGGCCGATGCCGGCATCTGTCTTCCAAGTTCAGCTCCCTGTGAGCGTCGGGACATACAGGACATACAGGGGATGGAACCGGCGGGAAATTCAAACGTGTAAAAATTTGACATACACTAAAATCTGATAGTATTTCATTATTGTATCAAATCATTTCACATACATTTTGTCCCTAGTGCTTTGTCCTGTGCCCTGCCTGCATCCTTCTGCCTGGAAACTGAGAAACATCCATGGCGTCCAAAAAGCGTCACTTTAGGTCAAAAGCGGTTTTAGACCAGCTAGAGAACAGCGATAGTAAATTAGAACCACTTTCAGAATTGAGTGATAATGACCTTAGCTTGTATGCCCCTTGAGGGCTAGGAACTGATGTGAATGTACAATATATATAAATGTAAAGTGCTGCGTAAATTGACAGTGCTCTACAAGTACCTGAAATAAATAAATAAATACATTTGTGTGGAAATTTGTCATCACACACTGAAAACGATTTTGCGGCTTTGCTCAGTGATGTGCGAACTTGGCGCACCATTTAAAATTTCAGTGTTTTTGGCTTGATTACATTATTGAATTAAATGTATTATTATTATATTATTGTTTTTGTTATGATATTTATTATAATATAATTTTGTGTTTCAAATTTTATCATACCCGGGATGTTTACTAGATTCTTGTTAGGACAGATTTCAGTGAGTTATTCCTAAGAATTACAGGCCTACAATAAAAAAACAACATATTTCCATTGAAAACAATGGACCGCTTTGAGCACAGAAATACTGACATAATCAGACCACTAGGGAGGTTAAAAAAAGAAATCACCAAAGTTCAGCTTTAACTAAAAAAGCCTACATAAAGATGAAAATGTGGTAATAACAGACTACAGAATGCCTTTTATTATGCAATCAGCCATAACTAAAAACTCAGACACTTTTTCAGGGACATAAGGTACAATTTTTCAGACAGTCCCTGAAAATCAGGAACAGTTGGCAGCTCTGTTATCCAGCCATACCATTGCACAAGTCTTGGTGACTCCACATAGTCTCCTTTTAGCCATGTAGGGAATGGCAACTATCCCAGGAGGCTGCTGCATGCTGATCATCACTGTCTCCTTCCTGGCAGAATCATTCTCTAATCACCATTTGTATGAAAGCTATCTTAGCACTGTGTTTCTACAGTTGAGACCACCAGAGGAATTTAATCTCATCAGCTGTCATTATTTAATAAAAGCATGCATGAAGTGAGGAGTGCGGCAAGGTTAATACCTTACACCTGCCAGAGGCCACTGACTCCATCTTCCAAGTGATTCTGATGCTTTTCACCCACACAACAGGTGACTCCCTGTGGCTTTCTCTTGAGTTGATTCAGAAACCATAAAGGGCTGAGAAACAATAAGAACATTTTTGTAATCCACAGATGTGGACCCCAGTGCTGCGCATTAAAGGGTGTGCCCAATCAAAAAAATGTTTGAAGAGTGGGGAAGGATTACACCCCCTGTCAGATTTTTACTGATATCCTGTCCCAGTGACAACTGTTTCACCAGACAAGAGGTGAAGGAAAACCACCAGCAGAGCCATAGGCAAAAATAAAATGCTTACTTTTTAGTCTGGAAAGGCTAAAAAGGGGAGGATCAGAGAAGACAAGATAAGACAGCCTTTTTACACAATGCAGAGGATTAACCCCTTAGGTTCCACAGTGAGTATAATAAGCATGCTTTAGTTTATATACAGACTGATTTTACTGTTGTGGGTTTAGTAAAACTTTAAGTAAATTACCCCTTTAGTTTCCATTTTTATTATAAAACTGGGGCCTTGCTTAAAGAAACACTAAACTCTGGTCTAAAATAAAAACATATATTCAATTATGTATTCTTAACTTATAAAAGTGCCTTCTATTCAGCCTCTCTCAGCCTCCTCCAAACGTTTAAATCCCTTTTTTTATGGTGCTGTAATGTGACCTACTGTTAGAGGGTGGCTACATTCATTCTCCATGGTCCCACTGTATGTAAGAACAAAGCTCACTCCCGAGATGGGCTAGAGACTATAGACTATGGGAAATGTAGTGTGCATAGTTCAGGATACATGACCTCTATTAATGTGCACTGTTCTTTCTAAACAAATGGAAGTGAAGGGGGAAAAGATACTGTAGGTTCAGATGCTCATGGAGGACAAAACAAGGAGGCAGAAAAAACAGGAAAGTCTCCTTTCGACCTGGGGTACTGCTTACCACCCTCTGAAAAGCAATCCGTGGTAGAGCAGCATCTGAAAATAATTCAGAAGGTGGTACCACCTGTTTTTTGTCTTTTTGTTTTGTCTTTGGCTATTATTTTTAAATTGCCGAAAGGCAGTTTTGCATTGTGGGACTACACTGCAGATGCAAGCCAAGTGTTTTGCTGTTAGTTGTGGTGTTGTCCCATTGAAGTCAATGAACGAGTTTTAACAGGAGGTGACCTGAGTTCAAAATGCTGCATCCACAAAAGCAATGCACTGCAGCCACAGCATGTTTACAGCCCCTTCTAGATGCATAAAGACAATTTGGGTAGGTGGCCAGGAGGGGGGGGGGGTAAAGCTGAGGTTCAGACACCCACTTTTCACACTATACTGGAGGGTGCAAAATCTGGTACAGCTCTGCACAGAAACTAATCAGCTTCCAGGTTTTTTGTCAAAGCTTGATTGAACAATCTGAAGTTATAAGTTGATTGGCTATCATTCACAGCTGCACCAGATTCTAAGTGCTCCAGTTTTAGTAAATCCCCCCCCCCATGAGTTAATGCATGCTTATTAATGCAAGCATTTTTGTACATTGAGAAGTACTGTGTTAAGACAGGCCATTCATTTTGAATGATCTGTAGTGATGGGCCAAACACCCCCCTGTTCGGTTTGCGGTCGAACATTCGAACAGGGACAATTTACTGAGTGGTATCTTACCGCATCTGAGTATGCCGTAAGATACCGCTCAGCTACTAAAATACCATATGAGTTATATTATTAAGTCATGCAGCATTTTAGTAGGGAAACATTCTTTACTGCTTCAGCTGTCAGAATGTTTTCTCATGAATGAGAAAACTTCCAAACAGTCAGTGTTCCTATGTGCTGTGATATCAGCATACATGCAGGCAGGGCCTTGGATAAAGGGGTACCACTGGTCCTCCTGTATGGGGCCCAGACCAGCAGGGGGGCCCAGGCAGCAGGGTGAATCGGATTTGGGCAGGGAGGGGAGCAATTACTGGAAATGATCCCCTGTATGGCTCTCTCTGCAGGGCACCATACATTTCCCCATGCTGCCCAAGCCCCCCTGTGTGCTCCCCCCCACACCCCTGCAATGCTGCTTCCCTCCTCTCCTTCCCTCCGGAAGCTGCAAGCACACAATAGGATCCTTCAGGATAGAAAGTGGAGGAAGGGTCCAGCAAATATGTCACATTTACCAGCCCCTACCTTTCCTGAATGAACACAATGCTGATCGGTACTGATCACTCATTCATAACTGAAGCCTAGTAAACTGTGTTTATTTGGGGGCCCTGTTAGATTGACTGTACAGGCCCCATCATTTCTAAAAGCAGCCCTGCGTGCGGACACATGGAGCACGTGATGTCTCAAGAGTGAAAGATGGAGGCTGACCAGACCAGCATGTCTGAGCTAAGCAGTCCACAGTTTATGAGTAGACTAGGTGTCCAGTCTGAGGACTGATGGGACCAGTTCAGCAAAGAAGCTTCAACTGTTGCAGCTCTGTCCTATGGAGGAAATAGAGTCCTGTGACAAATAGTAAGGAGAATGAAAGACATTTGCATTCTTTGTTATGCTAAACAGCCCCTGTGGGCATAAAATCCCTAAATCATACTCCATTGAGTGGACTGAATCCTTGGACAACTCTTCATTTGGAAGACAAATCTCACAGTACCTGCACCAATTTTTCAATGCAGTTCACCGCAACGTACAAATGGTTCACATTTATTTCCTGCACTGCACTATTGAATAGGTGCTGATTTATTATACTGTTTCATATTATAACAACAATAATAATTATTATAATAATACTACTTTATTATATTTATTTTTATAATGCATATATGGAATGCATTCATGTGGTATTCATTAATAGAGCACCAATAAATTTAGCAGGACTTTACTGATGCACATGGCAGCTTTGCAGCATATTATCTAAAGTTTAAAATGCAGATGGAATCCTGGAAAAACAGACATTCCATCTGAAAACACTGCACAAGATTAACTACCCTGAACCATGTAAATCAAACGAACGTCATCTCTGGCTTTGTATTCTCCCCATGCATAGAAAGGTATTAATCTGTAACTCAAGTACTGTAGAAATATGTGCATTTAAATAGGAGCATTGTGCATGTCAGTCTCAATATGCACTGATATATGTGCAGAGGAGGGAAGGTCTAGATTCATTCTGACCAATAAAATATGTATTAGGAAATCTACCACAGTCACTAAAAGCCGCTTGAAAAAAATGGCAAATATTTTCCCAGGTGTTGTTCTTTAGAAAATGCTGCGCATCTGTAGATCTGAATGTAAGCACAGAGGCAGCTAATGTGATCTATCACATAGCATGAAAGAGCACCTGAACGTTCATAGCCTTGACTCCCCAACACAACTGGCTGTTGCAGAAAGAATGAAGGCACTGGGGTGAAGATACAATTACATTTTCCTAAAGTCTTAGGGTTTTTCATCTTCATGTATTTTATGCATGAAGGTAAAAAAACCTTCTGTGTGTAGCAGCTCCCCACAGTTACCTGAGCCCCCTCTTGATCCAGCAATGTCCACGAGAGCCTTGGTTCTCTGGGGACTCTCACTCCTGATGCAGCAGTGGGAGGCTTTGACCCTTGCTGCTGTCAATCACAGCCACTGAGCCAATCAGGAGAGGGAGGGGGTGGGATAGAGCAGCGGTTCTGTGTATGAACGGACACGCAGAGCTGTAGCTTAGGAGCATGCCTGCTTGGGTGCCCCATAGCAAGCCCCCAACAGGAGGGAGGGGCCAGGAGCTCTAGCAGGGGACCTCAGAAGAGGAGAATCTGGGCTGCTCTGTGCAAAACCACTGCACAGAGCAGGTAAGTATAGACATGTTTGCTATTTTTAAGAAAAATTTAAATATCACCCACCCAAAAGGCATAATTTTAATTATATGTGGAGCTTGGTGGGCTAAGCCAGCCACAGGCTTATTATTGGTCTTGGATTATCCAATAGTGAGATGCTCCTGTCTATATTTTCAACTCTGTTCCTGTCCATTGAATTCCAGCTTCTCGTTTTTCAATTTTTCATTATATAAAATAAACAAAAATACAAAAATAATTGTGGGAATCCATTACTGCCAGAAAAGGTATAAAGAGCCAGGAAATTAAAAAAGAATTCCAGGTATGGATTTATTTACAGTAGCAGTGCCTACTACAGTGATTTCCAGCTTCTAGAGGGATCCCACAGGTATGGTGTATGCATAGTTACACTGGTTCAAGCTGGACCAATATAACTATGTAAAAATATCCATATCTGGAATTCGCTAAACCTAAATACATTTCAGGTGCATCAAAACAAAAAGTGTTCAACTTCCTTACAATTAATTTCTTTCTAAAGCATCCACAGAGTAGAAAATCATGTTCCTTGCCAGAGAATGGGACCCTTACTCTACATGGGGAAGCAGTGATCTTATTGCAAAGATCTGACACATCCCCTACTGAATCAGGCCTATAGTTCTTCAATCAGCAAGGCTCATGCTACCCACTGATTGGAGAGCTCTGGCTCTGACTCAGGGATCTGCCTGATCCCTGAAGAAGTCGTAAAGATGAAACGCGTTGGAAGGGGCCATGTCAATAACATAATTTTTAGTGTCTTGGCACACATAATCATACTGGATAAAAAAAAAAAATCATGGTGCTACAAGAAAACATATGGACTATCCTTAATACAAACCTAGGTAAGTGTGTAATTTGGAATTTTTGCATCAATAAAATGGTGTTACACTGTGTGTGGTTCATCCTTGTTTTTATTTGTTAGTGTTGGCAGTTGGCTGATATGGCAATGTGCCATTGAAAAGAATAACATGGAACCCAGAGGAGTGAGAGCATATACCAAAAGAGCGCTCTAGACCTTCTTATTAAAATAAGATGTCACATAATACTCAGTGAGTGAGATTCACAAGGGATGTGTGGAGTGGCACATAGAGTTCAGTCAGTTTTTTTGTAGATTTGCACAGGAAAATGCATATGGTTCTCTGTATGGACTGCAGCACACATAGCAAAAATACTGCTACAGGGTGGCAGTGGTGCACAAAATCATGTGTATATATATACATGATTTTGTCTTTCTGGGTAGGGGGCATGCGAGAGCAGTGCCTGCGCCCTATCCGCACGGCCATTCGTGGCCACGGCTGTCAATCACCGGGTGTTAACCCCTTCCTGCCCAGTGCCATTAGCATAATGTCAGTGCTTTTTATTAGCACTGATCACTGTATTGGTGTCAAAGGGGATGTCAGTGACACCAAGTCAGTTCCCCCCAGTGTCAGAATGTCTGCCGCAGTCCGCAGTCCCGCTATAAGTTGCTGATCGCTGCCATTACTAGTAAAAAAAAAAGAAGCTTAGTATATATACACCTCCATTTGTAAATACTATGACTTTCACGTAAACCAAATAATTTACAAGTATTGGGATTTTTTTTATTAGCAAAGACATACATTTTGCCCTAAATATATGACAAAATTAGACTTCTTAAATTTTTGTACTGGTTACGTTTAATAGCAAAAAGTAAAAAATATTGTTTTTTTCTCAAAATTATCTGTCTTTTTTTTTTAATAGCGCAAAAATAAAAACCGTACAGGCGGTATGGGGGGTAAATCCTCTGGAGGACAAGTAGTTTATATATGTTTTTTTTATAAATTTGAGGCATAAATAAGAGGCACATTTATAACCACTTTATTCATTTATGTATGTAATGTTGCTTTCAAAGAACAAGCTTCAAGAAAGGAGATTTATGATGCACTTTATGAACTGAGAAGCAGCACTTTATTTACACGTGTATTCATATATGGTGTTAAAAAAATAATGTTTATGTAAGGCAGTCAGTGATGCTCTTTGTGGTATAGATAGGTGTTTATTTAATTATTGATTTATTTATACTGTACATGTTTTAGTGCTGCCCCTTGGTGAACAAACGTAAAAATACTGCTACTTTCCTGAACTGGGATTACAGATATGTGTTCAGCAGTTTATTTAGGGATATATGATTGGTGTCACCATAAGCACAAAGCCCCCTTCTTTTTCATACCTGAAAAGAAGTTCCTTAACCCTCAGTCATTTAAAAAAAAAAGCAAAAACCACTATGATTTTGCCTTTCCAAATGATTTCAATGCTTTTTAGCTAGATTACGAATTTTTGAACAAATCTAAGCTCCAATTTTTAATATTGGAGAAATTAGATATTCTTAATTAGCAACTTTTATCTGCAGTCATTTTCCTACAGCCACCTCCATCTGCCCTACAAAAGTTTAAAGTATTATAACAAATAAAAAGCAGTAACAACAAACCATTGCAATAAAGCCACACTATGGAAAGCTTGCCTTTTGGAACCAAAAGTTGTTGCATATTTCAGTAGGTCACACATTAACACTTCACAGCATTCAGTGAAAAGAGGGATACTTTTTAACACCAAAATGTTTAAACAAAAGATACTTTGTTGCCACATCCCCATTGACTTTATAATCACTTCATGTAGCTCACAGTGATCAAAATTCAATTTGTTTCTACTGAAGAAGGTTATAAAATGAAAACATCCATTTGACCTGCTGCTGTAGGTGACATCACTCTTTTTCCTTTATAATATGTTATACAATCATGTGTGGGATGAACTTCGCCATAAAGAACAATGTAAACACATTTGATAATTTGCTAGTACATATTATATGTATATCAGATATAAACAAGGGTCAGTAGTGGATAAAGGAGGGAAAGAGATTTGGCTCCAAAAAAGGGACTGCTCCCTAAATCAAAGCCAGTTGGGACTATGTTCAACTAAAAGACTACAAATATCGGTGAGCTCATCTGCATAAAACAGTCTTTAAATTTTTGTAGAAGCAGATATACTGTATAATCTAATACAGTTCCTGACCTTTTTTGAGTCACGGACCCCTTTAACCACTAGCCTACAGGGCACTTATACCCCCTTCCTGCCCAGGCCAATTTCCAGCTTTCAGCGCTGTCACACTTTGAATGACAATTGCGCGGTCATGCAACACTGTACCCATATGACATTTTTATCATGTTTTTGAGACAGATAGAGCTTTCTTTTGGTGGTATTTAATCACCTCTGGGATTTTTATTTTTTCTTAAACAAACCAAAAACCACTGAAAATTTTGAAAAAAAAATGTTTTTTCTTAGTTTTTGTTATACAATTTTGTAAATAAGTGATTTTTCTCCTTCACTGATGTGCGCTAATGAGGCGGTAGTGATGGGCACTGATAGGCTGCAGTGATGGACACTGATAGGTGGCACTGATGGGCACTGATGAGGAGCCACTGGTAGGTTGCACTGATGGGCATTGACAGGCATCACTGATGGGCACTGAAAGGCAGCACTGATACATGACACTGATATATGGGGGGATAGGGCTGAGGGCTGTATAATAAATGCTATTTTTTATATAACCCTCATTGACCCCCTGAACCCCATGCATGAACCCCAGGTTAAGAAGCCCTGTCTTTGTGACTCAATACTATAATTCCCAGGGACAACTATGAACAACGCTCTTTCATGTAAATTTCCCTCTCTCTCTCCTAAGCTGATTATGTAGAGCTCCAATTTTGGTCAGTTCCTGTGACTCAGATGAAATATAAACTCAATAAACTTTGATGAAGTAAAAAAATATTTAAAGAAAAGGGGGAAAAGTGAAAAAGTTGGACAGCTCCAGTCTCTCTTAAGGTATTTTAATAGTGGTGGTTGCCATCTGTCAGAATCCATAACCAGCAGTGGCAGATTCCTCCATCCATTCTGCTGGGCACAGAAGGGGAATTAATGAAACTTTACATATATTGCCAGCTTTAGTTTTTTCATTTATTTGATAATGTGGGGAATACAATACAGCTTGCCTATAAAGTCCCTTATGCCAACCACCCATGCCAAACACTGTGTTGATAGAAACTGTAACTGGTAGGCTGCATTCATACATTTGGTAACTTTTGTAATAGTTTGTTAGGCTGGCCATACACCATTCTTTTGAAAAATCTCATCAGTACACCGATAATCCCATCAGAGACTTGACGAATGTTACACAAACGTCCTTCAAAATTTTGATTATTTTAATATTCATTTTTGGAATGAATGTAATTTCTCAAAGAAAACTAAATCCACTGTTATAATGTCATTTGTTTGAGAAAACTCTTCCATTGATTTGTCTAGTCTTTATGATCAAAATACTTGTCAATTTGACCCAAGTACATTAAACAAGTGTTCTGAAAAGACAAATTTTGAACAAAATGTACAACGAATGGTTTATGGCCAGCTTTAGTTAAGATTGCCTGAAAATGTCTGTGTGTGGTCAGCTTTAGATATACAAGTCATGAGAAATGTATTTGGTGTTAACAGACACATGAAACTTCTAGAGAAATCACCCAGGTGGATCTTTATCTTGCCACATAATTTAAAACAATTAGTAAGAATATTTAATGACCTGTCATTCCTGGTATAGCAGCAAAATGTGAAAAACAGAAGTATATAATGTGGGTGGATTTAGTATTGTAAACCATCCAGCCACAGAACATCACTAGACTCAAAGTATAAAGAAAATATCCTGGAAGCAACCATATAAATATATGTACTCTTCACTATTTGACCTAAGATTATCTGGATTTACACATGAAGAAGTGGGTCACAATGTCAATAATCAGTATGCTTGCATTGACATTACAGTATTTCTCTTTTTAAAAGACAAAATAGAGGCAACATAGAAAGCACTGGACGACACAATGCAAAGCATTTGAAAACGATGTAAACATATCACAGAGTAGGCAACTGGAAGGCATCTATATGAATCTGACAACAGTAACCATAAATCTAACATTGAATGCTAAGATTTGTACTACCTTAATCTTGTATGTTTCTTGTAACTCAGAGGTTTTTAACACATCTAAAGGAAGGAGGTATAAATAACTGCCCAGCCTGATAACTATGTATTGGGTTTTAATGGTTTTATGCACAATAAGTAGTTTCCAGCTTTTATAAAATAGTCATTAAAACTTGTATCCCATGAATAAATTAATAACCCAAGGGTAATGTGCGTATGATATGAGTGGCAAAATGAAAAGTGCTGAGAACCAATGATTTAAGCATCTTTGACAATTTTTGGAAAAATAATGCAGTGCAAAGGAAGACGAAAACTCAGACTATGGCAAGGATGGTATAAAGGAACAAAGCATGCACAAAGGTCAAGCAATGGTATCAAGCAACACATGAGTATCATTACATTGCAATGGTTTTCTGAAGGACCTGGTTTTGATGAATATTAAGAGAGAGGGGTCAGGTCAGTGGTAAATGACCCTGATTACTACTGGGCCTTGCTAGGGTCAAAGTTCAACTACAAACACAAACTGTGTACTAAGTGGCACTGCTTTTACAGAGAACATTTCCATAAGATTTACTTGTTCAGCATCTCCAAGATTTGTGTGTTCAAGGAAACTAAATTTGCTATATCGGGTTCATGTATGGTCATATAGCTGTAGATTTTATGACAATACCATGATCACACAAATTGTAGTGTATGCTGCTGAAACATTTTCATACCACTTATAGGTTTTTTCACTGGTGGGTGATCTGCAAGTGCTATGACACTGATCTCTAGGTAAATACTGACTTCTAGGTAAAAATACAGAGAAATCCTTTTATACCTCTGCTGACCCCCCTTTTTATAATGATATATATTTACACAGTATATATACATAATCATTATAAGGCAAGGTAAGATCAGGCACCTTAGAGTGCTACAAGTGTACATTGTAGTTCAGACTCAATTGTGTATTTGATTTCCATTGCCAAATCACATTAATCATTTTGCACAGAAATTGTTTTCTTGGGGATAAAGAACACAAACCAAAATCTATGTTCCAAATAAAAGCAATGGCCTTGTGACCTTTTACGTGAATAAATAATTGCTTTATGTGAATAAATAATTGCTTACTCAACAAAACTGCACAAACAGTAATGGTCTATATACTCACAGTTATCGATCTAATTAACATTGAAGAATTAAGCTGCTAACAGATGACCTATTGCTTCTGTTATTACACATTCGCTACTGTTGTGCCAGGCTAATAATTAAAGGGAAACTACAGTGTATTTTTGATAAATTTAGGTTATTATGGTTCCAGTTACAAGAAAGTAATTTG
The DNA here is from genome assembly GCF_062004578.1 of Staurois parvus. Taxonomy (NCBI): domain Eukaryota; kingdom Metazoa; phylum Chordata; class Amphibia; order Anura; family Ranidae; genus Staurois; species Staurois parvus. The sequence continues at coordinate 1,448,419 of NW_028317973.1, read as the reverse complement.
TACTTTATTGTTAGATTTTTCTTGTTTGCTATTCTATATTTTGAATATTGTATTTCATATACAAATTTAAAAATACTCTCTCTAGAGGAAATTTCAATATCAAACAGTGCGGATAAAGTCCCTGCTTAACAACATTTGAACATTTGACATAAGCTTAATAAGCTTCTTCAAATGTCTATGTTACACAGAAGCAATTTTTTTAACAATATCAACATTCCCTGCTAAAATGAAATATATATATATATATATATATATATATATATATATATATATATATACACATATACACACAGTATCTCCCAGAAGTGAGTACACCCCTCACATTTCTGTAAATATTTTATTCTATCTTATCATGTGACAACACTGAAGAAATTACACTTTGCTACAATGTAAAGTAGTGAGTGTACAGCTTGTATAACATTGTAAATTTGCTGTCCCCTCAAAATAACTCAACACACAGCCATTAATGTCTAAACTGCTGGCAACAAAAGTGGGTACACCCCTAAGTGAAAATGTACAAATTGGGCCCAAAGTGAATATATATGATATATAAGTAAGTATAGTTTCCCTTTAACCTTTTGATTTAGTTGGTTTCCAGTACAGGACATTTGGATGCCCAGGGTGGTCTCTAACATGCTGACCTATCAGAATAGCAGACATTGAGGATCAGTACATGCTCCTTTGAACTATGTGCATTAGGACTGCTGCAACCTAATCGGCCAACAAGCGGATGAGGCATGCTTGCTATTAAAATATTTTCTTGCATAAGATCTCTGCATGCAATAACAAGCACTTATCACTCTTCCATAGCTTCAGTTACCAACTTGTGCATTTTCATCCTAAATCCATGGCTAACCTGTACTTTTTTGAAAGCTATATGCAAAAAGCAAACAATCAGATTAATGTAACATAAAAGGTTCTTACCAGGTGGACATATACACTTTACACTCGTATCTCTTGTCTCTCGAAGTCTTGGTAGATGAGATTTCAGTTTCTGCACAGAAACACAGCAGGAAAATATTTTATTAAGTGCGGAACTTACATTACATGGCTCATTTCATGACATAATCATTAGCATTATAAACACTTTTGGTAGAAGATGGAAAAACATAGCTTAATTACATCAATGTACAGTGATGCATGCACGTGTTGATTTTTATCAGATCCATGCTTCATACAACTGTTCCTGTTTAAGTCTCTCTTATGAAGTGCTGCTTCTGATTTCTCCATAATGTCAGCTGGGGTTTAATATGCTGGATTAGGTTTTCCTGTCAGAGCACCTGCTGATAAATGTATTGAACCAAAAAAGACTTTGCACCTCTGCATACTGCAAGATCCTGTTTCCTGCATGAGCCTGAGCCAGGCATAGTGTGGGCAGGTGCAGTGTCCTTCTATACCCTCCACACATACATGTGCCAATGCACCTCAAGATTACTTCCCTGCTAGGTCTCAGTTACAGTCCTGGATGAGACATGTATAGGAAGGGGGCATACTCTAGCAATGTCCAGCTGAAGGGGCAGGTGTAAATAATTATGAACTTAGCATTTGTTTTCTTAGCATGAGAGCATGCCACACTTCACAACTAAGCCATGGGCTTGAAGCTAGCCTCCTGATTCTGGTCTGGTCATGGCAACTGTCTCTACTGTTTTTGGCTTTTATTTTTTTCCATTTCCATAGTTAGAGCCCTGTGACAAATGCATACTTCCCAAATGTCCTTCAATTGGAGCCAAATCTCGTTGAGCCTCTTTGCTTCTCTATGTTCCTCCTTTTTCAGATGTTTAGATCTCTATAAATCAATGTATAATTTAACAAAAATGTTATTCTATCCTACTAGACCTTCTATGTTCATCCAAAATCTAAAATATTGCAATTGTTACTATGAAAAACCAGTGCAAAGGAAAAATAATAATAAAAAGTATTTAAAAAGCAATAAAAAGTACTTGTGGGTTTAACCAATCATTTTTATTCCTTTGTGGTCCATGTAATGGAAGCATGGCAGGAGATGTGTCCTTTCCTACATACTTTGTACTAAAGGTATTCCTCTTTCTCATCTCAGAAAGTTGGGAGGTATGCAGATAGTAAAACCGACCAACTTGCTAGTCTTAAAGCAGTGTTCTCTAAAATTGCATTACTACCTCAGTTCCCCTCTATGCAGTAACACTAAGAGATCTCCACTAACAGTATAGCTATCTTTCTGTGAATGTTGAAGCAAAATACCCCATGATCATCATCCTTTCAAGCAAATTCTCTCCTACTAATGCTCTTCCATGTTTCCCTCATTTCAGTTTATATGGCATTTGCAGATTTGGGAAGATATTTTATAGAGGACATTGTAAGATGAGATATCTGTTCATCTTCTTCTCCACTGTAGTGCTACCAGGACACATAACTATTTTACGCCTGTTCTTAACCTCGGAAACTACTAAGCAACTTATTCATTCCCTGGTTATCTCTCGCCTTGACTATTGTAACTCCCTCCTCATTGGCCTACCTCATCGCAGGCTATCCCCTCTTCTGTCTATCATGAATGCTGCTGTCAGACTCATTTACCTTACTAACCGTTCCATATCTGCCACCCCTCTCTGCCAATCCCTCCACTGGCTTCCCATTGCCTAACGGATACAATTCAAAACATTAACAATAACATATAAAGCCATTTATAACTCTGCCCCAAATTACATCACCAATCTTGTCTCCAAATATCACCCAAACCGTACTCTCCACTCCTTGCACGACCTCTTGCTCTCTAGCTCCCTTGTCTCCTCCTCCCATGCTTGTCTCCAGGACTTCTCCAGAGCTTCCCCCATCCTCTGGAACTCTCTGCTCCAATTTATCAGACTATCGCCTACTCTGCTCACTTTTAGGTGATCTCTGAAAACCTATCTCTTCAGGTAAAGCCTATCCTGCCCTCAGCTAATAATGGAATCTTCTACTCCTCCTACCAGTCCATCCCCCACAGTTACTACCTTTTGTACCACTAGCCCCTCCCTCTTAGAGTGTAAGCTCCAAGGAGCAGGGCCCTCCTAACCCTCTGGTATTGAACGATATTGTTGCTGTATTGTCTCCCGTTATATTGTAAAGCACTGAGCAAACTGTTGGTGCTATATAAATCTTGAATAATAATAATAATAATAATAATAATTTCCTTACATTTCCCCCCCTGTGCTTTAGAGGATGCAATGCTAGAGATACTTTAGTCCAGTGGTTCTTAACCTGGGTTCGATCGAACCCCAGGAGTTCGGTGAGTCAGTCTCGCGGGTTCGGCGGAGGTGAAGACCTACACCCGACTCATATGATTCGTGCAGTAAATATTCATTATTATGTTTTTGTTTTTGTGTGAAAATCATGTTTTAATGGTTTTGTTCTTTGTTCTTAACGGTTTTGTTCATTTTGTGCACCTATGTATAAATATATACCTAAATATATACATATGTTTTGAATTTTAAAAATCATATTTTATTTTTCCAATTAAGAAGGGTTCGGTGAATGCGCATATGAAACTGGTGGGGTTCAGTACCTCCAACAAGGTTAAGAACCACTGCTTTAGTCCATATTTGTTGGGAATGCCCTATTGTCTAGCAATTATAGATGAAGTTTTATGATACGATTTTTTGATAAAATCTTTGATAAACCCATAATTCTGGATCCCTGGGAAGCACTACTACATAAGCCATGCTTTAGGAAATCAGAAAGAAAATGTATCTCTTTTATTTTTTTGGTTACATGACAAGCTATTGCTAAAGCTTGGAAACAATCATCCCTAAATTTTAGCCAGGTGAAATAAAGAAATATGGGAACCATGTTTCACAAAATTTGACCTCTAATCTACTTGATAACCATGATAATTTAAAAAAAATATGGTCTCAATGGCCCAAGCTTAATATTGATAATTCTTTGCTTTCTCTCTAATTGACCGGTAAGACTTACACCCTCTTCTTTTTTTTGCTCCTATTTCTCACCCCACTCTTTATTCATACTTTTATTTACTCACTATATATCCTTTGGTAATTTGAAATTATTTATAATTTATCTTTACTATATTTAGAATATTTAAATGCTATAAACACTTCTTTATACTCAACTACCATGTAAGATTTGATACTTTTAATTTATTTACAATACAATTTCATATTACGTTCTTTGTTGCCTTGTTTATGTATCCTATTCTAATCTATTTAATTATAATGTTGTACCCCCAAGACCCTCAACACTGTTTTTCCAGTTAAATTGAGCAAAAAGTATAGCACCCCCCACAGTGAAAACTACATTTTTTTTGCCATAGGAATGAAAGGGATGGCACTAACACATAAACATATTTCCTTACAAATTGGAAAATCTCTATTTGAATTTTATGGATTAGAAGTGCTCACTGTTGCTTTGTGGTTAACTCCTACACAGATATCCTTACTCAGTCATTGCGATGTTCAGATCTGTCCCAACGCATGCAAGGATTGAGCTGGGTATTTCTACATCAAGGTCAATTACTCAGACATGCTGTTATCCAATAGATTCAACCAAGATATTGCCATTGTTAAGACAGAATATTGCAAACTAATTCCCCGTTCAATGATAAACTATAAATATATGTATAATCAGTACTGAATTCAGAAAGCATATTGCCTGGGTTTTAGCATTGTTGAAAGTTTTTATTACTTAGGTTCCAAAAAATAAGAGAAAATGACAAGATAACTTGTATTAAGTTATTGACACCCAAAAAGTGTTTATTACAAGTTAAGGCGGCAACGCTTGGCATTTTATTTTTTATTGTGGAAGCACAAGTGAATATACAAAAGTACCAGTGATGATTAATTTTTGCATCAATTCCTAGAACAATGTGGGTGCTTGAGGAAGTACCTTTTCGTGATATTATATGGAGCCAGGGCAAGTTTTTCAATAGGCCTATGCCATGATGAGCCAGTACTGCTGTGGTACTTACTCCTATATTTACTCCTAAAAAGCCCCTCTTTGCATGTTTTCCTAGTAATCCTAACACCCCCTGCTTTGAACATTCATTTTATCTACTTCTGGCTCCAGACTGACCGTTGCAGACTATCAGAGTTCCTTCCTCATCCACTGAGTTGAGGCAGTGGAGAGAATTTGGTGGTGGTTGGGGGAGGGGAGGCAGTTTTAAGGAGACATCTGTGGCAAGAAGGTAGAAAATTTATGGAGAATGAAAGGTCTAAAGGAGATATACACAGTCGAATAGGCATACTCATCTCTTGCACTGCTGCCTGGTAGGAAGAGTGCAATTTAACGTGAATTACAATAATACAACACAAATAAAAGCAAGTCTCTTTTTACTAGGAATGAATACAAGTGGCATCCTAAAACACTGTCTTAGTATTAGTCAGATTGACTGTAACATCACACACAAATTAGTTCTATCTTCTGTTTATCTGATGTGTGACATTTGGCAAGATAATTAGTGGGAATAGATTTGCACCATATCCAATTAATCATTTTGGTGGGTCCAAAATTTTTTTTAGCCTAAAGATAAAGGTTAACGATTGGGAAATGAAAACTGAAACTTGCTAAAGTTCAAGGAAAACAGCACTATGGCATTTTCCTATAGGTATTCACACCAAGTCATAATTTACAATTATTAGGCATACTAGTAACTGCATCTGCAATTTGATTGGTTTCACTAGATTACAAAATGATTTCTGTTTTTAATATTGAAATATTCCTAGTTTTTCTTACTTTTAGAGGACATTTTATATTTGCTTTTATATTAGTTTTTTTTACTCAGTTTGCTTGTTTGGTTGTGCATTCACATCCTACACACCTTTATAGTACTCCCAAAGATATGTCTGTTGTACAGATTGACTCTTAATGATGTATTTACCACTTCAAATAACAGAAGGGGCAACTAATAGAGCATCAATGAGAGGTAACAATACATTATTAATGCTGTCTTTAAACATCAAAGCTTCATCGCATTTAAATGATCACAAAGGAGGGGCGGAGGGCAAAGTTACTAGAACAGCAATAAAGTCATTGAGCTATACAACACCTTGTGTATAACTGTCAATGTAAGAAAATGCAGATGCACAAAAAGTTATATATACAGGAAGTAGCTTTTGTATAGTATTGACTAAAGAAAATACTGTAGGAAGGTCAAAAGAATTGAATGAGTGCTAGAGCCCCAAGGAATAAACACTGGTTTTCACATATGCAGTAGTGTGGTTAGAGGCAGCACATCATGAAAGGAAGTTCTGACCTTGAAGACAAGCTTGGACTAGCCGCATGTAAACAGTATGTAGAGTGTATACTCAGTTAGCAAATATATTTTAAGTTCATATAAAATCTTCTTTAAAGAACACGTTTTATCAGCTGTAAATAAATAAAATGGCATTCAGATCCACAAACAGCCACACTCAGATGCTTGCACGTACCTCTGTAGAACCTCAACAAAAATGCAAATCCTGGGTCACCCTAATATGCAACTATCATCTTGGAAAAGGTTAAAGACTGGTCTGCCTGCAATTGAACTCATTGGTTATTAAAGGTGAGAACCTGCCTATAGGAAATATGGGACACAACAATTGGTGGCAACCACAAAAAAATAGAGTACGCACAATTTGTATCTATTAGTTTCCATTTAGGATACAGATATTTCAACCGCTGTACATGTGAAGAAGCTGTGAGAGAACTGTCAGAAATAGAGGAACTCTGCACATACACTTTTTGCCGGCTTGGAATTATTCTTCTTTTCATTCTTCTTCTTCTTCCTCATCCTCATCCTCATCCTCATCCTCTTCTTCTGAGGATGAGGATGAAGAAGAAGAAGAAGAAGAAGTAGGATGAAAAGAAGAATAATTCCAAGCCGGCAAAAAGTGTATGTGCAGAGTTCCTCTATTCTGCAGATACACTTAGAGGAGCTCTGCAGATACACTTAGAGGAGCTCTGCACATACACTTTTTGCCGGCTTGGAATTAATCTTATTTTCATCCTACTTCTTCTTCTTCTTCTTCTTCTTCTTCATCCTCATCCTCAGAAGAAGAAGAGGATGAGGATGAGGATGAAGAAGAAGAAGAAGAAGTAGGATGAAAATAAGAATAATTCCAAACCGGAAAAAAGTGTATGTGCAGAGCTCCTCTAAGTGTATCTGCAGAGCTCCTCTAAGTGTATCTGCAGAATAGAGGAACTCTGCACATACACTTTTTGCCGGAAACCGCTGTATGGAGTGAATGTCCCAGAACTGTCAGAAATAGACTATTTATGACAGTTCTGGGACATTCACTGCATACAGCTGTTTTAACCGCTGTATGGAGGGAATGTCATGGAACTGTCAGAAATAGACTATTAATGACAGTTCTGGGACTGTCCTTCAATGCAGCGGTTGAAACATTGTATGTATTTGTTTCCATAAATGGATCCATTTATGGAAACAAATACATACAATGTTTCAACCGCTGCATGGAAGGACAGTCCCAGAACTGTCATTAATAGTCTATTTCTGACAGTTCCATGACATTCCCTCCATACAGCGGTTAAAACAGCTGTATGGAGTGAATGTCCCAGATCTATCAGAAATAGACTATTTATGACAGTTCTGGGACATTCACTGCATACAGCTGTTTTAACCGCTGTATGGAGGGAATGTCATGGAACTGTCAGAAATAGACTATTAATGACAGTTCTGGGACTGTCCTTCAATGCAGCGGTTGAAACATTGTATGTATTTGTTTCCATAAATGGATCCATTTATGGAAACAAATACATACAATGTTTCAACCGCTGCATGGAAGGACAGTCCCAGAACTGTCATTAATAGTCTATTTCTGACAGTTCCATGACATTCCCTCCATACAGCGGTTAAAACAGCTGTATGGAGTGAATGTCCCAGATCTATCAGAAATAGACTATTTATGACAGTTCTGGGACATTCACTGCATACAGCTGTTTTAACCGCTGTATGGAGGGAATGTCATGGAACTGTCAGAAATAGACTATTAATGACAGTTCTGGGACTGTCCTTCCATGCAGCGGTTGAAACATTGTATGTATTTGTTTCCATAAATGGATCCATTTATGGAAACAAATACATACAATGTTTCAACCGCTGTATGGAAGGACAGTCCCACAACTGTCATTAATAGTCTATTTCTGACAGTTCCATGACATTCCCTCCATACAGCGGTTAAAACAGCTGTATGGAGTGAATGTCCCAGATCTATCAGAAATAGACTATTTATGACAGTTCTGGGACATTCACTGCATACAGCTGTTTTAACCGCTGTATGGAGGGAATGTCATGGAACTGTCAGAAATAGACTATTAATGACAGTTCTGGGACTGTCCTTCAATGCAGCGGTTGAAACATTGTATGTATTTGTTTCCATAAATGGATCCATTTATGGAAACAAATACATACAATGTTTCAACCGCTGCATGGAAGGACAGTCCCAGAACTGTCATTAATAGTCTATTTCTGACAGTTCCATGACATTCCCTCCATACAGCGGTTAAAACAGCTGTATGGAGTGAATGTCCCAGATCTATCAGAAATAGACTATTTATGACAGTTCTGGGACATTCACTGCATACAGCTGTTTTAACCGCTGTATGGAGGGAATGTCATGGAACTGTCAGAAATAGACTATTAATGACAGTTCTGGGACTGTCCTTCAATGCAGCGGTTGAAACATTGTATGTATTTGTTTCCATAAATGGATCCATTTATGGAAACAAATACATACAATGTTTCAACCGCTGCATGGAAGGACAGTCCCAGAACTGTCATTAATAGTCTATTTCTGACAGTTCCATGACATTCCCTCCATACAGCGGTTAAAACAGCTGTATGCAGTGAATGTCCCAGATCTATCAGAAATAGACTATTTATGACAGTTCTGGGACATTCACTGCATACAGCTGTTTTAACCGCTGTATGGAGGGAATGTCATGGAACTGTCAGAAATAGACTATTAATGACAGTTCTGGGACTGTCCTTCAATGCAGCGGTTGAAACATTGTATGTATTTGTTTCCATAAATGGATCCATTTATGGAAACAAATACATACAATGTTTCAACCGCTGTATGGAAGGACAGTCCCACAACTGTCATTAATAGTCTATTTCTGACAGTTCCATGACATTCCCTCCATACAGCGGTTAAAACAGCTGTATGCAGTGAATGTCCCAGATCTATCAGAAATAGACTATTTATGACAGTTCTGGGACATTCACTGCATACAGCTGTTTTAACCGCTGTATGGAGGGAATGTCATGGAACTGTCAGAAATAGACTATTAATGACAGTTCTGGGACTGTCCTTCAATGCAGCGGTTGAAACATTGTATGTATTTGTTTCCATAAATGGATCCATTTATGGAAACAAATACATACAATGTTTCAACCGCTGCATGGAAGGACAGTCCCAGAACTGTCATTAATAGTCTATTTCTGACAGTTCCATGACATTCCCTCCATACAGCGGTTAAAACAGCTGTATGGAGTGAATGTCCCAGATCTATCAGAAATAGACTATTTATGACAGTTCTGGGACATTCACTGCATACAGCTGTTTTAACCGCTGTATGGAGGGAATGTCATGGAACTGTCAGAAATAGACTATTAATGACAGTTCTGGGACTGTCCTTCCATGCAGCGGTTGAAACATTGTATGTATTTGTTTCCATAAATGGATCCATTTATGGAAACAAATACATACAATGTTTCAACCGCTGCATGGAAGGACAGTCCCAGAACTGTCATTAATAGTCTATTTCTGACAGTTCCATGACATTCCCTCCATACAGCGGTTAAAACAGCTGTATGGAGTGAATGTCCCAGATCTATCAGAAATAGACTATTTATGACAGTTCTGGGACATTCACTGCATACAGCTGTTTTAACCGCTGTATGGAGGGAATGTCATGGAACTGTCAGAAATAGACTATTAATGACAGTTCTGGGACTGTCCTTCCATGCAGCGGTTGAAACATTGTATGTATTTGTTTCCATAAATGGATCCATTTATGGAAACAAATACATACAATGTTTCAACCGCTGCATGGAAGGACAGTCCCAGAACTGTCATTAATAGTCTATTTCTGACAGTTCTATGACATTCCCTCCATACAGCGGTTGAAACCGCTGTATGGAGTGAATGTCCCAGAACTGTCAGAAATAGACAGAAACTGTCACAGAACTGTCCTTCTTCTCATCCTTCTCCTTCTTCTCATCCTTCTTCTCATCCTTCTTCTCATCCTTCTCCTTCTTCTCATCCTTCTCCTTCTTCTCATCCTTCTCCTTCTGCTCATCCTTCTTCTCATCCTTCTCCTTCTTCTCATCCTTCTCCTTCTCCTTCTTCTCATCCTTCTCCTTCTCCTTCTTCTCATCCTTCTCCTTCTCATCCTTCTCCTTCTCCTTCTTCTCTTCCTTCTCCTTCTTCTCATCCTTCTCCTTCTTCTCATCCTTCTCCTTCTCCTTCTTCTCATCCTTCTCCTTCTCCTTCTCATCCTTCTCCTTCTTCTCATCCTTCTCCTTCTCCTCATCCTTTTTCTTCTCATCCTTCTCCTTTTCCTTCTTCTCATCCTTCTCCTTCTTCTCATCCTTCTCCTTCTTCTCATCCTTCTCCTTCTTCTCATCCTTCTCCTTCTTCTCCTTCTTCTCATCATTCTCCTTCTTCTCATCCTTCTCCTTCTTCTCATCCTTCTCATCCTTCTTCTCATCCTTCTTCTTCTCATCCTTCTCCTTCTTCTCATCCTTCTCCTTCTCCTTCTTCTCATCCTTCTCCTTCTTCTCATCCTTCTCCTTCTTCTCATCCTTCTCCTTCTCATCCTTCTCCTTCTCCTTCTTCTCTTCCTTCTCCTTCTTCTCATCCTTCTCCTTCTTCTCATCCTTCTTCTTCTCATCCTTCTCCTCCTTCTTCTCATCCTTCTTCTCATCCTTCTTCTTCTCATCCTTCTCCTTCTTCTCATCCTTCTCCTTCTCCTTCTTCTCATCCTTCTCCTTCTTCTCATCCTTCTCCTTCTTCTCATCCTTCTCCTTCTTCTCATCCTTCTCCTTCTCCTTCTTCTCTTCCTTCTCCTTCTTATCATCCTTCTCCTTCTTCTCATCATTCTCCTTCTTCTCATCCTTCTCCTTCTTCTCATCCTTCTTCTTCTCATCCTTTTCCTTCTTCTCATCCTTCTTCTTCTCATCCTTCTTCTTCTCATCCTTCTCCTTCTCATCCTTCTCTTTCTTCTCATCCTTCTCCTTCTCCTTCTTCTCATCCTTCTCCTTCTTCTCATCCTTCTCCTTCTCCTTCTTCTCATCCTTCTCCTTATTCTCAGCCTTCTTCTTCTCATCCTTCTCCTTCTCATCCTTCTCCTTCTCATCCTTCTCCTTCTTCTCATCCTTCTCCTTCTTCTCATCCTTCTCCTTCTCCTTCTTCTCATCCTTCTCCTTCTCCTTCTTCTCATCCTTCTCCTTCTCCTTCTTCTCATCCTTCTCCTTCTTCTCATCCTTCTCCTTCTTCTCATCCTTCTCCTTCTCCTTCTTCTCATCCTTCTCCTTCTCCTCATCCTTTTTCTTCTCATCCTTCTCCTTCTCCTTCTTCTCATCCTTCTCCTTCTTCTCATCCTTCTCCTTCTTCTCATCCTTCTCCTTCTTCTCATCCTTCTCCTTCTTCTCATCCTTCTCCTTCTCCTTCTTCTCTTCCTTCTCCTTCTTATCATCCTTCTCCTTCTTCTCATCATTCTCCTTCTTCTCATCCTTCTCCTTCTTCTCATCCTTCTTCTTCTCATCCTTTTCCTTCTTCTCATCCTTCTTCTTCTCATCCTTCTTCTTCTCATCCTTCTCCTTCTCATCCTTCTCTTTCTTCTCATCCTTCTCCTTCTCCTTCTTCTCATCCTTCTCCTTCTTCTCATCCTTCTCCTTCTTCTCATCCTTCTCCTTATTCTCAGCCTTCTTCTTCTCATCCTTCTCCTTCTCATCCTTCTCCTTCTCATCCTTCTCCTTCTTCTCATCCTTCTCCTTCTTCTCATCCTTCTCCTTCTCCTTCTTCTCATCCTTCTCCTTCTCCTTCTTCTCATCCTTCTCCTTCTCCTTCTTCTCATCCTTCTCCTTCTTCTCATCCTTCTCCTTCTTCTCATCCTTCTCCTTCTCCTTCTTCTCATCCTTCTCCTTCTCCTCATCCTTTTTCTTCTCATCCTTCTCCTTCTCCTTCTTCTCATCCTTCTCCTTCTTCTCATCCTTCTCCTTCTTCTCATCCTTCTCCTTCTTCTCATCCTTCTCCTTCTTCTCCTTCTTCTCATCATTCTCCTTCTTCTCATCCTTCTCCTTCTTCTCATCCTTCTCATCCTTCTTCTCATCCTTCTTCTTCTCATCCTTCTCCTTCTTCTCATCCTTCTCCTTCTCCTTCTTCTCATCCTTCTCCTTCTTCTCATCCTTCTCCTTCTCATCCTTCTCCTTCTCCTTCTTCTCTTCCTTCTCCTTCTTCTCATCCTTCTCCTTCTTCTCATCCTTCTTCTTCTCATCCTTCTCCTCCTTCTTCTCATCCTTCTTCTCATCCTTCTTCTTCTCATCCTTCTCCTTCTTCTCATCCTTCTCCTTCTCCTTCTTCTCATCCTTCTCCTTCTTCTCATCCTTCTCCTTCTTCTCATCCTTCTCCTTCTTCTCATCCTTCTCCTTCTCCTTCTTCTCTTCCTTGTCCTTCTTATCATCCTTCTCCTTCTTCTCATCATTCTCCTTCTTCTCATCCTTCTCCTTCTTCTCATCCTTCTTCTTCTCATCCTTTTCCTTCTTCTCATCCTTCTTCTTCTCATCCTTCTTCTTCTCATCCTTCTCCTTCTCATCCTTCTCTTTCTTCTCATCCTTCTCCTTCTCCTTCTTCTCATCCTTCTCCTTCTTCTCATCCTTCTCCTTCTCCTTCTTCTCATCCTTCTCCTTATTCTCAGCCTTCTTCTTCTCATCCTTCTCCTTCTCATCCTTCTCCTTCTCATCCTTCTCCTTCTTCTCATCCTTCTCCTTCTTCTCATCCTTCTCCTTCTCCTTCTTCTCATCCTTCTCCTTCTCCTTCTTCTCATCCTTCTCCTTCTCCTTCTTCTCATCCTTCTCCTTCTTCTCATCCTTCTCCTTCTTCTCACCCTTCTCCTTCTCCTTCTTCTCATCCTTCTCCTTCTCCTTCTTCTCATCCTTCTCCTTCTCCTTCCTCATCTCCAAGGGCATTTAAATTAAAGGTACAGTGTTCTGCACTAATTTAAAGGCTCTCTGAAGCCTAGAAACCCTTTAAATAAGTCATCTTCGTAGCGGAGAAATTCGCATCGAATCGAATTTCACACTGGAATTCGCCGAATCAGCCGAATCGAATTTTTCATTTCTTCGCTCATCTCTATTTTCATCTTACCTACTGTAGCTTTGCAAGAGATTGTACAGAGATTATATAATGAAATAAATTAGAGTAAGGCCAGCATCAGGGTTTCCACAGAAGGGCAGATCTCTTAGCAAATATGACAGGCAGTCAGAATTCCAGCTATTCTCATCTCTGGATCATGCACATTCGAATCTACTGTCAATTATTCTATTTTAGATGTAGCACATGTACAAGGATAAAACGATCTGTGTTTTTGGGCAACAATGGTATAGATCACGAACCAGTAGTGAACATTTTAAATATACTTAAATATACAGTATATGTGAATTATAGAAGCATTTATGTTGATTACAATTATTTGTTATGGGCTTAAATTAACCAAGAGATCAACTGTTTTTTTTCCAACTTTTCTTGACTTGGGTACCACAGATGTCTACAGGCCCATTGTGCAAAGGCGCTACTGTTTCAGAGGCATAGCTAGGGGGGCAGGGGGGTACATATGTACCCGGGCAGCAAGGTACAGGGGCGCCAAAATGAGGCTTACAACCAGGGGCGTATTTGCCGTGAGGCAAACAAGGCGTTAGACTAGGGCAGCACTTTTTAGGGGGGTGGCGCGGAAGGGACACTTAGTACAGGGAGGGGCAGTGGGCTGCTGTGTCTTACCTGGCTCCGTGTCCCAGTCCCACGACGATCCAGTCCAGGAGGCGCTGCTGGTGGAGGGGTAGAGAGGTCCGCAGGTCCAGTGTCTTCTTTTCCCTGGACGCGATGTGTGGGTGGGATGAGATGCTTCCCCTGTCATCTGGCCACACCCTCAGGATCACTGGACAGCCTATGGCAGCTTGTACCTCCCTCTGCAAGCTCTGCCTCCTCACCGATGATTGTGCGCCAGAACTGTAGCTCAGGAAAGGCACACAGGCGGTCAATCACCTGAAAGGAGGCGGGGCTTGGAGGGGAGGAGCCAAGCGGCAGCGTGAATCGAGTGAGGGAGCGGCCAGAGCAAGTGAAGAAGACAGCTGACCGGATGGTGCTGCTGCAACCAGGTCTGCTGGCTGTGGATGGGAGAGGGAAGGAGCCTAGGCTGGAGCAGAGGTCAGCAAGGTAAGTGTCATTGGTGTCAGTGGGAGGAATAGTGCCCCATCATTGGTGTCACTGATGTGATTAAACAGGGAGGGGGGCTGGGGCGCCAATTTTATAGTTCGTCCCCGGGCGCAAAATATCCTAGCTACGCCTCTGTACTGTTTATACCCCAACTTACTTTTATGACAAATGATGAGACCGACACCAATATGGAGAAAATTTTGGCCATAATTACCATTTATTAACAAACATCCAAAGATAGCATTCCCTAAAACAAAAACAATAATAATAATCAACTAACCATAACATAACGGTTGCCAATCTTAGGAGGCACCAAAGAACCATCATCAGGTTTGTATCTGCATTGCTACTTAACAATCCCCAGCACTACTCTGGCTCAGGGAAACACCCAACACTCCGCATATACCTCCTTGTTACAACTTCTCAGTTAACCCAATATTCACTAGGATCCAACAGAGGGCCCCATACCTTAGATGGGTCCCTACTATGATTGGTTACCAAAAATCTTAATGCCTCCGAAGACCCACCACCAAGGCCCTATGACCATCACTACAAAAGATCCAATGCAGGGCGGGATGGTGGGAAGATTCCTTCACGTCCATGGGTTCCCACTGCTTTGCCACCTTTCAGGTTCCACATTGTGTACCCCCTGCAGCCCATCTACTCACTACAAATAAGTCAATCCAGGTAAGTAACCACCCCTTTTATTGCTAATTTAACCCTATCCTGCCTTATTTCCCCTGTCCCTCCAGTCAAGCAGCCCTTCACTTATTTGTGTTTATTTATTTGTTCCTGGCCTATTTATTTCCTTACAGCTCTCATAAATACACATATTTTGCACGTAGTCTATAGAGTTTGCTACCACCCTGTTCTGTTCTGGGGAGGGATTCATTCAGATCTCTTGTTCGGAGAGTGATTAAAGCACTGATCACTAAAGATGTGAAAATTGGGATTAAAGCAGAAGATATTCAGTGATTACAGTATATAAACTAAGGCCTTAAGCAAACTTTAGCTGTCAAACGCCCATTTTACAGGTGTTTTTGTTTTTTTTCTTGCCCCTAAACACCCTTCTATTTTTCCATGTACACCTACTGTAGGTGTTTACAGGCGTTTATGGGCAGAAATCTGAATGCACCAAAATTGCATTTAGGAGAGAAGCATTTGGGCAGATGAAATGCCTGTCATGCCTAAACGCTAGTTGTGCTAAGAACCTAAGAATTCATTCATTTCAATGGCCAAAATAAACAAATATTCTTGTCAATAAAATGAATGAACAATCAAATGCTTAGGGCCTGGTTAATGTCTGAACGCGTCCAACCGTGTTTGAAAAACACGAATTTAGGTGAGATTTCAATGTTGCTTTTCTCCTGTCAGGAGAATGGAGCTCAGAAGAGGCTATTGTTCTTGAGGCCTAACACAGCTATAAGGGTTAAAGCCGAACCCTGGGATTTTAGAAAACAAAAACCCCAGCACTCTTTTTAACACCTTGCAACTGCCATTCAGCACCTCCTTAGGAGGGTCCTAATGCTGGGAGGCATTCCCAATTATTTGAGCTCTGTGCTGGGCTATAACAGTGATCACATGATCATAAGCAATGACCAGGAGATGCTCATGGCTGCTCTGTCACTGTGCTGGAAGCATCTTTAGCAGAGAATTACAGTTCTTTGCATATGTGCAGTGGCTGGGCTTGAGGTCCCATCCATCCTGACACCGCATATATATATATACGTATGGCTATCAGGTACAGGTTAGGTCTAGGAGTAGAGGAATAAGCTGTAGAGGAGAACATTTAAAGACTACTGAAGAGAAGAATATGGTAAGCATTAGAGGTTATTCCTCTACCCATAGACCTAATGAGCAGTTAACCTTTGCAGTGTGGGAAATAGGGGGTTGGCTGCAAGGGTATTTTTTAGAAAAATTCTGGAATTGAATTTTAAAATATATCTCAAACCAAAACTTTTGATAGAACTTTTTTAGTTTTGATAGCGTTTGGAAGGGTTAGAGTTTCTGTTTTGTTCTGGTGTTTGGTTAGATTTACTTCTCTATTTGTCCTGTGATAATTATTACTGGGACAAAAGTTGATGGGGAATCCAAAATTTTAGTTTTCACCAGGAACTGCAGTTGAGGAGAAACAAGGCATTTGTTAAGGTGACAACTGGGGATTTTACCCTACTTTGAAGCTTTTTCCTATTTCTTTGGGTCAGGAAATGAGGTAAAAATTTCCAAACGTACAAAGTAAAACAAAGCCCTAACTTTTCCAAACTAAAAAAAAAGTTGTATGGGAAAAAAAATAAGTGCTATCACTAATTTAGTTTTGCAAATGTTTAGGGCTTGTGAATTCTTTCATCAGTCAAATTATCCAGCAAGAGAAGATATCAGATTAGATGCTTACAGCACAACTTTCTGCTCTATGATCATCAGATGTTCTTTAAATTAAGCATGTACGTGGAAGCATGCTTGTGTGCTCTGTAAACAAAATACAGGATTTGACTCAAGGTGTGAATAGTTGCTCCTACACAGCTTAAAACCACAGACAGGTCTTATTTGATCTTGAAATCTCTGCTGAGGGAAGAATGGAGACAAAACAACTAAAACAACCTTCAGAACAGACACACAGGAACGACGCACAACATGGAGGTTTGTATAGTAACAAGGGTGAGAATGAGCAACGCACAGATAAAAATAAAATATTCCCTCAACAAGATCTACAGAACATAAGAAAATGTGGTCTCAAAATAACAAAATATACTGTATACAGAGACAGGATAAGCTACCATGAGTTTTGTTACATTAAAGTGCTACTAAACCCAGTATTCTGCATTATCTGGTCTCCCACAGTACACACTACATGGAAATGCAATTATTTTAGTAAATATAAACTGCTAAATACCTTTTCTCATCAGCAGTTAGAGCAGTCTTGTGACTTCTATCAGTGTCCAGCTGAGCACTGGTTAAAGCTTGTAGGAGGAGTATTCTTTTTGCTCTAGGAGTCTGCATAACCCCCGACCCTCTGTCTGGACAGTGCTGATTGGCCCTGTGCTGATCACATGCACTCTCCCAAGAGGAAAAAAATTCTCTAGCAATATACACCAAACTGAGCATGTGCAGAGTGACTCCACATGATATGTCTTATCATGAGATAAGAGGGGGACACTGGAAAAAGGAGAGGATCAGAGAAGTCAGGATCAACCAGCATTTTTACACAATGGAGAAGATTAACCCCTCAGGTTCCACAGTGAGTATAACAAGCATGTTTTACTGCACATACAGACTGATTTTACTGTTGTGGGTTTAGTAACACTTTAAGGGTTGGTTCACACTCGAACCCGCATATTTTTGAATGTTCAATGGGCTGCCAAATGCAGAGGAACACACAAAGAGTAAAGAAAGACTTTTCTAGATGCATTTGGAGTTCCATTAACAACACCCACACACACTAGCAAGGGCAGCATGCCTTTCCCGTACTGCGTTCTGGTGTGAACAGCCCCTAAATGGTAAATTATTCCACATATCATACATACAACACAGTTATTCACATCTGTGAAGTGCCAAGGCTTCCTTTATATCCAACCTTAATGGTTCACTTTTGAGCACTGTTCTACAGTATTGAATATATGTAACAAAACGAATATACAACCAATTTTTTTTTTATTATCTTGTCCAATAATTTACTAAAATAATTTACAAAATGAGTACTATTTAGTCTCTGTTGTACATCCCTAATAGGATTAAAGTGGAGCTCCACTCAAAAGGGGAAGTTCCGCTTTAAGGCTTTGTCCCCTGCTCCCCGTTAAGGATTGGTACCTTTGGGGAGCAGGGGGGGGGGCAGTGGGCACCCAAATGTGACAGGTACCCGGTCCCACGTCTGCTGTGATCACTTAGGTGATTGAAAGTAGAAGTTGCCCTCCCTCCCCTTAGTCTTCTGTGACATGTGACAGGTCCCAGAAGACTATGGGACCATTCGCTAAGTGCAGCGCCATAAGCGCATACGCATTGGACACCTGGATGTGAAGCCGCAAGCTGTCACAATCGTATGCTCACATTGAAGATGACAGTGTCGGGGACACAGGATGGCCAGTGAATTCGGCCATTGTGCACACACCGCTGAATCAAGGGACTGGTGAGTGTCTGTTTTTTGGAAGTCAGTAGCTACAGTTTTTGTAGCTGCTGACTTTTTTTTCCAATTTTGACTGTAGAACCGCTTTAAGTAGAATTAGAGAAAAGAAAAAAATACATACATGTAACCCATTGAAATGTTATTACTTGCAAATTATTAAGATGGACCTTAGATGACGGTGGCCTGCTATTCAGGGTCACTTACATGGACAGAACAGCCCTCTGGAACTTGTATGCTGAACAGCAGAACTCAGCTGGTGAGCAGGGTGGTCAGGGACTACATTTCCCAAAAAAGGTAGCGTGTGGGTGGGGGCATATAAATATCTAAGCCCGGGAGATTGGCCAGGAGAGTGTGGGGAGAGACTGAAAGAGAAGGAGATGTGGCGATGGCTGAAGTGATGAACTAGGCCACAGAGTCAGGGTTGGAGAGAGAGGAAGAGTGGAAAGAGCCTACTGACCACCTGGTCTGCCATGCTGCCCAGCAGGCAAATCTGACAGCAGGAGACCAGACAGGACATCAGGTCTGAACTGGAGAGTCCATGGACTATCCCCGTATGCAGGGAAGGATGGACTGCTACGATCTGCCAGACTACTTTGATCAGGTCAGAGAGACCCAGTCACCCACTAATCAAGTGAATACTGGAAGTTTTCCACCTCAGCTATCTACCCACACAAAGTTGTGAAGATTAAATATAGTTTCCCCAGTTTGTGGCCCAGTTCTCCCATCTGTCATCGTTGGGATACATCTGCATTACAGTTTATCATACAAGCTGACCGCAGGACATGCAGTCGCCAGCAGTACCAACTGAAACAACAAGTTTCCCTTTTTCAACAAAGCAGGATTTCTACTACTGTTCATTTTGCCTTTGATATTCAGAGGGAGATGACTTTGTTCATAGACACTTATGCTAATTGTTGCTATTCATCACTTCAAGCCTGCCCTATGTTTAGTGCTTTAAAGGGGACCCCACACTAATTCGCTACCACCAAGAGGAAAAGTGTTAAATCTCCCTTCTTCTCTCACTATCTTTGTGTTACCATCCTAAGGAACTATATTCCACATCTCAATTCAACTTCATACCAACTGGGCCCCAACAAACACACAAAAGACACTGTAGTGTTCTTAAAGAGACAGTGCTCAATTTCAAATAGGAATTATTTTTCCTTCACATCCAATCCTTCTCATCCAGTTCTGAGGACCCACAGCAAGCTTCCCTGTTTCTGGATAGTTGTTCCTGCTCACTGGGGATTCAGCAGTCCCTTCAGATTGGAGGCAGTGGATTATTTCTGAAAGCAGGCCTACCTACAGTTATTGTTGCTTTACTGTGAATGTTGTTATTTTTGCTCACAATTGCTAACAGTGATCATATTTGCTGCATATATCAGTGTCATTTTGTTACCTTTAATTCCAATATAAACTTCATATTGGTTTATACTAACTTGTGTGTGAGTCCATTTTACAGTTGTGATTTCATCATTCTACAATTGTGATTTCATGAAGAAACAGACTGGAATGTTTACCTTTAAATCCCAAGAGTGTGTTGGATTATCTTTTGGATTATATGTAGCATAAAAGCATAAAATATGATTATACATATTTTATGGTCTGCTGAGCACCCAGGCCCATTTGTTTTCTCTCGGATATGTGTGCAGTGCAAACCACTGGATTATATATACTTTAATTGGCAATTTGCATTGTTGAAGTAAAAGAAAAACACACATTTTTATTTGCTTGAAAATGTGAATACCCAGAGTCACTCTGTTTAAGAATGGCTTAAACAATATATAGAGGTATTTTTGGCAGGGGTTGTGAGAAGAAGACATTGACCATTTTTATAAACATGATTAAATTTTGGACATACTAGATTATTAAAGCTGAACTCAGGAAACTTGAAAATTCTCCCTCGAAGTGGGTCTGTAACCACATTGGAAGGAGTAACCTGCTCATATAGATCTAGGGGGCATGGAAAATTAGATTTACTTACCCTACCCTCGACTGGTCCCTGCAGTGTCTTCTCCTTTATGATCCAAGTTCTAGACGTCATCAAGCCCAAAGCAGGGTCTATAGCCCTGCATGAGATGTGAGGACATTGAGGGAAAGGATAATTTCAACCTACCACCAACAGTAAATTGTTTATTCAGTATTGATTATTATAGTATGTTAAGCTGTTTTGTGGTTGAAAGCTGATTATAAATGGCTGCAATTGCTTGAAAATGTGTGTTTGATGGCCAGCATTAGGGTTACGGTACACCACTCATTTATAATTTTTATTTGGAGAAAGCAGTATTGTTATCTATGTTGCATGACATATCTTGAACTGTGGATATCAGGATCACCTTATGTAAGCAACCTGCATAACGATCTGCATAAATATATTCCTGTAACGATGTATTCTTTGGCCTGAACAGTGTTATGGCATAATTGCTGGTAACTGAGGAACAGTAAAACTGAGTGATGTTCAACAGTAGTAGTACTGGAGGACAAGTCTGATTTGTCGACATTATCCCCATAAAACACATATATTTATGTCTTTGCCTTTCTATTCCCAGTAAACTGAACACACATATTTGTTCTCAGAGCGCTTCCATGACCAATTTAAATGCAGGTAATTTTAGGCAAGACATTTTGTACCAATGTGTCTGAAGCCAAGGCCATAAAACAAGATTAGCACCCTTTTCATTTGTGGCACGATATCAACATCTTAACATCCAGATAGAAGTACAGAACAGGCCTAAGTATGACAGCTCATCCATCTTAGGCCCCTTTCACACATTCAGTCCAATCAAGTCCGCCTGTTTTTCAGGCGGACCCAATCAGACCCCCATTCACCCCTATGGAGCAGCAGGTGTAAACAGACAAGTGTCCGTTTAAAACCGCCTACCTCCAATCCGATCTGCTAAAAAGAAACTGAAGGGGATCTGTTTCCTTCTATCTAAGCAGGTCGGTTCAGAGGGCAGAGTATGGTTTTAAAGTAAAACTATAATAAAATTATAACTTAAACCAAAGTCAAAGAAAAATTGCACATCTGTTACAACTGCTATACAGGCCATATAATTTAAAGTTCTTAAAAATAAACTTTACATCTTGTTTTAGTGGCCCATCTCTGTTTGATCCATTGTCTGTGTGCTTGTTATTGACTTAAACAAGCATTTAGCAGGCTTCCAAATTCATATAACAAACTTGGCATTATCCATGTGGATAGCCATGTCAAAATGTGAGTATTATCGCTCAGCTGTGTGCAGAAAATTTGAACACAAAATATAAACAGCTCTATATGCTTTATATATTCAATAATTGATTTATGCCAGTGAGGTCAAATACCAGTTTCTGATAACTTCAATAATACACTGCTCAAAAAAAAGGATAAATAAAACTCCTGGGATATTTATCTGGTCAGTTAAGTAGCAGAGGGCGTTGTTAATCAGTTTCAGCTGCTTTGGTATTAATTAAATTAACAACAGGTGCACTAGATGGGCAACAATGAGATGACCCCCAAAACAGGAATGCCTTTACAGGTGGAGGCCACCAACATTTTTTCCCTATTCATCTTTTCTAACTGTTTTTCACTAGTTTTGCATTTGGCTAGGGTCAGTCACTACTGGTAGCATGAGGACCTGGATCCTACAGAGGATACAAAGGCAGTACAACTTCTCCAAGATGGCACATCAATATGTGCCATTGCCAGAAGGTTTGATGTGTCTCACAGCACAGTCTCAAGAGCATGGAGGAGATTACAGGAGACAGGCAGTTACTCTAGGAGAGCTGGACAGGGCCATAGAAGGTCCTTAACCCATCAACAGGACCGGTATCTGCTCCTTTGTGCAAGGAGGAACAGAATGAACACTGCCAGAGCCCTATAAAATGACCTGCAGCAGGCCACTGGTCAGAATGTCTCTGACCAAACAAACAGAAACAAACTTCATGAGGGTGGTATGACTACCATTAAGTATCGGGATGAAATCCTTGGACCCTTTGTCAGACTCTAAGCTGGTGCAGTGGGTCCTGGGTTCCTCCTGGTGCACGACAATGCCTGGTCTCATGTGGCGAGAGTATGCAGGCAGTTCCTGGAGGATGAAGGAATTGATACCATTGAATGGCCCTCATGCTTTCCTGACTTAAATCCAATAGAACACCTCTGGGATATCAAGTTTCGGTCCATTCAACGCCGCCAGGTTGCACCTTAGACTGTCCAGGAGCTCAGTGATGCCCTGGTCCAGACCTGGGTGGAAATACCACAGGACGCCATTCTTCATCTCATTTCGAGCATGCCCCAACGTAGTTAGGCATGCAAACAAGCACGTGGGGGGCCATACGAACTACTGAGTACCATTTTGAGTTGCTGCAATGAAATTTCAGAAAAATGGACTAGCCTGCTGCATAATTTTTTCACTTTTTGAGGTGTCTTTGAATTCAGTTCTCTGTAGGTTGATAACTTTTGTTTAGATCAAACGATGGGGCATCCTTACATTTATAACACATTACTCAGTCCATATTAGTATAGATATCCAGCATGATATTTTTCCCCATTGAGATCTGTTTTCAAAGTGTTCCTTTAATTTTTTTCAGCAGTATATAAAGCTGAATTCCATGTAAGGTGATTTTTACATAGTTACATTGGTGAAGCTTGGACTACTGTAAGTATGTATGTGGCTATACCTGTGGGATCTCCAGGAAAGCTGGAAGTAACTGTAGTAGGCATCAGCACTACAGTGATCTCCACTACCTAACTAGCTACTGGGTCAGGTAGCTGCTCTGCTGCAAAGTGAACACATTAGGTTGCAAATTCAGCATGGGAGCCATTCAGAGAACACTTTGCATTTTTTTTAAAATGAAAGCAAAGTGTTCTCTGATTGGAAGAGGAGATTGTAACCTCACTTAAAAGTATTCTCTGAATGGTGCCAGTGCCACACAAGAAACCTCCTGTATTCACAATACAGCAGGCCAGCCACTTGGCATGGAACCTAGAAGCTGGCGGAGATCACTGGAGTTATAGCGTCTGCTACAGTGGTTTCCGGCTATCACACCAATCCCTCAGGTATGGAACATACATACTTAAAGTGGTTGTAAACCCTTACATTTACCCAATTAAGTGACTGGCCTCAGGTCATGCACAGAGATGAAAGAAATCATCCTACATAAGTTGTACCCATCTGTAGTCTTCTCTTCTCTACACCAGTTCAAAGTGCTGAATTGATAGAGCTTGTCTAAATGATCAGAAAAAAAAGGAGGCAGAAAGCTGAAGTTTCACACTGTAGAGCTTAGTAAGGAGAGCTCTGAGAGCTGATTGGAGGGAAGGAGCACACACCTCCTCTACACAGCTCACAGGAACAGAGCTGAGGCTGTCAATCTTCTGGAGATACATCCCATCACCATTTTTCTCTTGGTGTCAAGAAAACCTGTCAGTGATTCATGCTGGTAGCAGAGGAACAAAGCAGCAGGCATAAATTACGTCTACTGCTCTGGATTGAGAAAAAGTACACAATATAGAGGGATATACTTTGTTCATATTTCATGTCTGAGGTTTGCAGCCACTTTTAGTCCAGGCTGGACCAATGTAAAACTTGCCATACCTGGAGTTCTTTAAAACGGGACAGTGGAAGTAAAACAGTCGACTGTCACAAAAACTATATTTTCATTGCCTCTCAGGTCATGGTTTGAGGGGCTCTTCATATCACATGGCACTTGATGGGTGAGTGGATAGTCGTGCCATATATTCATTCCTCAATAACTAAAGTCCTGGAATAATTTCATGGGCTTAGACCGCATTTTTTTAAATCTGTTTAACTCCTGTCTAAATGTATTCACATTTTCAAAGATTCGATTTTCTTCCTGTGTCAAAGAATTTCAAAGCCGCAGATGCAAAAGACATTAAGATGAAACGTTTATACAGACATACTTTTCCATCAGAAGAGGACCGATGAAGGGAAGGAGGACATTGTTATCAAGTGGTGGAAATAGGTATCAGTATCTCGCACACATGCACACACACAACAATATCTAGCTGGTAATGCATCAGCATTTTTCTTTACTAATTTCATAAACAGATTTGCCTATAAATATGGATCTGTTTCTCTCATTATAACACATACAGGCAGATTCACTCTTGATGTGGCTGGTTTTATACGCATAGTCTGTGCTGATCAAGAAGGAAAGGTTTTCTACTTATGTCTGATTCAGAGCATCTTAATTGCCAAAGGTCTTCCCATCGATGACTCAATGGGGTGGATTTACAAAGATTTGTGCAGGGACTGCCAGTGTGAAATATTTCAAGTTTATAATAATTTGCAAACTTTTGTACTTACTATACAGGTGCTATTAGAAATAATACAGATATGAAAAAGAAGCACAACTGCAATTGTACATTTTACATTACAGCTAGATTAAGAAAACCAAGTAGGAAGAGCAGGAAAAGAGTCATTCATAACTCTTTGCAAATCACCAACAATGACAATGAATGCAAGTAGTAGATATGCAATGGAACAGTGGAGAGCACCAGACTAAGTGCAGTAGTATGAGCACAGTTTGTGTTAAAAGACAATTGACAACTCACTTTAGGCTGTAAGACCAAAGCATGTCTCCATGATTAAAATCACTGCTCTCCATGGATCTGCATTGCAGTTGCAATGCTTTTCCTTAAAATAAATGTGTATTATTTATTTGTTTGTTTATTTATTTATTGTGAATATGTGGAATTGGCCTTTGGGCTGCACTAACACTGGTGTGATTTTGTAAAGCATCTTCAGACACATATGGCGCAGCACAGTGGTTAAATGGTTAGCATTTCCACGTGGAAGCACTAGGGTCATTGTCAAATCCCAACCATTGTCAAATCCCAACCATGGCACCACCTACCTGACATTTGAATGTTCTCCCTGTGCCTGTGTGGGTTTCCTCCCACATGCCAAATATATGCTGGTAGGTTAATTGGCTCCTATCTAAAATTGACCCTTGTATGTGTATGTATGAATTAGGAACCTTAGATTGTATGCTCCTTGAGGCTTAGGGACTGATGTGAATGTGCAATATATATGTAAAGTGCTGCATAAATGGATGGTGCTATATAAGTACCTGAAATAAAGTTGGATGACAAGTCATAGCCCATTGTTTTCAATAGCACCCTTTCAGAGCTATGTGACTTTGAAAAGGTTCCCGTACGACTCTTATGCAACTTGAGCGTCAGAAAATGTAAAGTTGCACTGGAAATTGTACAACTTTGCAGTCACACAAATGTGAACGGAGCCTAAACTGTTTATCAGAAATACTACTGCAGGGGTGAGCAAAATTACATATATATATATATATATATATATATATATGTGTGTGTGTGTGTGATTTTGCAGTTTCTGGTAGGGCATTCGCGGCCTCGGCTGTAAATCACTGAGTCCCGGCCAGTGATTACTCCCCAGCACCCGATGATCGCTGAGTATTACTGACGGGGCAGAGAAGTGTATGTAATAGGAGCAGAGCCGTACAAAGCAGTGTGCTTACAGTGGAAATCGGACACACAGCATACTGTGAAATAGCACGCAGCACACAGTTAACCCTTTGATCGCCCCAGATGTTAACCCCTTCCTGCCCAGTTCCATTAATACAGTGTCAGTGCTTTTTATTATCACTGATCACTGTATTGGTGTAACTGGGGATGTCAGTGACACCAAGTCAGTTCCCCCCAATGTCAGAATGCCCGCCGCAGTCCCGCTATAAGTCGCTAATCGCCGCCATTACTAGTAAAAGAAAATAAATTCCAGTATATATACCGTCATTTGTAGACGATATAACTTTCACGTAAACCAATTCATTTACACGTATTGGGATTTTTTAAGCAAAGACATGTAGCATAATACATTTTGTCTTAAATTTATGACGAAATTAGATTTTTTTTATTTTTTTTATTGGACATGTTCAATAGCAAAAATATAGTTTTTTTTCTCAAAATTGTTGGTCTTTTTCTGTTTATAGTGCAAAAAATAAAAAAACACACAGGCGATCAAATGCCATAGAAATAAAGCTCTATTTGTGGGGAAAAAAGGATATAAATCTCATTTGGGTGCAGCGTTGCATGACTGCGCAAGTGTCAGTTAAAGTAATGCAGTGCCGTAACGCAAAACATGGCCTGGTCAGGAGGGGGGTAAATCCTCTGGAGGGCAAGTGGTAAAATAGAAAATATAATGAGATCAAATAAGTATAAATACAAGGTAAAACATATTAGCAAAAAAAAAGTGCAATGCAAAAGAGAGCCACAAATTGGTGTTCCTGTTGCACATATTTTAGGAATGCTGCTTCCACATGTCTTCCAAGTATCTCCTCAACTAGTAATGAGGCAGAGATGTACGCTATGAACTGTGACATACATGTATTACTAATCCTGGCAGCCATCCACCATGAGCGTCTCAACGGCAGCATCCTGTGCAGACTGCCAAGCCCTGCACGAATCAGCCACATTTCACTGAACATGGCATTCTGACAAGACTTCCAGCACAACGCCAACAACTGTTCAGAGACGTTTTACATTGTAGGCTTTGCAGCATGCAAAATGCATCCCTTGCACTAAACATTGAGATGACCCACTCCACAATTCCGTTTACTGCTGATGATTCTTCCCACAATGTTTCACCAAGCATGAAATGGATGAATATTATGGGAGATTTGGACATTGAGGAGCCGAGATCTTCCAGGTTCTGTGCGGGCAGCTTCCCCTCTGCCCACTGGCCATAGGAGGGCTATTGCTCTGCACCTCTGCCATTCCTAGAAAGCCTATTTTTTTCAATGAAAACAAAGCATTCTCTGATTGGACAAGGTGGTAAGGGTAGTGATGCTGTGATCTCCATGTCATCCAATCAGAGAACGTCTTGTATTCATAAAAAAAAAAAAATACAAGGCATTCTATGGGTGGCAGAGGTGCCGAACAAGCTCCCCCCTGTAGTCAGTGTGCAGAGAAGAACACAAGCTGGAGGGATAAAGGTATCTAGTGCAGGCTACTACAATGATTTACAGCATTCCTATTGGCCCTCCAGATGTGAGATATGCATACTTTCATAAGTATTAGAAATAATCCTGGTGTTCTACTTTACCATTATTGCTAGATTAAATCAATGAGGAACAACAGAAAGCGTATTTGTGGAGTAAATGCTGCTCAATGCTCCTCCAATGCAAGGTACTTTATGAAACCCTAGGTGTTACATGATCTATTGCTGGAGAAGGGGTCAGCTACTCTAAACAGCTAGGCATTTGGTTACATGCAGCAATAAAGGGAGCCCGGAGCAGCATGTTCTCCAGAAAAAAAGATGGCTTTATGCATCTATCATAGCCAGACTGCCAAAATAGTTTTAAAATTACCATTTGAGTAGAGGCCAACTGTAATCATTTCTAAACTGACATTTTCCTGCAGAGATTACACTCCTGTCAGTACACCATTTAACATTTGTATGAAAGCACTGAAATCCGTAGCAGCAGTTAAACTATTTGTGTATGGCCAGACTACGGACAATCAGCACACAATAAAACAGTGTATTGAATTAATAATGCAATTATCCAAAAAAGATGAGATTTGCCAAATGCACAAACCTATTCATTCATCCTTAATTTTAAATAGATGATGCCAAAACTGCTATTTTTCCACTGCTGGTTACACTCCAATAGCAACGTTAATTTAAAAAATAAAACACGGCGTCTATATTCTGACCTACGATATGACATATTTAACTTAGAGGTTATTTAGCATTTTCCTTTCATTGTAAACTATATAAAAGGCAAGAGAGAAAACAGACGTTAGCAAGGAGTGGAGAAAGATTTAGAAAGGACATATTACGGAACATTCTGTATTCCACATAATAAAATATAATTCATTTTTATAGATATTTTCATGTCAATATATTTTATATCACAAAGGATGGTGCTCAGACCAGGAAGGTTTCTTTTATTCTTTTGTTTCTAAGAAAAATAAAACAAAAAAAAGTGAAGCTCGCTGGTTCCTGAATTACATTGCTTCAGGGAAGGACGAGTAAAAGGCTAGGGTCATCAGGAAGTTACTGTTTAATTAGTTGCAGTTTCCTTTTAGACAATTCAATTCTAAGTAGTAGCAGCTCTCTGCTGACATGTGTCCCAGAACCAGGGCTACCAGTTCAATAATTAATAAGGAAGCAGCTTAGCCACAACATGGCCATCCATGGGGCACATTTAAAGCTATGGGTGGCCCTGCCAACATCCTTACCCCAACATCCTTCGATCTGAAAATCGAAGAATCCAGGCAGAAAGTTTTTCTGCCAAACAGTATCTGCAGCCAATCAGATGCTGCCACTGTTCGGTGTTCTGACAACCGTGCAACCGTGAGAGCCAGCTGTCACAATATAATAGTCAGCTGAGCAGATTCATTCATTCATGCTGTTTTGTAGACCATTGGCTTATTCCTGATGGATATCCTTCAATCTAATAATTTAGAAATCCAGGCAGAACATTTTATAACTGAACAACAGCTGCAGCCAATCAAATGCAGCCACTGCTTGGTTAATTTGACAGTCGTAGGTGCCAGCTTTCAGAATACAATAGCCGGCAGGAGAGATTCCTCCATCAAACTTGTTGGCATCATCCTGACTGATATCATTTGATCTGAAAATTAGAGTAGCTGGGGAGAAAATATTCTGTCAAACAGCAGCTGCAGCCATTGTTTGGAGAATCGTGTGTACCAGCTGTCTGCAAACAATAGCCGGTTGGGAAGATTCCTCCATCCCCACTGTTGGATGGCCCTGTCGGCACCCTCTTATCTGATATTTAATGTATTTATTTATTAAAGATACTTACACAACACTTTACAAATACATTGTACATTTACATCAGTCCCAAACACTCAAGGAGAGTACAATTTAAGGTCCCTAACTTACATTCATGCATATATATATATACTAGGGCCAATTTACCAAATGACCATTTGGAAACTCGGGCAGTGCCCAAGGGCCCGGGGTCAGTAGGGGGCCCCATGAGATGCCCTTGGTACCTTTTTCATAGGCTTTTTTGAGTTTGGGCAAGGACACGGGGGCCCCATGATCCCCTATTGCCCGGGAGCCCCATGAGTTGTCAGTCCGCCCCTGGTAGCGTCTGGCAAAAAATAAACCAAAAACAGTATATATATATATATATATATATATATACACAGTATATACACACACAGCACATCTTAGCGAAACATGCACATTTCCCCTATTTTTCTTCTTAAATATATTGCAACTATAGAATATATCTGTTGAACCTGCCTGAAATAAAGAGAACTTATGAACGCTTGTGCTGCCCTGAAATCCTAAAGCTTGTTAACAGCCCTGCCCAGGTAACTGTTGTAGACTACAGAATTTCTCCTCTTATTTTATGTAGATGAGGTTTGTGTGGGGGTCAGGTGTTCTGTAGTTCTGTCCTAGGATGACATTACAGCTCCTGGAGGATAGGTGCACACTAGCCCGCATGCTGCGGGTTGGTTGAGGGTGCAGGATTTGATGCGATCCCTGCACCCGCAACGAGCTGCAGCCACATCGTGTTTCTCTTGCGAGATGTGGGGGAATGAACGGCACCCTCACGTATCTCATCCCACAACGCGATCGTGGGCGCGAGAAAGGCACGGAAACTGCAGATGCATGGCCCACATTAGGGTCATAGATACAGTTCAGAGAGGGAGCATTGTCACCCTAGAACAAGAAGTGTGTTACTGGAAGGGTCACCAGATGAAAAAAAAAAAGAAATAATTCTGATAAAAGAAAACTCACGCAGCCACAACATCTAAAAATTGGAAAGCTTCAATATATTACATTTTTCTTAGGTTTAGATACCCTTTACCCAATGCAATATAACTGCACCTGGCATTAAGACACACTTGTTGCCCCTTGTTAAAGGGGTATTAAACCCAAACGCAAACATTCTCTTAGATTGTAAGCTCCAAGGACCAGGCCCTCCTAACCCTCTTGTAGTGCACTCTATTGTTACTGTATTGTCTACCGTTATATTGTAAAGCGCTGAGCAAACTGTTGGCGCTATATAAATCCTGTATAATAATAATTCATTATATTGCAGCTTACCATTTCTTAGATGTGATGGCTGCATTAATTTGTTTTAGGCTTTCATTCTTCTATTTTCATCTGGTGATGCAGCCAATAAGTCTGTTGTTTTTCAAAAGAACAAGCTCTCCAGCAGGATGTATCAGTTACAGAGATGAGACACACCATTTAACACAAGCAGGGGTGCTTAGAATGATCAGCTTTTATCTATGTAAAACCTTTATCCCAAAAGGTCCGTACAATGGCAAAAATGTAATGTAATATTGAGAACTGCACAAAGGTCTTCTGGACAAACCTCTGCAAGATAAGAAACCCCATCAGCCCCTGTGTTACTAGGGCCTCATGCACCGGAGCTCAATGCCGCCCAGCCAGCTGCTGGCAGCCTGTAAAACTCTATGAGAGATAGAAAGCTGCTGTGGTTGGATGGGCCTGGATGGTGTATCAAATGGTACAAACGTAGTATACACCTAGAGATGAATGCCCAGAATACAAGAAGTTTGTGTTCCTGACACTCACCCCTGGGTGCATCACATCCTAAACATTATTATTACTCGTAACAGATAAAGTGACATAATGTTGGGACATATGAAAACACAATAAATAAAGTGCATAAATGGAAACCACAAACAGTGGTTAAAGTGATGTGAATGTCCAATATTATTGAACGTGAGGATCATAAGATCTCCAAGAAGTGGTCAAATTCTTTATCCGGAGTGGTAGATAGGGTGATCGATATGGAGTAAATTGCGCACTCACCAGATGTGCAAATTATTCACATATTTGAGATAAACTGTCTCATCAGGTCAGCCATAGCATCCACTCTAAAACATAGTCAAATTCCAGCTCCCTTCCGGGTCCTCCAACTGGTACCAGCAACGCCAAGTCTCCTCTAGGATGGGCTTTTGCGAATGGTGAGGCTCACAGGGAGCCCAAAAAAGGAAGCCACATAGTGTAATACTGTTTACCAGAGAAATGTTTATTCCCAAATAAGGGTGCAGTGACAGAAAAACAAAACAAACTGACTATGACTAAGTGCCCTTGCACGAAACGCGTAAGAGAGGAGCTACAGCGCCCTGACGTCATGCCATCATTTGGATACATGGTCAGTTTGTTTTGTTTTTTCTGTCACTGCACCCTTACTTGGGAA
Source organism: Staurois parvus (assembly GCF_062004578.1). NCBI lineage: Eukaryota > Metazoa > Chordata > Amphibia > Anura > Ranidae > Staurois > Staurois parvus. Next base: position 1,416,718 of record NW_028317973.1, on the reverse strand, counting down.
TAAACATTCACCCTATCTACCACTCTGGATAAAGAATTTGATCACTTCTTGGAGATCTTATGATCCTCACGTTCAATAATATTGGACATTCACATCACTTTAACCACTGTTTGTGGTTCCCATTTATGCACTTTATTTATTGTGTTTTCATATGTCCCAACACTATGTCACTTTATCTGTTCTGATCGGCACCTTGTATGCAACAATATTGTCCATATTCAGAAATTTGCACATTTGACCTTTAGCGTTGTACCCATCTTTTACAATATCATTTATTTAGAGGTTTTTTTGGTTGCCTTGGTGTTTCAGCTGCTTTATGCTTTGCAGCATTCGCTTAATTTTCTATCTTATATTATTACCACTCCGTACACCATCTAGCCACAACAGCCTCCAGGAGTTTTACAGGCTGCAGGGAGCAGGGCTGGACAATGCTCTTGTGCTTTCTGCCCATACCAGAACACTGGGATCTCATGCACTGGGGCTAAACGCACAAGGTGCATGAGACTTAAGTCATTTTATGAGTATAGTAGCATTTTAAAATAATTTTAGCAATCTCTAATGTGCTGTAACACAAGACATTTGGTTTGTTTTTCTAAAGGAATAAAGAATATTTGCGCAGCAGACGAAGCCTTCATTTATCGAATCATGTGCAGGATAAAGTAATGTGATTGGGTATTTAAAGTGAATAGAATTTCATTTTTCTAAATTAACATTATTTTTTGCTTTTGTTAAATAACTCCAAGTAGTTATTCTTTATACCAAAAAACTGAAGGCAGCGCTCTTAAAATTAATATATCTCTGAATGATTGAACTAGATAAATAAATAATATTGATATCAAACAAAACAATTCAAATCAATGTGAAAGGTAACTCTGTGAATAAACAAATAAATTTATGTCCAACAAAAAAGTCCACATAAATAATAGTGTTCATAAAATAATATTAGTGAAACAAAAATTCTTCTTTGATCTTTGTATTAATGATGGGACCAAAAAACCACAGTGAGAATCCATCACCAAATTAATTGAATCCACTCACAGAGCTCCACGCTGGGGAAATTATAAACCAGCTTCAACCGCTCAAGCTCTGGGAGCAACGATCTGCAGAAGCATACCCCAGCTGATTGAGACTCCTTCAAATAACAATTGGCTCCTCATATACTCAGAATGGAACATAAAGGAAGAAGAAAGGAATCCACATAGTGTAAGCAAAATTGATACAAGAATTTCACAATGTTTGCACAGCCAAGGAAAATCCCTGTAATGGGTCCAATATGTTTTTTTTTGTTTCCTTTGACCATCACCTCCATCTAGTGGCCTTAATGCAGTATATTCCTGATTTGGTTATTTCAGGAAAATACTGCACTATGGTCGTTAGATGGAGCTGGCAATCACAGAAAAAAATATATTAGACCCCAAACTGTTGCAGTTTTGTGTTTGTACCCTTCAAAATAGGTGGGCTTTACTTGTTATGTTTCATCATTTCACTTCACTTTATCTATATTTCCATCCAAATCTATGAATAGGTTGGGTACAATCACCCACTGGTTTATAATATTGTTCAGAAACACCAAGTTTATACCTCCCCCCTGATCTGCCTCTTCTAGCAGGTCCATCACTCTCCTGAAGATAGACTCAACAAACATTTTATTGATCAGAATGGAGAACACATCAGAGAAGCATACCACCAGCATTTGGTTTAGAAGTGGGAAACATTGATGGGATTTCTATGCCATCAAAGTCCTTGAGAGATATCAGTTTTGAGGTTAGCTGTCCTTTAAAACCATGATGGGGATTACGAAGCTTCAAATACTTTCGTTTACCATCCAAATATAACTGCTTACAGGATACAACAGGCATTCCAGACTTGTAAGACAATATGATGGCGTTCTACTCTCAGTTGCATTCTGAATTCTTCTATTGTCTATATATTGGTTTTTACATGTGTTTTAGTTGTTCTGGTAACCACATATATACAAGGTCATCATGGGATCCCTTGTTTGTAAACTTATTATCGTCCTGCATTCTGAATATGAAGGTCACTGCTAGAGTACTAACATATTGAGACAAGCACATCAATCACTGCAGGTGACAAACTAGCCCCATGTGTGAACACCACCCTATAAAGTGCAAATAAACAAACAAAACCACCTGGTAATCTAATAGGGGCCACACACAAGCCAAGTCATGGGATAACTGACCATCCTAGCCACACAAAGAGAAGGCCAAGTCAGATGCATTTTGGCCATGTGCGTGAACGCACAAAACACACCAACACGCAGCTGTCATCTTTAGTTGGATTCTAAGTGTTGGTCATCAAGGCCATTTTCTAGCACTGTGTACTGCTATACTGTAAATATTACCAGCTTTTGTTTATAACATCTCAGTGTACAGCCCACTATTTATGCCTAATAAAGTTTTTGGTGTGGTCTGAAAATTGTTTTGCGAAAAGCTTGAGAATTATCCAATATTGCTTTATTTAACCTGTTTTTCAAGCTTTCTTTCAGGTCATTCATCGTAAACATTGAGAGCCAATTTACATTGTTGCATTTTAGGCACACATTCCGATGCTATAAAACACGTGTCGTAGTTCCCCATAATAATAGTGTCTGTTTCCACCTCAACGCTGAGGTGTAGCACTTTTTTAAAGAGGATCTTCAGCCTTCCCCACCCCCATTTTTTTTTTCAAAACCCTCTCTACCATGATGTGGGTTTTGAACATTTCAAATACTCACCTGCCCAGTAGATCCAGTGGTGTCCTGCAGAATCCTCTAAGAATTCTGCCCCACTTGGTCCCACGTGCCATCATCTTATATGACCTCATCATGAGGCCTGCCGGTTCTTTTTGGTGGAGCCGAAGGGCCTCCCCCTCCATTATGCCTCCTGGGATATGTGACATTCATATCCCAGGAGGCAAAGGGAGAACAATGCACATAATTTTCCTAGGCGGCCAATGACATGTCGGGGAGCAGGGGTTGGGGGAATAAACTTCTTTGTTAAAAAAAAGGTGGAGTCGTCTGTCAACAAACAAAAAAAAGTGTGTAAAGGTGGAAAGGAGGGGTGGAGAGGAGGAAACTTGAATATGAGGGTGAAGATCCTCTTTAAATTATGGCATGTCTGATTTTTTTCTGCATTTCAGTACAATGGGAGGCCCAAAGTAGTCAAACGAAATGCATCTAAGTGCATATAACATGCATTTTGATACATCAGCAACAGATAATAACTAGCCTTGGTCAATGGCTGTTAACCCTATCCACTTCAAATCCTACATTCAAAAACGTATTGAAAAACGTGTCAATATGTGTCAAAATGCATGCCAACACAAATTGACACATGATAACTCACCTGCCTAGCACTCCAAAAAGAAAAAAAAACAAAACACTTTTAGGCCCCTTTCACAAAGGGCGTTCCATATGTCTGTTTTTCATCTTTCCGTTTACAGATAAAAAACGGGCACCCATATATTTCTATGGACTAGCGGATGTAAACAGATGATCATCTGTTTACAGCCGTTAACATCCGCATCTGTTAACATCCGTTTTTTTGAATGGAAGAAAATCCTATTTTTCTTTCGTTAAAAAAAAGGAACAGACGAAAAACGGATGTAAACGGACAAAAACAGATGGAAACGGATGAAAAACGTACATAAATTAGATGTAAGTGGACAAAAAAATGTAAAAAGATGAAAAACAGATGAAAACGTACAAAAACAGACAAAAAACAGGATGAAAAATGGATAAAAAACAGGTCAAAAACTGATGTATACTGCTGAAAAATGGATGTGAACTGATCTGTTTCTTCTTGGAAAAGATGTGATTGAACTGATGAAAAAAATGGAACACCCGGAACACACTCAGCTTTTTAGGGCTGTCATAGAGTGTGTCACCTTACTATGTTACTCTACCGCAATGGTCGTGCACGGACCAGGATATAAAAGCCTTACAGAGGGTAATAAAATGACACTGAAAATTATAATAGGTACAGTTCTATCTAATATTGAAGAACTGGGGGAAAGGAGATGTCCTTGGAGAGCCCACAGAACTGTAGGAGACAGTTCCCACCCAGGTAACGTTTTGTTATGGTAAGGCCTCCCTCACATGGCCAGTTACATGTGGCTGCCGGATTCCTGCAGCAAGATGACTGGGTACAGACTCAGACACATGGGTGTAGCATCAGGGGTCTCAAGGGTCATAATTGTGACCCTGCTCATGCTCCAGGGGGGTCTGTGCTGTCTCCCTGTCATTATCACAGGAAAGCGAAATCCAGAGCAAAGTGGAAGCTCTGAGCTTTTGGCTCCATTTTCAAGTCCTGAGCCGGAGAGTAACAGAGGAAGGACGGGGTGGGGCCAGCTCTGCTGGATGGGAAAATGTTGGTGCTGACAAGCAGGTGGGGATGGACACCGGGCTGTCACTGGGCTGAGCAAGGAAGGAGGAGGAGAGCACCATCCAGGAGCTAGTACTGCTGTCAATGAGGAGGTAAAAAGATACCGTCATACTCGTGCAGAGAACAGACACACACTGCCCCACCCCTCTCACTGACACTCACAGGAAATAGCCTTACAAAATCCCGTAACACCTCCTGAGGGGCCCCCAAGGGACTGCGGACTCCAGAAGCTGCAGATTTTACTGTGACAGCTTCAGCAAAATGAGCAGAGGGGGAGCTGGATGGGGAAACTGTAATTGTCAGCACGGGGGGGTAATGTGACATTTCCAGGATGGTGGGGGGGGGGAATCATTCATTCCTTGGGGGACCATCTGTCATTACTAGGAGGAGGGCACCTGAAGTTGGGCGTCATCTGTCATTACCTGATGGGAGAGGAGGTATCTGTCATTACCTGGTAGAGGAGAGGTCATCTGTCATTACTTAGTAGGGAGAGGAAGGTCATCTGTCATTACCTGGGAGGGGGAGGGGTCATCTGCCATTACCTGGTGGAGGAGAGGGGGGTCAGCTGTCATTACCTGGTGGGGGAGGGGGGTCATTTGTCATTACCCAGGGGTGGGTTCATCTGTCATTACCTGGTGGGGGAGAGGGGGGTCATCTGTCATTACCTGGGGGGGTCATCTGTCATTACCTTGTGGGGGGTCATCTGTCATTACCTTGTGTGGGAGGGGGGTCTTCTGTCATTACCTGGTGGGGGGAAGGAGACCATCTGTTATTACCTGTTGGGGGGAGGGAAGTCATTTATCATTACCTGGTGGGGGGAGGGTCATCTGTCATTACCTGGTGGGGGGGGCATGTGTCATTACCAGGAGGGGAAGTCATCTGTCTTTACAGGAGGAGGGGGTCATCTATTATTAGCTGAAGTGGGGGCTCTTGAAGGTGGAGTCATCTGTCAATACCAAGAGGAGGCAGAAGGGCATGTGTCATTACCAGGAAAGGGGGTGTTACTTTTCCCTAATATCCTGCATCTCCGTATCACTGCAGCCTGGCCAAGAGAGAGGTAACTGGGTGCTGTTTAATAATGTATAAAAGAAAAGTGTTTTTTTTTAAAAGGTGTGATATCTGCAGTGGCACACTCTCTGATCAGCCCCCCACCGGGCCCACTACAGTACCCCCCTCTGCCCCTGCTCAGCCCCGCTCTGAGGAAGAGGTTGTGTCCTCGAAACGCGTTAGCCAGTTGGTCATCCAGGGTTCCATCGTATGGACTCAGATGTTGTTTGGATCATACATCTTGTTCAGTTTGACATGCCTGTGTTAATATGTCCATTGTGAGTATGATACCTATTTTGTTTCTTCAATAAATTATTTTAAACGATAATGCACTAGGTCGGTGCGCCCTTTTTCTGTTTCTCCATTTGTATCCACGTTCACACAAGGTGGGGGCAGGCAGACCACACTGTGAGCTGCTGGGTGAAAGCGGTGGGCTTGTATGTGGTTCTGGAAGTCAGAGGGCCTGCTGAGTTTCCTTGTTTACATACAATCCTACCGCTTTCACCCGACAGCTCAGAGTGTGGCCTGTCTGCCCCCACCTTGTGTGCACGTGCAGATGGCAGCATGAGAGAGAGAAGAGAAAGCCATCATACAGCTATCATATCTTGGTGAGCAGTAGGAGCATCTTGGCACACGGTGGAAGGTAGTGGGGGCCCCAGGTCAACTTTTGCATCGGGGCCCACAAGCGTCAAACTACGCCTCTGCTCAGACATGTCCCGAACCATAGCTAATTGCTCTGTGTGGGACTACATGCGAACGGCAGTGGCTGCTCTCAGCACGCCATAAATGGGCCAAGCAGCTGCTGCTGATCGCATTACCTGGTCATTCCAGCTGCATGAATCCTCTGTTTCTTGCTGCAAGAATCCGGCAGCCACATGTAACTTGTAGTGTGAAGTAGGCCTTACCCTTTGGCAAATGGTTCAGTATTGTCTCCTGTATGGGCTCCACCAGGCTTCAAAGTAGTTTTTCCTCCTCAGACAGTATGGGGTTTATTTATTAAGGCTGGGGAATGCAAAATCAGGCTCACTTCTGTAAAGAAACCAATCAGCTTCTAACCTCAGCTTGTTCAATTAAGCCTTGGCAATAAAAGCTGGAAGTTGATTGGTTTCTATGTAGAAGTAAGCCTGATTTTGCACTCCCCAATTTTAGTAAATATAGCCCTATGGGTTTTGCATTCTATGGAGGGTATAAAGATAAATAGGTAGGTGGGGGGGTGTATATTTTATATAGCATTTGTATATAATATATGTGACTATACTACTCTTTATGTGTAACATTGGATGTTTTATGTGTGATGTTGGATGGGAATACAACTGTATTTCATTTTATGATCTTTACTGTAGAATGATAATACATTTCTCTAGATGTACCAGGGGCGGACTGACCATTTGGGAACTCGGGCACTGCCCGAGGGCCCGGGGTCAGTAGGGGGCCCCATGAGATGCCCTTAGTAGCTTTCATAGGCTTTTTTGGGTGTGGTTTGAGTGTGGGTAAGGACACAGGGGCCCCATGATCCCCTATTGCCCGGGGGCCCCATGAGTTGTCAGTCCGCCCCTGAGATGTACTGATCTAAATGGGCCCTAAATGTCCATTACTTGATAAAAACTGTTCTACCCAGTAAAACGGTCCCAAAATAGTTTACATCAACCATAAATGGCTGTTCAGGCCTCTTGCACATAGCTGCCCTTGTTTACAACTATGCTTTAATGCTTTTTGATATATGTACACAGGTTAGCTATTGATTAAAACTGCTCTTTTTTTAATAAGCAGAGTGTTGACTTTCATTGTCTTTTTTTTATTGACATGCATTTAAGGGCCTATTGATGACAATGAGAAGTGTTGCAATGCATGTTTGGTTATATCATATCTAAAACTGCATGAAAATGTGCACATAAAAAGGTCTGAATCCAGCTTAAATGTTAAATAATTTGATTGTATGTGAAAAATACTGCAGATATACATACTTTGTAAGTGTTGCTTGCTTCCAAAACATGAAATACAAGATCACAAATGCACATAGAAAAATCGGAAACCCTTTTCGCTGAATTCAATGAAATTCAGGCTATCATTTTCAAGTGCAAGTTGAAAAATAAAAGTAAACATCTGACTGGCTCAGATATCATCTCTATAAATCAGCGTTAGTTTTCAGGAAAAAAAAATACAATTTACCTATAAACAGATCACCAGATAGGAGAGTTAAAGGGAATCAGTCACCAGCAAAAAAGTGCATGAAAATAGAGCAGTTCACCAGTTAGAAACAATGTTTTCTTTTGCCAGGACTGTCAATACAATGACATATAACATTTTCTACAGTGTCAAGTTAAATAGTAGTGTTGAAGTTTAATAAAAATAGACCAAAATATCTTTAGGCTGCTGATTACTCACCAACAGCTTAATAGACTTATTGAAAAGTAAAAGGGGTTCAAATGTCTGAAATCATTCTGCACAGCAGTTATCTTGCTTTGCATCCAATAGATTCATTTAGCTGTTGAAAGTCAGGATATTTAGATGTCTGGTAGGCTGGTTGTAAATGGTCTGAGCTTACTCCAATCAAGGGACTCTTGTGAGGTTTAGGAGCAGGTCAAGCTATTTAGGACAACCCTTTGGGGTGATCAGGATGGTTTCTGACTGTTGGACATTCACTACCAGTGGATTTTAAGCACCCACCACATAGAACTCAATGCCATTCATTGTCCGGGAAGAACCCTCTATGAATGTTTTTAAAAGTAGACTAAAGGCACATCTATTTTCCCAGGTTTATAGCAACACCTGACAAATCCTTCTCTTCAAAGTTCCCAACACCAGTTTGATCAGCACAATGCATAGAATTTAAAGTTTTTATCTTCTTTACAGAGTTGATTTTACCACTTCTCTCCATCATCCAAGAACAAGCTGGATGCTTATTAGCAAAACATGTAGTTGTAAGATATTGATTGTGGTAGATCTGGAACATATACCATTTTGACGATATTATATAAGAATATTTTTGGCCTAGCTTACACTTATGTTGAAATAGAGCAGTTGAGGAGCATTTTAAAGCTCTCCTACCCCTGCACCAGTCACATATTTTCATGGTGACCTGACAGTTTTGTACACACAGGACGGTTGTATTTCTTTGCAATGTGCCACAGCAAAAGATATGTCCCCTGTATCATTCGGTGGGCACTACCACCACAAAACGAATTTAAGCCAAACACTCGGCTTGCAGTTGCGATGCTCTGTTCCTATTCAAGAACCCCATTTGGCTGTCAAAACACAGGCATTCAGGAGGCGCCAGTGTCACCTTCTGAATGCCTGTCAGCCACTCCTTTATTGCTCTTTGAAAAGCGATCTGACAGACTGACGCACATGTAAATTAACCATTAGGTTGTGATGTTTGGGGTTTTCCATTGTCCAAAAACATCACTGACAGCAGTGAAAATGCTTGAATATTTCCACCATGGCTGATCATGTTCTTGTCCTGGTTGTGTCTCCTATAGATTTTCCTGTTATAATGTCTCCCTATATTAGAAGACTTTTTCTATACTAGATGAGTTGACATTTTAATTTTGATAGGGCGTCTGCAGACATTGCTGGCTGGGGGGTCATCAGATGCAATAGAGATCAGAAAGGTTAGAACCCTTAGGTATCACCAGCACATTGGTGCTGGTGATACCTAATAGGTGTCAGGTTAGCATGCTAACTTCCCAGTGCCAGTTTAAAGGTGCAAGCATCACCCAAGTATTTTGTTTTTGCTTAGCCAATCATTCTCCTAGATTGTAAGCTTTAACGAGAAGAGCCCTGTGTTTTCTCTTGTACCAAACTGTATTGTAGCTGTAATGTTTACCTTCATTTTGTAAAGCGCTGTGCAAACTGTTGGCACTATATAAATCCTGTATAATAATTCCTTTTTTTGGGGTCATTGTTCCAGGTGACTCTTGGGATAATGGTGGTGAAAAGGGAACTAACTGGGAAAGCAGGCTTACTTTTGATCACTTAGATTAAGAAGCTAGTATATTGACTCCGAAATATTACTTGTTTGTAACAACTAAAAAGCCATTAGAAAAGCATTCATCCCCAATAACTTGGCTCCAGGCTGCCTGCAGGCTTATCCCACCTTCCCATATACAGTAGACCTAAAAGTGAACCATCACCCAGTGTGGCAGTTTATGTTTATGGATATATTGACCATGACCCACCAACTTCACAGACACAAATTTCATATAACCAGGCACAGAATGGGACAAAAAATAGGCACGGGCATTTTAGACTGAGCAGTCCATTTATTTTTTTAAAACCAAATTACAAATATTGACAAAATATGGGTTTCTTGTTTTTTAGTTATATAGATCCTTCAGCACTATAAATGCATGCTCTGCACCCTGAACATTCTCCTTTACCTTCATCCTTCTGAATCATACTCCTTCTCTTCTATCCACCGCCATTTCATTTTTTTTTCTATCAATGTCTACTCTACCTCTCTATGATCCTTCTCCTCCACATCCCTCTATACCTTCTCTCCTGTACTCTTCTGAGATCAAAGTCCACTGCCATTTTCTCCATACACAGCTCTCAGGCTGTGTATACATTTGTGACTCAATGCCAGGGATGTTCTTCCTTCCAGGCCCTTCTTGTCTTCTCTCATAGGACACATCATCAGCTTTATTTGACTAGCATGACAGGTGATAAGGGATGATGCAGGTGCCAGTGATTGAAGTAGGGCAGCGGATGGATGCCCGGTGTTAGTAACGCTACTGGTGCCCCTTCCTCCACATTACACCCACCCCCGGCCCACAGGGCAAACGCCCGGTGCGCCCTCTGGCCAGTCTGGGCCTGCATATAACAGAACTAAACCATTCAAACTGTACTGTATAATCATCTTTAGACCAGGGTTCCATGGAATTCTAGGGTTCCTCCAGAGGTTGCTAGGTGTTTCTTGAGCAATGAGCAACTTGTGCTTCTCAGATGAGTTTGTACTGACACCATTGATCTTTTTAGCTATCTGTAAAGGAGAATTCTTCCCACTGGCCATCACACTAATGTACCATGAGTTGTAGATACAGTAATTTTTAGAAAGCGTTACCTGACACTAGAAAGGTAGTTGAATGTTTCCTCTGTGTTGAAAAGGTTGAGGCAGGCTGCTTTAGACTATTACAACATTTGGTTCAGACTCTCACTTTATTTGTGAAAAGCAGCAAACAACACTTTATACAGATACTGTAAAAACAAGTGATGTCAAGAGTCCGAACTCAGTGATGATGTGTTTGTTCCAAACATCCAATATATGTGGAAGTTCCTACCTTCTAACATTCCTATAGAAATTGTATGGTGGCCAAATGGCCAAATAGGATAAATCATTCCTTAGGGAATCCCCTCAAAGAGTGAAATTGGTTTAATAAAGAATATCATTCACAGTTTACTTGACATGCATCAGGGACAATATATTGGCTCATGCCATGAAGACGCTTTTATCCTATTTTTACATCTGTACTGAGCCTGTAAGCAAATAGCGAGCAATTGTGAGTCAGATCGATGTGCTCAACTACCAAACACATTGCAGTGACACCTGTCAGCAACACTACACCAATGATGCATGGCCAGACCGGAAAAGAAAACTTCTCAGCCGACACTTGCTCAGAGACATTCTTCACCTCAACATTTGCTGGGATTGTTGAGGAAACATTTACAGATTTGTAGTAACAAGCTGTAAAAATAAAGCCAGCAGAAGAGGTCTTTGGAGCAGCTCTTAAGATTTAACAGTTTTATGAATAAAATATTTTATACAATTATTGGTACTATTAATGCCTGGTAATAGCAGATGGGGAGAGATTCTCTTTGAATCTGAGGCTAATAAAGAAATCATGTCATGGCCAAGTTAAGTGGCTTGCTATTGGTGTCCTTCTGAAAATGCTAGTTGTCAGGTTGTCCATGGCCAGGGGCGGACTGACCATTTGGAAACTCGGGCACTGCCCGAGGGCCCGAGGTCAGTAGGGGGTCCCATGAGATGCCCCTGGTACCTTTTTCATAGGCTTTTTTGAGTTTGGGCAAGGACACAGGAGCCCCATGATCCCCTATTGCCCGGGGGCCCCATGAGTTGTCAGTACGCCCCTGTCCATGGCTTAATATTTTAACAATATAGTCAAACAAATATGCAGCAAGTTAAGTCAGAACTCTGATTCTGGATCGACAGCTCAAAACATTTTTAAGCCATTGGATCTGCATAACAGTTAGGTAGATATCATATTCGGAAGGTGGTCAGCAACAGTGACCTACAAATTTTTCTTGTGTGAGGTCTCCTTAAGTCCCTGTTCACACTATTGCGGTGCGGGAAACTTACATTTCTGTTCAAATCCCATGCGATTCTTTGCAGTGCGATTTGAGCTTTCATTTTGTATGGCTCAAATCGCACCGCAAATCGCACCACACCAGCAAGGTTCACACCCATGCGATCCAATTCAGCCAATCTAGCTGTTTTTGAGGTGTTGTTAACTTAACATAGACACCTGCAGTGGTTTGCAAGATCAAAGTGCGATTGTGATGTGGTGTGGGAAACGCGCAGGAATTGCTGCGAATCCCACATCAGTGTGAACCAGCGCTTAATGTAAAAGTATTTGTTAGACGCCCATCATCATCTCATCATATAGATTTGACTACAATTAGACAAAAGACAATGGAACACAGTTGACTATATACTGTACATCTTACCTGCCAAAGGTTTAGACAAGTATTACAACTCAGATAACATCTTGTATTTGCCTGGGCAGGAACAAGTGGGATAATTCCTCAAGTGTGCCCAGGATTAGAGTCACCTTTGTTCTCATTGTGATAACAAAAATAAGTTCCATGAACAGGACATGATGCATCTGGAGAGGGAAGGGAGACCCTTTACTATAAGAATCTGATCCTTGGAAGATAAAAGGTATAAAATTAATGGAAGAGGGAGAATCTCTGACTTCTGAATCAACCGCGAGTTCAGGGCTTGTTTGATGGACAAGTGTCATTTTGTCTACTTAACCAACAATTTACAACTTCCAAACCCAATGTATTGTGAAAGTTTTTTTTTTTTATTTAGTTTGTTCTTTTAAGTATACTAAGGTTTCATTCACACAGGTGGCAGTAAAAGCAGACGGTTCAGCCGCTGTTTTACCACCCCGATTGCCAACCTAAAAGATTAGGTGCTTTACACATGATGCATTGTTTTGAGGTCATGGCAAACCCCATGTTATACCCCATGTTGAATTTGACAGGTATTACCACCACCAAACACGACCAGTGCCAGATTTACGTCTCAGGACTTTATAGGGAGAGAATTCTGAAGACCACCACCCCCTACCCCCCAAAAAAAGACAGTAAGACCTTTTTTTCCTGATAAAATATTTTATATAAATATTTTTATATGTGAAAGGGGAATGCTGCAGACTTTAATGTAAAGGAGTACACTGCAGACTGTGGGGAACACTGTTGACTGTGATGTAAAGGGTAACTGATGTAAGGAGGTCTCTGGTCACATGAAACCCCCCCCTTACACAAGAGTCCCCCTTACATCAGAGTCCTCAGAGTTCTCCTTTACATAAGAATCTGCAGGGTTCCCCCTCACAGTACAAGGGGGTCCTCTGCGGACCCTGATGTAAAGGGGAACTTTGAGGACTCTGAGAGAGAGAGAGAGAGAATACAGATGGGTGCCTTTCTAGGAAGGGCGCCTGTGAGCACATGCCTACCGTGCCTAATGGTAAATTCAGCCCTGAACATGACCTATTTAATACCATAAGCACCACACTACAACCACAAGCCAAAGAAAATACAGTTTCGGCTTAATATAAAAAAGGGCATTCAGTGAGCGGCAGTATCGCCTTCTGAATGTCTGGCACCTCTGCTTTACATACTCTGAAAAGTGATCCACCACAGATTGCTTTTCAGAGAGGGGGGTAAAGACTGCCGCAGGTGTGAATAAAAGGTTTATGTATAAGGCCTCATGCATACTGGGACTTTAGTCCTGGTGCATGAGACTCTGGCATTTAGGTACAGGTAGAAGGAACAGGTGCACAGTCCCCTGTCTGTTAGAAGCCTGTAAAACTCTATGAGAGGCTGACACCAGGGCAGTATGTGTCCAGGAAAGAAAGCCCAGGCATTCACCCCTGGGTGCAGACTGTCCGAAACATTAGCACCAATGTACTGTCTAGACGCAGCAGCTGTCAGCCTTTTTTACAGGCTGCAAGCAATGTGGCTGGTTGGTACATCTGTGCCTTCCACCTGCACCTAAACACCAGACTTTGTGTGGTCCATGTGTCTTATAACAACTGAACTATAGCAACCAGCCAGTCAGATGCAAATCTTTGCTGGAACTTAAAAGGATAACAGAATAAGAATAAATCTGACTGATTGTGCAACAAAGACAACTTTTCATCAAGGGCACATTGATATATGAGGCCCAAAACATTTACCAAATATTAGAACATTGGGCAACGCTTCGAAATGAGAAAACAGTTTTGCAAACATTTGCAAAGACTGTTGCTCTTTTAAAAGCTGACCCTATCACAGAACTCTGTAATATCTTTTTTTAGTGATGATAAATTACTAATACTGCTTTATATTCAAAGTTTAAAGTAGGCACCCCAGGAGGATTTACAAGCACACAGGGAAATTAACCTAAAGCAACAAATAATTATGTGCTCCGCTTTTCTTACCATAAAGTCCCTAAAGGCATGATTACACTTCAGGAAATCTATTTTGTATTACTAGAAGAGAGATTCAGTTTGTGAACTCTTAGATGTTTTCTGCAATTCTGCATGGCTGGCTCCTAAAATGTGATTTGATCTTCATCTGAGACATGATAATAAATACAGACAGTGTTCTTTAACAAAGAACACAAACAACATTTTACGTAGTACATTACAATATATCAATTGCCGATTAGTTTAAACTATCAAGGTTACTGATGAAAACATTATGTGAGTTTCTAGGATCGGGACATCTTGAAAAGGGAGTACTTGTAGTCAGTTGTTCATATTCATTTGTTTGTGAGTTTAACATGTTTTGTAGATTAGAAATAATTTAATACAGGTTACATTTACAGTACAACAGATGTATTTTAAAGAGCAATATGGTCTGCTCAAGAAAACTCTTAGTTATATGTAGATTTACTATAGATCATATGACTGGGTTAATAAAGATATTTCTAAACTAAAAATTTATAGCCAGGCAAAACATTCATAAAATTGATTCTTGTGCTTTGCAGGTACCATTGTTCATAGTAACTGCTACAACACAAACACTGAACTGTGTTGTGCATTTGGGAGGATACCACAGAGGACATCTTTAACAGGACCCCAGATGTTTCAAAGCATAACTGCAACATTATACCATGTTCTATAAAATGACAAATAATCAACAACAAAGAATTAAACCATAGGAAATCTACAAAGCATGACAGAACAAACAAAATAGCGATGGGATACTTTGCTTCTTCAGGGCCCTGGCAATTTGCAGTCATGGATTAACCAACACATTCCAAATTGTGGTACTGCTTGGACCTACCCCGAAAGCTTGTCCTCAAAATTTTATGTTAGTGCAAATAAAAAAGGTATCACGTCAGTACTCAATTGTTTCTGCCGCAAGTGCACTAATACGGCTACAATCACCTTAAGCAAATTGTACCAACAAATATTACAGTTGACTTCAGGGTGCCTGCTTAAAAGAAGGCAAGAGTGGCTTAAGCTAAATACATTTTATATTTTAAAAAGACCAAGATGTGACCTTGATCCCACTGAAATATTTTGGCATGATCTGTACTTGCAATCACATAAACTGTTTGTAAACCCTTCTTCATTCCTTTTGGCATATACTGTAGATTGGAAGACTATTAGTAACCAATCTTATCATACATCGTGGCAATCAAAGTAACAGAAATACCATTTTAACATTTTAGGTGATTTATTTAGGTCACTTGATGATTTCCTTCTTCTCCACACTGCAAGGCCCTGGTCTGTAGGCATGGCTAGGCCACAGAGCTTCACATGTTTTGGTGACATCTCTACAGTTCATACCAGCCTTCTACCCTGCATTGTGTACAAAAGGATACCTCTTCAGATGGCCTTTCAGCTCACTCCCCAACACCCCAGGTGCTGACTCAGTAGGACCCATGTTTGGCTGATGCATCTCTGCTCCTTTTTTTTCTTCTTCAGATTTCAAAAAGGTTTATTGTAAAAGATATACAGCAGTGGTCACTAAACTGTGGTCGGGGAGCCGAATGTGGCTCTTTGCTTGCCTTTATCTGGTCCTTGAGGCATTTTTCCTGCCACTAACATCAACGATGGGGCATAATTCTTGCCACTGCCACCAACCATAGGCCACTATTATTCCCATTGACACCAACAAAGGGCCATAATTCCTTCCACTGACACCAACAATCAGGCACTTTTCCATCTACTGACCCCAATGAGGAGGCAGTATTTCTCCAACTGACACCAACGATGGGGAACTATTCCTCCCCCTAATATAAAAGATGGGACATTGATCATTCCCACTGGGAACAGTCTGGCCCCCCTAAAGTCTGAAGGACAGTAAACTGGCCCTTTGTTTAGAATGTTTGGAGACCCCTGATATACAGCAAGCTACATAGTTGTCTACCTGATCCTGCTCCTACTCCTGAACCAGGAAAAGGAATAGGAGCAGGGCTTGGCAGAGAACTATGAGGTTGATTTACTAAAACTTGAGAGTGCAAAATCTGGTGAAGCTCTGCATGGTAGCCAATCACCTTTTCACGTTGGCTTGTTCAATTAGGCTTTGGCAAAAAAAACCCTGGAAGCTGACTATTTTCTATGCACACCTGCACCGGGTTTTGCATTCTCCATTTTTAGTAAGTCACCTCCGTATGTCTCAGCTTTCTGTACATCTGTACAAGTAGCAAGAAAGCTTTTTAAAATTTGGGAAGAAAAAAAGATGGAGGCATGGCCTCTTCAGTTGAAAATGTGTTCTTCCCTAATAAGACAGTTAGGTGTGCTGTAGAAGACACTTCCAGTCTCTGAATGAATTGATCTCCCTACCTGTGATGTGGATGTAAGGGACAGGAGGACAACAAAGCATGAACAAGAAAACTGGAGAAGGTGGCAACGCCGCATAGAGAAAATCAACATGCAGAAGAGTGTTGCCATCTACTGCAAAGATTTTTACAGAAAACTAAGAGCACAGATAATCAGATCATTTTATTTGGGAAGCTCTCATGAAGACTTAACTTCTGGGTTTACTGACATTCTACAAACATCCTAACCCAAACATATATTTATTTATAAACTGGAATGTTGTTCTGTACATGAATGCATTAAAGAAACTCTGAACTGCTACATGGGACTGTTAAGCATCTGCAAAAAAACATTTTGTTAAAGTTATTGCCAATAACTGAGGCTATACTAGTTACTAAATATAAGGCTTGACATACTCTTTCCATCCATAATCTTGATGGTTTAATCCATTTGTTTATTAGGATATGGTAATGTAAACATTGTGTGTGTCTGTTAAAAAAAAGATTGTCTTTATTTGTTATTAGGACTTACGTCAGTGTACATTTTAGGAAGATTTTGTTTTAGAAAGCTTGGAATTTGGAAATTACCAAAAAAAAAAAACTCCAGCAGATGCATATTTAAAAATGTTCTTTGCCTAGAACTACTACTGTAGGTATCTTATCCTTACAGGACACACATCTTTCTTTTCTATTAAGTTTATTTTTTTTTTATATTTTTTGCTATATGGGTATTTATATATTATCCTATCTTATGCCCAACAACAATGGTTAAGCAGCAATTGTTTAACTTTAAAACCTGAAATGACCAGTTAATGAGCTTTAAAGCACTATACAAAGAACAAAGTATCAAGTTCCAGACTTTTGCCATCACAAGGCCACTGTTAGCCTACATGTTCTAGCCAAACTTACAGCACTGGTTACGTTTAACAAATCCAATGTATGTGGGCAGCACAGTGGCTAAGTGGTTAGCACTTTCACCTGGCAGCACTAGGGTCACTGGTTTGAATCCCAACCATGACACTACCTGCTCTGGGTTTGCAAGTTCTCCCTGTGCCCCGATGGGTACTCCCATTTCCTCCCACACTCCAAAGATATGCTGATGGCCCTAGTATGTATATGTATTAATGTGAGTTAGGGAATTTAGATTATAAGCTCTTTAAGGGCCGGGACTGATGTGATTGTGCAATATATGTGTAAATGGATGGCATTATATAAGTACCTGAAATAAATAATAAGTATCTAATGTTCTGCTGGTATAACAATTTAACAGTTTGTGTAAGTATGCTATGATCACCAACATTAAAACCAAGTTTCAAATATGTGTCTTGTAGCCATTCAGGGAACGTATTTATAGTTGACGGAGAGTTCTTACTGTGAGCTCAATTCTCTCAATTCTGAAAAGGCTGCATGGCTGAGCAGAATGCAGGTTAATGTGCATCTGAACCCAACATTTTTTATTAATTTTGAATCATTTGTAACCATAACCTATTTTACCCAATTTGTCTCGAGGGAAAATTTCCAACAGGAACACTTAATCCACTGGTTCCTGGCCAAGACAGGCTTTTCTTTATTTTAGAAAGATCTCCTGACACTTCCTGCTGTGGCTCTGAGATAGGAAGTAAGGAAAAGTAAAGACAATTCTCCCCAATAGGACACATTACAATACCAAAAAACCTGGCTGGGATTCAATTCTTCCCTACTGTATCAAGGATGAGAAAATATGTCTTGACTTACACTTTAAGAAAGACAAAAGGCACTGATAACCATGGTCCAAATACGCACATGTATGAGGGCTGCTGTTAAAAACTATGGGGCCCCTGACAGCACAACCCCCCCCCCCCCCCACAGAAAAAAGACACAGTTTACTATAATTCATTTATGAATGAACACAGTGGGTGATTGGTACCGATCACTCATTGTGTTTATTTGGAAAAGGAAGGGGTTGGTAAATGTGATAGCCTGCTGCTAGCTTGGGCTCTGTACAGGAGGACTGGTGGTATCCCTTATCTATGGCCCTGACCAGTATAGATAGTAATTGATCACTACTATGTGTTTGCAACCAGCAATCCTTTGATTGTTGAGTGTAGTTTCAGTATGGCTAAAAGGTGTCTCTCCGGGATGCCAATGGCTGTAGTGTGACTGGTCCCACACCTACAATGGTTGGTAAATTCCACGTACTTTCCCAAGTGTTTTCATTTTTTTCTCATTTCTAAGGCCAATATATTCCTAAGGCCTCAGTTACGCTGCCACTGTCAAACCTGCATTTATATTCATTTAGAAGACATTTCTAGACACATATAAATGCATGTAATGTGCAGGACGGTTACATGCGAATAGAGCCTTCAACCGACCCTACATGCAGACAGTGTGCATCCAGCCTCTGAATTTCTGCAAGATCTGGCCACAGTTAATCGGCCTGTTTGTATGCGGCCATAGCACAAAGGGTTGCTACATCCAGAATGTGACGTTTAGCCACCTCTGAACGCCGCAATCTATGCACCTCTGGCCACCCATATGAGTATAGCGCAGGAAAAAGTGATCTGGGAGGCATAAAAGTTATTTATCTTTCTCAGATAACCTAGAAAAGCTCAACACTGGAGTGCCAATATGAATGAGGCCCAAATACAACGCTGAGTAATTTAAAAACAATAATGTAATAACATATCCTTTACTTACAGGTAATTATTTATCATTTAATACAGTTATTTCCTGCTCATTAGTAAATTTCATTTGGTTATTTGCAGAACATCCATGTCTCTGAAGGTTCTACAGACATAGGATAAAGTTCCATTGACCTTGTTGATACAGTCTGGATAGTCAATAACATATATTTAGGGTCTACCCAACCTTGCCAAACTTTCCCTGGCTGACCCTTCGAGATGAAAATCCGATCAGCTAGGATGGATTTTCCTGGGCAAACGTCATTGCTTATCACCATGAGATAAGCAGCCTTAAATGCATTTATATGGTTGGTCTTACACAGGGTTATGTTAAACAAATGATCCAGTTGTTTAAAGACTGTTCATTCACGCACATCGAGAAAGGAGATTTTTTTTTACTTTTTGCACAGATCATCTGAGTTATACCCTATGGGCAGATAAAGTAGCATAAGTTTTTGATCTGTAGTCAAAATGAGAATGCAGAAGAAAATCTGACATTTTTACTCTAAAATTCATTTGCCATGGTTGATCTTGGTTTACTGTACTTCAGCTTGATGACAACGTGCCATTGCGTAAATATAAAATACTGAGTTAAGGCTCAGTGCCAAGGATCTAAAGCAAGAAACATTTTCCTAATATAATTTTCCTCATACGACAAACTGTATTAGGTTAGAGTCACTGTTAACTTTGGTTTCCAATTCAAATAAAATCCCATAGCTCAAGACACCTTCAGCAGTAAAATGTCAGACAGCTGAAAACTCTAACGCTTGTGACAATCCCGTGTCAGGATGTAGAAGAGACAACATGCTGCCCGCATAAAGGTGTTTGGAGGATGTATAGGAAAATGTTGTGATTGCCATCTACACTTTTTAAATGCTTTTATAACCAATGGGTCACCCAAGGTTATATCTGAACTGGTCACCGGCATTAGTTAGTGTTATCATGTAGGTACATCTGATTGCTGCCAAGAGATCCTATTTACATATTAACGCATAGACATGGAAACGTTAATCACACGTTCATGTCTACATTTCTATGAATTCTATAGACACTCCCAGCACAAGCATTTTCTTACAGGAACAACGTTTCACCTCAAAATAAGGGTGTCTGTCACTGTCTGAAGATAGATATAGACAATGTATATGTAAAAGTGGACAACACTGTGACAATAATCTGATATCTATGGGCATTTTACACAACTGACTAAAGCTGGCTATACATGGATCAATATTTGGCTGGTTCAGTAGTGACTGGCCAAATTTCGATCCATGTATGCCCCTGTGGTTGAACATAAGTCGATCTACCAATCGACTTCTGTTCAGTCACCCTCTTGGAAAAACATCCTTGATCAGTGCTGAAGGCAGTAGACTGTAGCGCTAATCTGTTTATTATGATGGGGGGGGGGAGTCTCCCCACTGCCAGAATACAATGACAATGTGCAGAGTGGGGAGGAATCAGGCCAGATTTTTCGTTCAACTCGCTGGTCGAATGAAAAAAAAGGACTCATCTATGGCCAGCCTAGGACCGCCCATAGATGAGTCACCTCTTTTTTCCTTCAGCCAGCGGGCTGACAAGAATAAAAAGAAAACTAAAAAAAAAAAGCTCCCAAGCAGTGGCGGACTGACAAGTCATGGGGCCCCCAGGCAATAGGGGATGATGGGGCCCCTGTGTCCTTGCCCACATCCAAAAAAGCCTGTAAAAAGGTACCAGGGGCATTTCATGGGGCCCCCTACTGACCCCGGGCCCTCGGGCAGTGCCCGAGTGCTCGAATGGTCAGTCCGCCCCTGCTCCCAAGCAATGTGGATGGAGGAATCTTCCCCGCTGTGCTGTTTTCTGACAGCGAGGACTCCTCCACTACCAGAATACACTGATCAGTGCTGCAGCTACTGATCAAATTTAATTTTTTCAGCTTTCCCATTGTACAGAAGCTGATTTTTAGACTGATTTCTGGCAAGTAGGAAAAGCTATAGATGGATCAAAATTCAGCTGGTCCCTGTTGAACTGGGTGAATTTTGATCCATCTATGGCCAGACTAAGGCTGTTGGGAAGTTCAGATGAGTAAGTAAAAAAAATCACTTGTCTGACTATTCATTGCTGCTTTCATGGACTGATTTTTAACAACATTTAATTTGAGTACCATATCAATGTCTTGATTTTCGTAGAAAGATTTTGGTTTGCACAGATCTGATGTAATGTGCATATGACTAGTTAAGATTTTTCCCATCCTGGAGAAAATTGAATGATTAGAAATTAGTTTGTTCCCATGAGATTTGACAAAAATTTTCCATCCTTGTCCTTGGATATTTTTCACTCCCTTTGGTCAGAACCAACTCTTAGATAGTTGAATGAACATTCTGAAAAAGACAGTTTAACAAAATTCTACAGGTGTAGGTCTATGTTCATTAAAGTGTACTGTATCTAAAGCCATTTTTTCCTATTAGCACAAATAGGGATTTATTTATCAATGTCTAATCTGAGTGATTGCTTTCCCATCCTGTCCTATAGGTGAAGCAAAAATTAAAGGCCCCAATATATTGTACAGCGCTGAGCAAACTTTTTGGCGCTATATAAATTCTGTATAATAATAATAATAATAATAATAATTAAAAAAAAGGAAATTTCTCTAAAATGAGTAAAATCCATTCTTAGACAGTTGTTTCTGGGACAAATGTCTCCATTGGAAGATTGATCCTCAATAATTGTTCTGGTTACAACTTTAAATGTTTAATTTTCTCTACGTTTATTCCAGTGACAATGGTCAGCAGGCCAAATAAAAAGGATGACTCTCTCTCTAGTGGGGATGAAGACAGCAAAATGTAACCATGAAAAAGGGGACCAGTGAATCGCCCATTTGAGATTCTCTTTTTGGTGTGGTGGCCGTTGTTTTGCTTATGGATTTGTGTGGTGTCTCCACTGGCCGTGTACATGGGACCAGGCAAGAAAGGTGACGTTGTGGGATTCACACGACATATTAGCAATATAAACCTGACAGGGGTTCCAACCCTTCTCATCACTCTATCCAAAACTTGAAAAATGTTTTGGCTTTAGATACTCTTTCGATAACTATGCAGGAGATTTGCCATCTGCAGTGTCATCAATGGTTGCACTTAGCACCAGTGATGTCTATAAGGGTTAAAAGCATTAACATCTTTTGTAATGTAATTTTGAAATGCAGAGTCAATCCCTGTAATGTAGCATGATGTTGAAGGCATGATGGCTCTATGAAAAGGTTGCTTCCATTCCGATTGACGTTGCTGTTTTGAGCAGCAGTAGGTTTTGGTCCCAAAAATAACTTCAAAGGGACCATGGACAAGAGGTCACCATTCCTATCATTTTTAAATAACATACTGCCCAAAGGTGAAAGATACATAGTAGTTACATCTCTATTTAAGTGACTCTGTGGTCTGTGATAAGTCATCGGATGAGTATGTTTTATAGTATTCCTACTACAGCATAAGAAAGCAGTTGTCTCTGAAGAATTCTCTGAGTGACTGGTCTGGATGTTCTGTGGTTCAAATGTACAGCAAAATGGAATACATAGAACAATATTAATTACATGTTGCCTTAAAATTAGGTTCTTGTTGAGGAGACAGGAATGAGCCCTGAGGCATCATTTTCCTGACATTGTACTTTATGGACCTGTTGCATAATCACTCTTGTGGCAATAAACGTTTCTGCTATGTCACTCACACATCAGATGTTACGACTGCTTCGCAATTTGTGGCTTGAGCATGTACTTATCCAAATGAATTTGACAACAGGCTTGAGCTTTGAGTCTCGGTATTCTTATGTATCAAACTTCTCTCATTGAATTGACAATCAAATAGAATAAATGCAATAATAACACAGCATGCTCATTCCATAAAACATACAATCACCTACAGATAGTACAAGGCAGTTATTGATAAATATTCCCTTAGCAGTTATTGTTAGTTATGATGTTTAAAGTTTAGGGCTCCTAACATTGTAACACATACACTGCCATACAATTTTAACATGCACTGTAACATGTTTGTTACTTTTAAATGAGAATTTTCCTATTTTTATTGTTCATTCTATCACAGAGTACTCAAGCACATTGCAACACTTTTCCATGCATTGCGATAAAATGCAACTTTATTTATTTTGTTAGGTGCAAACCAACACAAGTCACATGTGTGAAATACCACTAACACAAAGGCATTTTGCTTGGGTTTACTTTTAACTGGGCTGAACAATATAGCTCAGCACTGGTGGTATGAATGACCCCCTATTCCAGGGGTAGGCAACATGCGGCTCTCTAGCTGTTGTGGAACTACATTTCCCATGAGACATTGCAAAATTGACAGTTACAGCTATGACTTGCAGTGGCATGATGGAACTTGTAGTCCTGCAACAGCTGGAGAGCCTCAGGTTTCCTACCCCTGCCTTATTCCAAGCCAGTCGTTTTCAACCTTTCCACTCCAGAGGACCTTTCAAGTCTCAGGGATCCCATGCTAAAATTATTTCATCATGGTGAAGTAGAAAAATGCCCCTTACCTAGGTGATCAGTTGGAAAAATGCCCCCCTTATAGTGGTGGTACAGATGCCACCCTTACAAACTGCTAAAAAGAACATTGGTGTCATGCTGCTGGGTCTGCATGGTACTGAACCCGGACCTATCCAGGATCCATTAAGCCATTCATCAAGCTCAAGGAACCCCTGTCCAGGATCCATTAAGCCAAAGTTCAAGGAACCCCTAGCACCATTTCAGGGAACCCTAGGGTTCCATGAAATCCTGGTTGAGAATGGCAGCTCTAAGCCCTTCCAACCGCTGAGGAACTGGAGATTTCAGCATGACCCATGTTCTGAGCATGTAGTTCTTCAACATCCGGAGTGCCACATATTGCCCAGGTTTATTCAATGAAAGAAGAGATCCACATGCCATATGATAAGGATGGTAAGTATATACAATACCCTGCCCCAAAAGAAAGCTAGTATTCAATGCACCCTAAGACAGAACAATAGGCAAAACCTGCAATGAAGACATGTTAAAATGAAGGCTGTAGATAAAGACATCACCACAACAGGTTACTCCTTGTAAAGCATTAAACTAATAACACAGGTAAGCGATTTCTGACATGTTCTTACGGAGACCCATTTCACAACAGCTGTGGATTGCCTGCCATCTAAAATTACTATGGTAACCGTTTCAGCATTCATCACATTTACAACTTTTCACACTGAAATCAAACTTTTTTTTTCCATAACTTTCTACAAAGAACACCTCAGGCACGAATGCCACTGTAACGGATATAATTACAGTGGAAATAACGTTGAGCGTATAAGTGGATCAACTTTTTTGCAAACAACAAAAACCAGCGCATTCCCCAGCTGAAGGTGGTGTGTAATGTACAGATATCAGTGCTTTTCATTCAATATTTGAAGAAAGCAGAAAGGTGTAATAAGTAAATGTGTACAGACCTCTTCCAGCAGTTGGTCAACTCTTCCCAAAATAGCTGTCTCCATTTGGTCTGCGGAGACTAAGGCAGATAGCTGAGCGTATCGCAGCTTCTCTAAATCAGAAACCCTGGACTGTAGGTCAGAAGTTCTACACAAAACCAGGAGACTAAGGAGCAGAGAAAATACTGATACAAGGGCAAACCCGCATCCCAAGAGTGCAGGGAACCTGCTGCACTTCCCATAGTCCTCTGTCCTACAGGGGATGTTCTTACAACTCCTAGTGAAGGCACCACTGTGGCTAACAGCACCTTTCCACACTTCCTTCCCTTCCATGCTGCCCAGAGGAACAATAAATAAATAAATAGAATAAATAATCCACAATCTTAATCCAAGGAGCAGAATCCAGAATTTTTGGCTGGTGGTCAATCTACCCAGGTGGATCAATAGCAGCTGGTCAGTAGATGCCAATCAGGTTACAGGAATGAGGCTGGGAGATGCGAATAAATAGATGTCTGGCACTTTTATATTTCCAAGGAATAAACTATAACAAAAAAAAAGTAAAAAAAAAGTTTTTGGAAAGTTCTGTCCCGTTACTGGTCTGGTTTGTAATTTCCTTCCTTGTCTTTGTGAACTTCACTGAGTTGTGAGAATTGTAAAGAAGTCCCACATAAAAGTCCCCATTAGGAAGGTGTAATTCTCAACTGGCTGGGAGCTGTGCTGTGGCTGATCCTCTCTCCTGTGTAACATGACACACACTGCTCTCTCCTTGTGAACTGCAGGGATCAGATGAGCCAGCTGGATCACCCCCCCTCTGTGTAACCTCCTCCACTCCTCCTTGCACACTCTCAACTGACTTATTTATTTATGCAAAGTGCCTGGGAGGGGATCCGACCATGGGACATCCTATCCCACCACCCCTCTAAATCCCCAGAGCACCTCTCATCAGCTTCCCTCCAGCTTTGAAGTGATACCCACAGCAGATATATATAGGAGACAGCAGGAAGGGTTTGTAAATCCAGGACTTTTTCTAATTCCTGCCTAACCCATATGCTGATATCACATCATATTCATCTATTTCACTTGTAGAAAGTTAGCCACAACTTTTTCTTACAGTCCCTTTTTTTTTAAATACTAAAATAAAGCTCTCTGATTAACTTTCCTTTTTATCGACATGTTTGGAATAGTTGCTGCACGGTGACCACACATGGCCAGCAATTTTATATGCGATCGTATTGTCGATAATGTAACATTTGGGAGAAAAATGTGATCTGAGGATTGGAGTGTCGAAAAGATACACATAATGATCATATTGATCCATCTACTTTACTACTATTGCATTTTCCGATCACAGTAATTTTCATAAAATCGATAGTTTATAGATTTGATCATATTATTCAATTTTGTGAAGAATCGTTTAGTTGGTTTGTTACGTGTTGGCCACCATGGCAGTGCAGTAGCATTGAGTTCAAATCCCCCCCCCCCAGGGATATGAATTATGTATTATTAGACCCCTATTCATACTTGAGGGCTGGTTCACACAATGTCCCTACATGAATCCCACAGGAATGCGGTGTGTGTTCCTGTGATATTCAACCGCATGAAAAACGCACTCCATTTGCATTCTGCAGCGCGTGTCCATAGTTAAAGTTAATGACACTCCAAACGCAGGTCGCAAATGCACTACATATGCCCACACCAGATTGCATGGTACTTTTGTACCATACGATCCAGTTGCAGTGCGCTTAACCACTTCCAGTCCGGACACTTTTACCCCCTTCCTGTCCAGGCCAATTTTCAGCTTTCAGCGCTATCACACTTTGAATGACAATTGCGCGATCATGCAACACTGTACCCATATGAGTTTTTTAGCATTTTTTGAGACAGATAAAGCTTTATTTTGGTGGTATTTATTCATCACTGGGATTTTTATTTTTAACCACTTCCAGTCCGGACACTTTTAACCCCTTCCTGTCTAGGCTAATTTTCAGCTTTCAGCGCTATCACACTCTGAATGACAATTGCGCGGTCATGCAAGACTGTAACCATATGAATTTTTTAGCATTTTTTGAAACAGATAAAGCTTTATTTTGGTGGTATTTATTCACCACTGGGATTTTTATTTTTTTGCTATATAAATGAAAAAGTCTGAAAATTTTGAAAAAAAGTGTTTTTCTTATAAAATTTTGCAAATAAATAATATTTCATCATAAATCTTGGGCAAAATGTATTCAGTTATCTTTTAGTAAAAAAAAAATATAACCCAAATTAGTTTATAACCTAAAATTATAATTTTTTAAAAACATTTTTTACGATTTTATTTTAATTTTGTATATTAATTATTTAGGTTTTTTTTTTTACATACTGTCACCCTAGCAGTACAGTGTCACCATGATGACACTGTACTGCTTGTGGGGGGTGATGAAGATTTTTTTTTTTTTTTTACACTGATTGCTTTTACACCCATAAAGGCTATAAAAGCAATCATTTCTCCTTCTCTCTGACTGCATTCTTGCAGCCATTCAGAAATACTGTGTGAGCTGTGATTGGTCACATGGTACAAGGCTGTTGTGAATAGCCTTGTACCATGTGACCTCTATGATGACTCACAGATTTCACACGTAGTAAGCAATGATGTCAGAAGTGACATCTTGCTTACTACTTTGCATGTGATCACTGATTGGCCAATCACTGATCACATGATCGGGACCTTGCACAGAGGTCCTGTACGACGATCGTTGTTCCACTGTGTCCGGAGGACACAGCGGGCACCGGATCACGGTGCTGCGCACTCCCAGGGAGTGCGCACAAGCAGGGGGCGGGGAGGCTGTTTATAAACGGCCACCCGACCCTGCACTGCCACTTTCCGGCTGTTTATATACAATGGCCAGACGGGAGGTGGTGAAATAAGTAAAGCATGCACTACTTTTGCTACAGTGAGATTTTAGCCCATTCAAACGAATGGGCTGAATCGCACCACATACAACCACATATGAATCGCACAGGAACACACAGCCATTCTTGGACGATTCATTTGCGTCCATGGTGTTTTTCCCTATGCTCAACATGGAGAATCCCATTCTTTCCAATTGTCCCCGCTCACACATGCCTACTCAGTCGCCCAACATTCTAATGATTGATGATTACACCATCCTCTGCACAATTATCTAAGACAAAAACACAGAGGGGGGACATTTAAGCCTAGTACACACAATCAGAAAATCGTACAAAAAAATACAGCTTTCGAAGCGATTGTATGATTATTATTATTATACAGTATTTATATAGCACCAAAAGGTTTGCTCAGTGCTGTACATTATAGTGGGGGACAGAACATGAGACAATACAGTAACAAAACAAAACACGAGGGGTTCGAGGGCCCTGCTCTTTCAAGCTTACAATCTAGGAGGGAGGAGATAGTGGTACAGGAGAAAGTGGCTGTGGGGGATGGAGTGGTAGGAGGAGTGGAGGAGATCGGCTGTTAGGTGAGGGCGGGGTAGGCTTCCCTGAAGAGATGGGTTTTCAGGGTGCGCCTAAAGGTGAGGAGGGTAGGTGACAGTCTGATGGATTGGGGTAGTGAGTTCCAGAGGATGGGGGAAGTCCTGGAGAAGTCATGCAGTCGGGCGTGGGAGGTGGAGACCAGGGAGCTAGAAAGTAGGAGGTCTTGTAAGGAGCGAAGATTAGGTAGGGTGGTATTTGGGTATCAGATCGGTGAGGTAGTTTGGGGCAGCATTATGAATGGCTTTGTATGTCTGTGTTAGTAGTTTGAATTTAATGCGTTGGGCAATCGGAAGCCAGTGGAGGGAATGACAGAGGGGGGGTGGCAGAAGGGGAGCGGTTGGTAAGGTGGATGAGTCTGGCCGCTGATAGACTGAAGCGGGGATAGTCTGCGATGAGGTAGGCCGGTAAGAAGGGAGTTGCAAAAGTCCAGACGTGAGATATTAAGGGAGTGAACGAGTTGTTTAGTAGTGTCTGGGGTTAGGAACGAACGGATTTTGGAGATGTTGCGGAGGTGGAGTTTGCCAATGATTGGACATGGGGTTGGAAGGACAGGTCTGAGTCTAGAGTGACACCTAGGACTTTGGCTTGCGGGGTGGGACTGATGGTGGCGTTGTTGGTCGTGATGGAGAGGGGGGGGGCACAGGCTGGGGGAAAATCAGGAGCTCAGTTTTGGAAAGGTTCAATTTGAGGAAATGGAGCGACATCCAGTCTGATATGTCTTTCAGTAGGTGGGTGATACGGGCGGAGACTGAAGGGGTGAGGCGAGGGGTGGAGAGGTAAATTTGTGTGTCATCAAGAGCCTTGGGGGACCCCAACAGAGAGGGAGAGAGGGGGGGAGGTGGTAGCGTTATAGGTAACGCTGAAGGACCTTTGGGATAGATAGGAGGAGAGCCAGGAGAGAGCGGAGTCTCTGACGCCGACGGAGTGTAGTTTATTAAGGAGGAGGGGGTGGTCGACTGTGTCAAAGGCCGCGGAAAGGTTGAGGAGTAAGAGGACCGAGTAGTGGCCATTAGCTTTGGCGGTTAGCAGGTCATTAGTGATTTTGAGTAGGGCGGTTTCGGTGGAGTGTAGTGGACAGAAGCCAGACTGTAGTGGATCAAGGAGGTTGTTGTCAGTGAGGTGGGCGCTTAGGCGATTGTAGACTAAGCGCTCAAGGAGCTTGGAAGTAAATGGCAGCAGGGAGATGGGTCTAAGGTTGTTCAGGTCGGTGGGGTCCAGGGAGGGTTTTTTGAGTATGGAGGTGATGTGCACGTGCTTTAGGGGGGAAGGGAATGCGCCAGTAGAGAGGGAGAGATTGAAGATGTGGGTGAGGGAGCGTAGGATGGAGGAGGAGGGTGACCGGAGGAGTTGTGTGGGGACAGGGTCAAGGGGGTTAGTGGTGAGGCGGGCTTCTGAGAAGACCTTAGTGACCTCCTCAGTGGTAGCAAGGCTGAAGGAGCAGAGTGTTGGGGAGGTTATAGTGTGCGGGACGTTAGGTGTGGTGGGGGGTTGGGCGGTTGCGAGGTCAGAGGAGGGGAGAGTTGATGGGGTTATAGTGGGAGGGAGGCTAGGTGGGGAGATAGGTTGAGCATTGGCGATGTCCTTACGGATTGCGTCGATCTTATTTTGGAAGTGATTGGCAATCTCGTGGGCGGTGAGTGAGGTACTGGGTGGGGGTGGGGGGGGGGAGAGTAGGGAGTTGAAAGTGGAGAAGAGGCGGCAAGGACAGGTGGAGAGGGTGTTGATGAGGGTTACGAAGTAGGCTTGTTTGGCGGCGTGGAGGGAGGAGGAGTAGGTGATGAAGGCAGATTTGTAGAGGGAGAACACTCGAGGGGATTTGGTTTTGCGCCATAAGCGTTTCAGCGCATGACTGCGTCATTTAAGATTTTTAGTTTGGTCGTTCTGCCAGTGTTGAAGCGGTTGGGGTCTAATGCTGCGTGTGGTTAGGGGTGCTAAGGAGTCTAAGGCAGCTGACAGTGAGTCGTTATACGCAGTAGTGGCCAGGTCAGGGCATGACAGTGGAAGGATACTGTCGTACAGACGGTCAGCTGCAGAGTGGAGAGGGGCCGGGTTCAGGTTGCGGAGGTTACGGCTGATGATAGTTTGACGTTTGATAATCTGATTGTCAGTTACCAGTTTGACGTATGATAATCTGATTGACAGTACCCAGCTTTCGTCCAAAATTATTCGAAGGTACAAGCATGAACATTTTTCTCGTATGATACAATACATTACATCACTTTAGAATTTTTATTCTGTCGTACGAGAATTTTTGTAACTTTAGTAACCTCTTCATTTTCAATATGAGACTAGCATGCAAAAAAAAAAAAAAAAACGGATGATCATTCATCCGATATTCTCATCTGTGTATGGGGCCTTACTAAAACTGGTGTACTCAGAATCTGGTGGACCCGTACATGGTATCAAATCAGCTTCTAACTTCAGCTTGTTCAATTAAGCTTTGGCAATAAAACCTGGAAGCTGATTGGTTTCTATGCAGAAGTAAGCCTGATTTTGCACTCCAGTTTTAGTAAATAACCTCATATTATGACTTTCAATATATTTTTAAATAAATTGAATATGGCCAAAATTGTAGCATTTCAAATATATGTCAATATATTTGGGAAGAATATTTTTAAAATATATTTCAAATATATTTTTCTTTCATGTGGGTTACTGGAGAGCAAAAGGAAAAGCAACTGATTGACAAGCTCATCTCTCGTCTCCCTGCTCTCTCCTTCTGTTAGCACATACCTTGTCAGCACATGAGCATTGCAGCACCACTGATTGGCTCTATGTCCTACCGTTACCTTCTCCCAGTTTGAGCTCTGCTGTACAGGAGACTGATACCAAGTCCTTACACAGTTTCCTCTGTAACAATAATGTACATGTAATGATATATAAAAGCTGAAGTTTAGAAAAAAAATGTTTTTTCCCCATAGCTGCCATCATGTCACTTAAACTGAATTATGTTGGATGAATGAAAGGACTCTCTCCTCCATTCAGAGATCATATTGCATTCTCAATGCATAGCTTTTCTTAATTGATACAGGGGAATCCATCAGGGGGAATCCATCAGACTGTCTTGAATGCAGTTCTGCTTGAAGACAGAAGCTATTACCGAGTGCCGTGCCAGAAGTTTACAGCCAGGAAGAGGACCGGGCACCATGAAAAAAAGATTTGACAAAACTTCAGCTTCAAAGAAGTTTTGCAGTCATGACATACACTTTCATTTTCTAACATCAGCACAGTAATAGCAATACAAACTATAGTTATATTTAACAATCCAATATAAACTTACTTGGAAAAGCTCCTTTCATGTTGTGAGTTCTGCCTGTCTGCTGGCCATCTCTTTCCATAATGTCCTGGATTCCCTGCATGCTTTGCATTTTCTCCATTTCTTCTTTTTCTGTCATTTACTTTCAATCTCTAAGGACTACATATCCCATAGTACCTTGCTGCCTGCAGGCAGTGATTCCAGTACTGACCCCGCCTCCTGAAACCCCTCCTCTCAGCAGCTCAGTAGATCAGAAGGCAGGCTCTGTGAAATGTGTGACACAGCAGTGCCTACTCACAGGACATGATGAATATACAGATTGTCACAGAATTCAAAGATGTGTGGGATTCTTCATAAAATAAGTTCAAGGCTGTTCAGAGTAATAGTAGCAGGCTAGAAATAAATGAATTACAGAGTGGAAATGTAATGATTTTACAAGTTGATCATAGATAGGATTTCTTTAATTACAGAGTTGCATTATTCTGTGTATTTTATATCTACCTGGGGTTCAGCTTAAGCCCCCATTCACAATTGTGAACGGGGCCGTATGCGTTTACATGCAGGAACAGCAGGGGTTTCTGGTGATTAGCTGGGGGATAAACCTCATTGACAGCAACAGGAGGCTGACACCTCCCACAGCTTATCATGGCCATTCGCATATATCTGCTCTGGCAGCACTTACCTGCAAATGATCAACTCTGACACAGAGGGGGTCATTTACTAAAACTGGAGAGTGCAAAATCTGGTGTAGAAACCAATCAGCTTCCAGGTTTTATTGTCAAAGCTCAGGTGAACAAGCTGAAGTTACATGTACAGCTGCACCAGATTTGCACTTTCTAGTTTTAGTAAATAACCCCCAGACTGATCACATGCAGGCAGGGCTTTGTTTTTCAGATAATAGGTGCAGGAACTCCCACTTTCCAAGCCACCCCATGTCTCCGCTCCCTGCCCACCTTCGAGCACTGTCTCTGGATTCCACCCCCATCCGCCTCCCAGTACCATCCCTTTCAGAGAATATGTTAAGTAGTTTAATGAAATGTGTTAACGATAACAAGGAAAGCAGTCAAATAGACCCCCTCCAGCAACAATAGATCCACCCACAGCAATAGACCCCCCCAGCAACAGTGTACCCTCCCCTCCGCCAGCAACAATGGGCCACCTGTAACAACATACTCCCCAGCAACAACAGACCTATGGCAGCAGCAACAGATCTCCCCGTAACCAGCATCAATAGACCCCTCCGTCAACAGAAGATCCCTCCCAGCAGCAACAGATACCCCACCAGCAACAATAGGCCTCCCCAGGCAAATTTAGTCCCCCAAAAATAGATCACTCCTGTGACAATAGACCCCCAGCAGCCAGCATCAATAGATCCTCCAGCACCCTCCCTTTACTTTCAGAGGGGCTTCCTTCCTCAGCTAATTGTTGGGAACCCCCCTCTAGGGTTCCCACATGTAATTGCACATGGCCCCATTTACAAGTGTTAAACCTTTTAAAAATGTTTACTGCCACCCACATACAGTATGTCATACTTGGGTGACAGGGAGGGATTTATACACAATCTTGGCTGCTATTAGACCAATGATGTCTCATTAAAGAGAACCTGTCACAGTAAAAATTCTATCATATAGGGGGCTCTTACATGATAGTAATAAAGCTGAGTGAAGAAAAAATGTAAAAATGTAAGTTAAACCCAATTGCCGCATTCACTCATGTACAAATATATAAGAGCACACCTCGGGGCTACATTGACTGTGCTTTTATATTATTTCACACACCAGATTGAGAGAAATAATTGTAGGGTCAATATTCACAGGTAACTCCAAACTGATGGTCTGGTGACCTTTTAAACCACCACCTATGGAAAATGATGGGTATCAAAGTTCAGTGCCATGTCGCCGATGCACACAATTTTAAGGGTTAAAATGTTTGGTATCTATTTACTCAATGCAACTTCATCTTTTGTATTTTACCAAAAATTGGATAATATATTCCATTTTTGTGTAATAAAATGATTGTTAATGCATTTTGTACTAACATTCTGCATTTGATAAACCATTGTATTAATATCATGTAATATATAAAATTGGTACTGCCAGCATTTTACTCTCCAGGGTCTCTGCGTTAATGTTTGAGGCTCATTTTCTGACCTGAAATTATTTTTTTAATGTGTGCAAATACCTCTGGCAGAGTAAGGCTCCTTTCACACTAGCAAGTGTTCACCAATCCCCTAAAAAGCGATCTGCCTTGGATTGATTTTCAGAGAATGGTGAAAGGAGTTTTGCAGGCATTCAGGAAGCAATCCTAATGCCAGCTTTTTTTTCTCTTTTATTGCTAAACAGCAAGTTTGCATTGCAGGACCACGGTTCAACTGTGAGCCAAATGTCTGGCTTGTGCTTGTGGTGCAGTCCCATTCACTTACATGGAAGAAAAAATGTAATAAAAGACCGCGCTCACTGTACAAAGCAAAATAAACAAACCAAAAACAAAATAAATAAAGAGCTGCACGTCAATCAGTCCACAAATACAGACCGAGATGCATTAACAAAAAATGAGCAGCGCTTTTAAATTGTAATTTTGCTCCCTAAATGAACTCAATCAAGTATATGTTCAAACATAAATGAATGGGTGTTGTTCATCATTCTATATGGCATGAGCACAGAGCACTCTCATGGACATTTGTCACATATTAAGTTATGTTTACCTATTTTGCATAATATTTTGTATATCATATGTGTTGCATTTTTTGTTGGCATTAGGCACTTTTATATTTAACGTTTTTATTGTTTACTGTATTTGGGGATTGTTATATATTTTGGCACATAGTCAATGTGGGTGGAGGTTACATACATATTATTTCATAATTTGAGGATTGGTATATACAGTATCTCCCAGAAGTGAGTACATCCTCACAATTTTGTAAATATTTTATTATATCTTTTCATGTGACAACACTGAAGAAATGACACTTTGCTACAATGTAAAGTAATGAGTGTACAGCTTGTATAACAGTGTAAATTTGCTGTTCCCTCAAAATAACTCAACACACAGCCATTAATGTCTAAACTGCTGGCAACAAAAGTGAGTACACCCCTAAGTGAAAATGTCCAAATTGGGCTCAAAGTGTCAATATTTTGTGTGGCCACCATTATTTTTCAGCACTGCCTTAACCCTCTTGGGCATGGAGTTCACCAGAGCTTCACAGGTTGCCACTGGAGTCCTCTTCCACTCCTCCATGATGACTTCACGGAGCTGGTGGATGTTAGAGACCTTGCACTCCTCCACCTTCCGTTTGAGGATGCCCCACAGATGCTCAATAGGGTTTAGGTCTGGAGACATGCTTGGCCAGTCCATCTCCTTTACCCTCAGCTTCATTAGCAAGGCAGTGGTCATCTTGGAGGTGTGTTTGGGGTCGTTATGTTAGAATACTGCCCTGCAGCCCATTCTCCGAAGGGAGGGAATCCTGCTCTGCTTCAGTATGTCACTGTGCAGGTTGGCATTCATGGTTCCCTCAATGAACTGTAGCTCTCCAGTGCCGGCAGCACTCATGCAGCCCCAGACCATGACACTCCCACCACAATGCTTGACTGTAGGCAAGACACACTTGTCTTTGTACTCCTCACCTGGTTACCCCCACACACACTTGACACCATCTGAACCAAATACGTTTATCTTGGTCTCATCAGACCACAGGACATAGTTCCAGTAATATATGTCCTTAGTCCGCTTATCTGCCTCAATAGATCCTCCAGCACCCTTCCATTACTTTCAGTGGGGCTTCCTTCCTCAGCTAATCGCTGGGAACCCACTTCTGTGAGATACTGTATATTGTTGAGCACATAGTTTATGTGGGTGTAGGTCAATTTTGAATATAATTTTGCATATTTGCATATTTTGCACTAAGTTGTGGTTGATACTTAGCACTTTTTTGCATTTATATATTAATTTATGTTTGAACATACATTTGATTGAGTTCATTGGGAGAGCACAATTTCCAATTTAAGAACGCGGTGCATTTTTTGTTTATACTTAAATGGGAAAGTTTGACAGGTGATGTCGCCTGTCATACTCTGCATATCACATTAAATTGTCGCAATGTAAAGCATCATGACCGTCACAATGTCTGAATGTGTACTCACCATTGGGGCACCCTCTTGTTTTTAACGCCCACTGGCCGCCCATGTGAAAGGAGCCAAAGGGTTAAAGTTTGTGTGTGTTGATGAAGTATCCAAACTAACACCCATGTACATAAACTCTGTTGTATAAACCAATCTATAAAGGCATAAAAGTATAACTGAAAGTGCAGGTATATACCACAAATAAAAGATTGCAAAGCTAGTAGCATAGCTACAAGTGAAATAATATTTAAAATGTAATTTACAAATACAGACCTCCTACCCGATGTGAGATGGAGTCTCCGCTTGAAAGAGCTTACAATTCAGAGAAAACTGATGGTATTATGCGATAGCTGACGGTATTGTGAGCTGGTTGATGGTATTTTAAGGCTCTTTTTCAGGTCCTAACAAAGGCTGTTATTCATTTCAAAAAAACATTGTTGGGGATTAATCTCCCGCATCAAACATGCATTGCACAATGCCACCAGTTGAGATAATATTTGTCTCTAAATTCCGGAGGTCCTGCTGTATGCAGAGGAGGTGTTATACAAGGAGAAAATAGCCCAAACTGATAGGATGCACACTTATACTATAAACAAGTCAATAAAGAAGAATGAAAATAAAAGACATAATGATTATTTTAATCAACATTGGATAATGCATTTTATTACCATACTGTACATGAATGTTACATTTGCTATGCATAGAGCATTCACTGAGCAGGAATAGAGACAACACTATTGGAGGAGAATCCAGAAATCTGCAGCCGAATGTTTGGTTCTGTATGTGTGTAATGTGTCAAAGTCCAAACAAAACATTACAAAAAAATAACAAACTTTATAGTTGCTGAAAATACACTGGTATGTGTACCTAATTACAAGAATCATCTCTAACGATGTGTCAACATTCTGCCCTCTTTGATCTTCTAAAAGCTGATTTTTGGTTAGTTGCCTTTAACATTTGATTATATTATGAAACCTCCCCCTCATGCTCCAATGTGGGTAGCCAAG
Source organism: Staurois parvus (assembly GCF_062004578.1). Taxonomy (NCBI): domain Eukaryota; kingdom Metazoa; phylum Chordata; class Amphibia; order Anura; family Ranidae; genus Staurois; species Staurois parvus. The sequence continues at coordinate 1,380,333 of NW_028317973.1, read as the reverse complement.
ACAGTAGTTGGCTAAAACACAGGGCAGTAATAGGCAACTGTAAACATGGAACACAATGATCTTTTTTTCCATATTAAAGTGTTACTAAACCCACAACAGTAAAATCAGTCTGTATATGTAGTAAAGCATGCTTGTTATACGCACTGCAGAACCAAAGGGGTTACTCCTCTGCATTGTATAAAAAAGATGTTTGATCCTGTCTTCTCTGATCCTCCCCTTCTTATACTGTCCCCAATCCATCTGCTGATAAAAAAAGAGCCTTGAACACTTCCTCCTCTTCCCTCTGCTCTACCCTTCTCCTCTCGTCACCTGGCCTTTGATATTTATATGCTCCCACCCACACGCTATTTCCTCCCTTAGCACCCTGCTCACCATTCAAGTCCTGCTCTGCATATACAGTAAAGCAGGCTTATTATACTCACTGTGGAACCTAAGGGGTTAATTCTCTGCACTGTGTAAAAACGCTGTTTGATCCTGACTTCTCTGATTCTCCCCTTCTTCCGGTGCCCCCTCTTATCCCCTGATAAGATATATTGTGTGGAGTCACTCTGCACATGCTGAGTTTGGTGTGTATTGCTAGACAGTTTTTTTTTCTTGGAAGAGTGCATGTGATCAGCACAGGGGCAATCAGCACTGTACAGACAGAGGGTCCTGCAGTCTCATAGGACAGTGAGAGGAGAATGAAAACTCCTCTTACAATATTTAACCAGTGCTCTGCTGGACACTGATAGAAGTCACAAGACTGCTGTAACTGCTGAAGAGAAAAGGTATTTAGCTGTTTATATTTACTAAAATAATTGCATTTCCATGTTCTGTGTACTGTGTGTGTACTGTGGGAGACCAGATATAGTGAATGCAGGGTCCTGGGTTCAGTAACACTTTAACATTTAAATAATTCTAGAGGTGGAGTTATTAGGCGGCCAGGTACACAAGTTTAAAAGGTCAGTTCAATAAGAATTTATTTCCAGTTTATGTTAGACTGTAAGAGGTGTATTAATAGACATCCTCAAAGTTATTAATCCTGTGAAACTGTATGTACATTCTGTGTGAATGGGGCACTTTCTCTCCAGGTTGAATATTTTTTATTCAGAAGAGTGAATGAGGACAATACCTTATTATGGCCACTAGATGGAGCTAATGATAATAGTAAACAGATATTTATTTTCTATGGTAATGAACACCATCTAGTGGCCATAAACTATGTTTTCCCAATCCACTATGTTCTGCATGAATGAAAAACATTCAACTTGTAGAGAAAATAGCCAAATAACACAAATAGATCAGTGATTTCGTTCTTAAATATACACCCCTGAGTGTGTTTTTTCACAGGCTTCATTCACATTATGCATTGCATAACTGTGGGTTAAGGTGCACTGCATTATTTTGGATTGTTCATTATGAATGGACTTGGCAGTGCACCTTAACACAAGGAAAAACAGACATACACCATTTTTAAAATGAGTGGCACTGCAATACACTTCACTGATAACACATCGCCATGTGTTGCAGTAAACACACATCTTGATGTGCTTTAACGCAACCCAATATTGTGAATGAGCCAGTAATGATTTTCTATGTCTTCAAGGCAGTGAGAACTGTACACTTTAGATCCTATGCATATGTAGCACCTTCTAGTGTGCTAGATAGGTAAATTTAGCTTGGCTCACAGGTCAGGATGGAAGGCTCATGAAAACCTCTAGAAGTCAGTGGGCGGGTGTACAGGGGTGGGGATCTGAATATTCATGGGAGTTTGACCAATCCTTAGGCAGGAGGCCTGGCATGGTGGTAAGACCTGCACATAAATATTGAAGTGCCTGGTCAGCAAAGGTTCTGTTGATTGAGTGGATAGAGTGCTGAATCGAGATTTGTGAGACCTGGATGGGTTCCTGGGGCTGGGGGCCCTGTCTCCAGACAGGAGCTGAGGAAGGATGGCAAAAAGAGTTAGATCAGAGGGATCTTCACCAGAGAACTTCACCACCCTTCAGTCTCATCCAGGAGACACCCTGTATCGCAAGGAAGGACTTATTCAGCAGAAGGCCAAAACAGCAGTCCATACCGGGCAGCAGGATTTCAAGGGACAGTGTGATTACCTCTACCTTCACCATCCAAACCCAATAGGGAGGAGACAGATAGGTGCAATACCAAGCTAGTCATCTAAGAGGGACAGTTTCTACCAACCTTCATCCTGCTTGGGATAGTCTTGTGCTAATGTGCCAGTACTGGGTTCAGTATTGGAAGTGCTTTACCAGTCTGTCAAAAGTAATTTCCCCTGGAAACACAGTCTGTAGTCCGTGCTAAGAAGTCAGTGTAGTCACAGTAGTCCTCAAAGTTTTCTACACTTTTTACCCCCCCCCCCCAAAGCCAATAAGGGAGAAGACTGCCAGATGCAATATCCAGCATGCTTTCATGGGGACAATGTCACAGCTAACCTAATCCCTTGCTCTGGGACATTTCATAAAGCAGCCAGATGGGCTGGTATTTCTTGCAAAGTATTGGACTTTGAGAGTTCACTCAGGGGACCTGATGCTCTTTAAAGTAAAGTAGCCACTGATCCTTAAAGGGACTGATACCACTCTGGCTGGAGTAATGTCCAGGATCCATTTTCCAAGTACATAGTGTAAGAATTTTTGTCCTCAAGTTGTTTCAAGTCAAGTTGGGCATCCCCATATTCCCTTATCCCCATCCAAGTTGGTTTCCCCTCAATAAAACAACAAAAACAAGCCCATTGACTGGATTTCTTGCTATGTGTGCCTGTTGAAAATTCATGTTGCCTGGCTGTGCAGTAATAGGGGGAACGCAAAAATCCAGCGGATCCTGTTGGAGTAGCACTACATATATGGAGACGTGAAACTCCTGCATAGCCAGAAAATCGAGGCAAGGAGATCTTGCAGAGATCTTGAGATCTTAAAGTGACTTTAAAGTTATTTTTTAAAAAATAACAAACATGCTATATATAACTGCGATGTGCAATGGTTTTGCACAGAGCAGCCCCAATCCTGTTTTTTGTGGTCCCCTGGCAGTGTTCTGGGTCCCTCCACTCCTGTGTGCCACCATGGGAAGCTTCTAAAATAAATGTTTGCTGTAACTGAGAAAACAAATTGTGAACTGGTGTTTGGCTGCAATTTGTTAACGTATTTAAATCTGCTAATACATTTACCCCCCAAGACTGACAATTTTGCTGTTTACTGTGTCCCCTGTGCTTATTCATCCAGAGTGGTGTGACACTAGTACAGGAGGCGTGTTACTGGGCAGATCATTGAGTGAAAACAGAAAGGAAAAAAGCCTAAGAAAAGAAAATGGATGCAGCCACCACATCTAATGATTGGTAAACTGCAATATATTACAATTGAACAAAAAAGGCAGCCTTTACAGCCACGTTAAACCCTCTGTTTTTAACGTACTTTCAGCAGCTTACGTATTTAGCAAGTACCAAGTATCCAGCTTCTTCATCTTCTATGTCCTAGTTTATGCTGGTGCCATAACTACCGTCCCAGGTTTCATGTTTAAGGGTGGCGCCTTTCTCTTGCAACATCCTACGAAGCCATCTTGTATGTTGTGCCTTCCTACACTGTGTGCATCAATATAAACACAAAACCCTATAGCCTAGGATGGAAAGGCACTCCTCTGCTCCATCTGAATCCTCCGCGCTCCTTTCTCCAAACTAACAGACTGGCTGGAGACTGCACTGTCCACTGTTAACTCTTTCCTGTGAAGTCTGGATGTTCAAGGAAACAACAAAAAGCAGGAGCCAGCAGCACTGAACGTTGTTAACTGCAAGTGCTGGGGTAAGAATTTTATAAAATAGTTTACTGGGGAATGTTTATTTTATTGTGCTCAAAGTGTGAAGCTGAAAAATGCTGAGGGTTCAATACTACTTTAAAAGAGAAGTATGGCCAAAGCTTTTTGGCCATACTTCTCTTGTGGACCACAGGAGTGTAGTTGTATTTGCAATCCTGTGACCCAGGGTGAGATGACAGCAGCAATTGCCTACTACCAGCTGATGCGACAGAGCCAGTCTAAGCTTTGGAAGGATCCAAAAATATTGTCAGGATCCACCCAGTTGCCTGATTGACAGCTGCCTCTGCCTCTCAGTGCCAGTTTCCTCAGTCCCTCCCCAGCTCAGTTCTCCAGTGAGCACTGGAGAGGCTTTGCAGAGAGAGGTTATTGACAATCACTGTTCTCCGCTTTGAGCAGACCTAGAACTGATTGCTCAGTTCTCGTGGGACGTGGGCGTGGGAAAGCCAGGGGTGTATTTACCACAAGGCAAACAAGGCATTTTACTAGGGAGGCATTTTTCAGGGGGAGCAGCACTGCCCCTTGGCAGAAGGGACAGAAGAAGGGACATATGCGGCATGGGGACCTGGTGGGCTCTGAGAGATGCTGTGGGTTTCATGACGGTGTATGAATAGTCCGACTCTCGTTCCTGGGGATGTCTGGAGCTATGAAGGTGAATGTCTTTCTCTCTCTCACCATTGGGGGATGGTGGCTGGTGTATGGGGGGCAGTGGTAGTGGAAGGCTCGGGTGGAGGGCAGGGGTGCTCCTGGTCAATGTCAGGCTCTTTATGCCGGGGGGGGGAGGGTTGGGGACACCAATTTTTGTGTTGCCTAGGGCAGCACAAAACCTAAAAACACCACTGGGGAAAGCTGCAGCATAGAGGTGGGTACTGTATGCTTGTTTGTTTTTTTTACAAACCCCAAACTTCTCCATTAAGTCCCTAAGAGATATAAGTTAGTGGCTGACTCAACTCACCAGATTCCATCTGCTACTGAACATAGAATAGTAATGATCCAGTTAGAACAATGCCAATTCATGAATGTATGGTTTGCTGGAATATTTCCATATTGATCTGTTTGATTTGGGAAGAGCTACCCAATATATGAACTATGTCGTCATGATTTCTAAATTGTATGATTCTCTATGGATTGGCTAGTCTTGCAGGCAGTGACTCTGATATTCACTCACTTGCATAGCTATGGCAGCTGAAGAATCTTTAGCATCCAACTTCTGAATACAGAAATGACATAGGAACTGTGGGTGGAACTACAGTGCAGTTGGGAGCGAGGCACCTGACACACCAGCAAGTGTAATGAACACTGGAGAAATATTGTAGATGTGAAGGAAAGTGAAAACAAGTCATTGCCATCCAGACACGTAAGAATTGGTTATCTTTTGCAGGGGCCTTTTTTTTAAATTTTTTTTACTGGTGACAAAGTTGCTTTTAAATAAACCTTTAGGAGAATGAGAAGGAAAAGCTTGAAAATTACAGTACAACTAATATTATGTCTTACTAGAAAATGATTGTTCATTACGTGTTATAGTATCGCTAGCAGCCACTATTCTGCTGCCTGCCAGCTTGGAATAAGGGGGCCCCAGGATACCACATAAGTGGTTACTTGTTCAACAAAAAGTCAAATAGTTAATGCACACCATGTACACTACTTTATGAAGTCCCACAATGTAAATCCATCATCAATCACATTGTCCAGTAAATCCGCGTCATTCATGATGAATAACTCCCACCGAACTGACCTCTACCAACAGACTTCTTGCTGTAAATGACAGCTCCCAGGCCTGCAGCTGCATGGAAACAAAGGGGCGGAGTATCTCAGGTGATAACATTAACCAAATATGGACATGACCAGACATGAAGGGTTTTGTGTGAAAGCACTCCTTAATCGCTTCCTCACCGCTCTACAGCAGAAATACTGCTACAGGGTGGCACGGGTGTGCAAAATCACTTATACATACCTCCCCTTCTCCCCCAGCAAGTGCAGTGTCAGTAGGTCACTGTCACTTGATACATTACACACAAAACCGCAGTGTTCGCAAAATCAGGTCTGATCTCTGTTAGCAAGGAGAGAAGAAGCGCCTCTAAGTGCAGCAGACCACTTTAATATATAATAAAAGTAGGAACACTCATATGGTAGCAGAGTAATATAAGCATGTACGGTATTGTGGTGTAGAAACACCGTGTAGAACGGCTGTCACTGGTGCCTAGTACGTCCGCATCTCAATGGTAGGGAGCGTGGTAGAAGGAGGGAGTCAGATGTGGAGCCGGCCGGCATGCACGTACTCCGATGGCGGCTGGAACGCACGCTGAACCGCAATGTCAGTGTAGGCGTGATAACGTCAGTGACCAGAATGCAATGCAACATGTTTCGGAGCATGCGCTGGCCTCTAGTGGCGGAAGCGCACTCCTTTATCAAGCAGGGGAATGACATGGCAGAGGACTGTTCTTTATATACTGGCTAATGTGACTTAATTGGCAATCAATAATTGGCAATAACAATTAACATAATTGGAATACATGTGGGCTAATGATAAGGAACATGTGGGTCTTACAATTAAAAACATTAGTGGGGGAAAAAAACAGTAGTAGAGGAAAAACGACAATAATTACCATGATAACAAAGAATGGGGGAAGAATTAAAATTAAATGAACAAATTATATAAAAAAAAGAATATAAAAAAAGGACAAAAAAGAAAAAGAATAAGAAAAAATGAAAAGATGAGAAAAAAGAAAAAATGATGAAAAAAATGAAAGATAAAAAATAAAAAATAAATAAAGGATGAAATAAGTGCAAACATGTATATGTTGTCAAAAGAAAATAAAAATGACGTATAAAAAGTGAGATAAAGAATAAAAAATATATATAAAATAAAAATAAAATGAAAATAAATAAATAAATATAAAAATAAAAAAAAATAAAAATTGAAATAAAAATAAGAATTAAAATAACAATAAAAATAAGAATAAAATTGATAATGAAAATGCAATATCAAAAGATAAAAATGAAGATAAAAATAAAAAAGAAAATTAAATTGGAGTTGTTTTGGGGTCATATATAGTGATCTCTGTTAGCACTTGCAGGTAAATTGTTTTGTAGCGGTTCAAGCAGCCCCTGACAGCCAGGTGCTTTTTTTCCCCATGAGACGCACTAGGTACCTATAAATTTAGAGGCCAAAATTCCAATGGAAAGGTACTCTAGTGAAGAGGCCTACAGGATTTCACAGAAGATCTGTATGCATTGATTGCGGATCAAAGCAATTTATATGCACAAAGTTTATCGCCGCCAACCCAAATTCAAACTTTGCCAGACCATTCGCATGGAAACCCATTATGGTTTCCGAATTTAAAGTTTTTTTGGGCCTAACCCTCAACATGGATTACTAAAAAAAATGAATTGCGGTTGTATTGGTCCACAGACCCGATTTATCATATGCCCGTATTCTCTGCTGCCATGGCCAGGCATAGATATGAGAGTATAATGTGTTTTATGCATTTCAACAGCAACACACTCTGTCATCCTCGGGGTGACCGTGAACTTGACCAGCTCCACAAAATTTGGCCCCTCATAAATCACCTTAACCAAAAATTTGCAGATGTCTATACTCCCCAGCAAAACATCTGCGTTGATGAGTCCCTCATTAATTTTTCTGGCCGCCTTGCATTCAAACAATTTCTTCCCAGCAAGCATGCCAGATATGAAGTCAAGATGTAGAAGACCTGTGAGAGGGCAACAGGCTATACTTATAAGTTTCAGATTTACGAAGAAAAAGATAGTCACATGGAGCCCCCTGGATGCCCAGACTACATGGGGAGCAGTGGCAAGATAGTTTGGGACTTGGTGTCATCCTTTTTCCATATGGGGCACCACTTATACGTGGACAATTTGTATTCAAATATGCCACTATTTAGACATTTGTACAATCTTGTAATTGGTGCATGTGGCACCGTGCAACCTAATTGCCGGAGCTTCCCCAAACGGCTTGTAAATACCCATCTTAGAAAGGGGGAAAAGCCTGCTTAAGAAATTAGGAATTGCTCGCAGAGAAGTGGAAGGACAAATGGGATGTTTTCATTCTGTCTTCCATTTACGCAGACACAACCATCCAAATTTCCACGGTAGCTGGTGTTGTTGAGAAGCCCCTCTGTGTCCATGACTATAACCTTAACATGGGAGGGGTGGACTTCAACGACCAGATGATGAAGCCATTCTTAGTTTCCTGAAAAGCCAGACGCTGGTACAAAAAAGTGTCTGTTTATTTATTTCAATTGGCTCTATATAATGCTTTTGTGCTTTACAAAGCAACTGGACAAAGTGGATCATTCCTAAAATTCCAGGAGGAGATCATCACGGCCCTTTTGTATCCAGAAGGTGCTCTGGCCCAAACCCCCAACCCAGATGCAGTTAGCCGGCTGCATGAGAGGAATTTTCCCGATACCATTCCTGGTACCCCAGCCCAAAGGACACACCAAAAAAGATGTGTCTGTAGCAGACATGGAATTAGACAGCCACTTTTTTTGTCCCTCCTGTCCTGGCCAACCTGGTCTCTGACTCAAGGACTGCTTCTGTCGCTACCACACACTAGTGGAGTATTACTATAGGGTACAGCACGGCACAGTTCAGGGCAGATATTTACACAGGTTCTTGAAAAATGTTAGGTAGTCAGGAAACTGGCTATCGAATTTTGAGAGACCCTACAATCTGTTTTAAAAAGGTAAAGTTTAAAAAAAAAAGTAAAAAAAAGCATAATGAATAAAAAGTACAAATCCCCCCCGAAATTTAAAAAATTAAAAACCAAAAATAGTTATAGTTTTTTTTGTTGTTGTCGTTGTTACTGTTACAATTTTACTGTTTTATTGTTACTGTTTTATTGTTAGCCATTGCTGTTTTCTTTGCAGGAATGCCACTCAGCTGCAGCACTGACCTGTTTATTCAGTCAGCAACAGGAACTTTCTCTCAGAATATACAGTGTGGGCAGTGCTGTTGGATGAGATTTTTCATCCGTAGTTAAAAAAGAGCATATATGCCGAAGCATGGGGGCCTGGGGTGGCCAATGGGTGGATGGCACCTATGCTTCGGCATATATATTTTATAATATTTTTTGGCACATTCCATGTGTGCCCACCATTAGAAGTGGGTGGATGCAGGGTGGTATATTCTAATGGTGGGCATACCACACACTTTTCCTGGCAGAGATCTTTCCTCTTTTTTTATGCAGCCCACAAGCTGCATAAAAAAAAAAAAGAACATAGCATATACACCCAACAAGGACCAGCGACATACTGGTACATCACTGAACTTTGAGTGGTTACACCAGGATGATGCCTGCAGCAGCGAGCGGCTTTCATGTAAAAGCAATCCTAGTGGCTAATTAGCTGCAGGATTGCTTTTTCAAGGCCTTCTCAGGCAGTCCTGTGCCATCGGGGGAACCTGAGAATGCAGCCAGTGTTTCTGCCAGCTGACCATAGAGCCTATTGGAGAACGGAATGGTGCCAATCATCTCTATAGTCTAAGAAATCGGAACCTACAAGCAATTCATCACTTCAGTTTCACAGAATATCAACAGCACCATTTGTAAATTAGGAAAGCATCTGATCACACTGATCTTGGTGAGATTAGATAATGTAAGGGCAGAGGAGATATCGTGAGATGCATGTGATGTATCGTCGTGAACGACAGATCAAGTGCAGTAATTCTAGTAATTCTTCAAAATGACAAAAAAAAAAAGAAACAATTGTTTATTTTACACAAAATAGTCCATTAAATTATTTATTTCTCACACATGCCATGGGTATATGTGGAATTACTCCCCAAAATACATTCTGCTACTTCTTCCAAGTATGGGGATACCACATGTCCTCATTACACTTCCTGGCTACCTATCACGGATTCAGAGGCCCTGAAATGCCAGGATAGCAACAAACCCCCCCCCCAATGACCCCTTTTTGGAAAGTAGACACCCCAAGAAATTTGATAAGAAGCATGGTAAGTATTTTGCAGATCTTGTTTGTTGCCACGAGTTTTTAGAAAATGAAAGAAAACTAAAACATATTTTATCTTTTCTTTTTATATATTTCAAAACCTTGTGAGAAAAAATGAGATCTGCAAAATACTCACCATTCCTCTTTTAAAATTCCTTGGGGTGTCTACTTTCCAAAAAGGGGTCATTTTGGGTGTTTGGTGCTATCCTGGCATTTCAGGGCCTCCGAAACTGTGATAGGTAGTGAGGAAGTGAAGTGAGGAAGTTACGCACCTTCAGGCTTTCAAAGTGGTCATTGGATTTCAGGCTCCTGTATGTTGCTAGGCTCCCAAAAAGTCTCACACATGTGGTATCCCTATACTAGGTAGAAGTAGCAGAATGTATTTTGGGGTGTAATTCCACATATACCCATGACTTGTGTGAGCAATATATAATTTAAGTGACAACTTTGTGTAAAAAAACAAAACGTTTTTGTCATTTTCCAGAAACTTGTGGAAAAAAATAAATCTTCCATGGACTCAATATGCCTCTCAGCCTTTCGTTTTGGTACAGCATTGCATGACCGCGCAATTACCAGTTGAAATAGTGCAGTGCCAAATAGCAAAAAAAAGTCTGGACAGGAAGGGGGGTAAATCCTCAGGAGGGCAAGTAGTTAAAATATACAGTGTCCTTAGTTACAGATTTGTGTGTTCATTGAGCCAGCCTGTGAATCAACCCCAAGCAGATTTGCTCATCACTAGTAGGTGCCAGCACCTGTTGATTCTAACATTTCTCCTTTTTTTAAACTTAATTCTAAACTTCAAACTACTCTCAGTCTGATCATTTGGGTCATTGTCCATCCTGTTAAAGCCTAAGTTTGGCTAAAATGAAAAAAAAAAAACAAAAACATCAGCACAAGGGACATAATGTACAGTTAGTATGATGTGTGTCTTGTGTTGTGTTGAAGTGTCTTTGCATCTGAGCCCTTAAAGCGGAACCCAAGTTCCACTGTTATCACTGTCATGTCATGTCTCCTCTGCAAAAAAACAGTAGTAATCCTCAGCATATAAACGGAACTGTGCATGTACAGCACATTGTACAGCAGCTGGACTAGTGTCAGGAATGGATTCAGCACTGGTGGTGGGACTCTCCTGCCGTGTGGGCTGCAGTACCAGAGCTGACCAGCGGGTGCTCTCAGCACTGGTGGTGGGCTCTCCTGCCGTGTGGGCTGCAGTACCAGAGCTGACCAGCGGGTGCTCTCAGCACTGGTGGTGGGACTCTCCTGCCGTGTGGGCTGCAGTACCAGAGCTGACCAGCGGGTGCTCTTAGCAGCCAGAAGCTCACAATAAGCCAAACCTGGGGCTGATTACAGAAAGGTGTATATAAGGCATGACCAGGCCTGTGCTCTGGGCCTTGGTGTATGTTTTCCCATGAGCCCCTGTATCCTGTATCCTGTTCCTAGTTCCTGTGAGAAGATACCTTGTTGCCGACCCTGCCTGATCCTGATTCCTGTTGACCGTCTCCTGTTCTGACTACTGGCTCATCCCTGACCATCCTTCTGCCTGATCCTCTGTACTGCGCTGTCCGTGAGTTACTGAACCCGGCTTGTGACCTTGACCATTCTCTGCCTGCTCCTTTGATACCTTGCTGCCCGCACGTTGCTGACTTGGCCCGTCTGACCACGCTCACTACTCTGCCATCCATCCATCCTGCACGGATCCAGCCGTACCTGCACATACCTCTGGCGGATCCCTCTATCACTAGCAGGTGTACTCAGGGGCCACGACCTGGTTCCTGTCTGCTCCAAGTCCATCCCCACCATCAGGGGCCCTGGTGAATAGCAGACTGGGACTTAGACTCCGCGCCCTGGGGAATCCTGCCCTGAGGACCGCTAGAGGTACCACCAGGCAGTCGTTACAGAACCCTACGGCCAGCCTGACCATTCCACCTCTCCAGCCCTGACTACGCCTGTGTTCCTGCACCTCCTAAGATTAGTGGAAGGTTAGTTTGCTCACTGTGCGTTTATATATATATCTGGGTGGCTAATAATAACCTGTATTATACTATACCTGAAACCTGCGTTTCCCTGTGTCAGTCCACACCTTTCTGGTCACTCCTTGATTCCTGACAACTAGTTCCTGTGTCCTGGGATGATTAAGTCGGTCCTGTGCATGTGGAAGAATGACAACATCCCATGCTGGCAAATGAACATGGTCGAAAACCAACACTCAGAAGAAGGGGGAGGGATTATTGGAGGGAAGGTGACCATTCCACTGAATTAATTTAGGAAGGTATTAGGGGCAGTTTAGAAGTTTATAGGTTCTTTAGTCTCTTAACCCCCCCCCCCCCAATCCCGGTCAATGAATTATTGAAGCCTAACTTAATATTTCAGTGAACTTTAAATAGTTTGTTTGGACCAAGCTGGGCAAGCCGATGAAGTCAAGATTTCTTCGTTAGCCAATTAGAGGAATCTTTGTAATCATTCAGGAAATACAAAAGCTTCTTGTGAACAGCTGGGTAGCACTCAGCTCGACTCGATTTTGTTCTGGGAGTGAGACAGGAAGTCCCTCTGGAAACATAGGGCTATAAAATTATATAGATTTTGCTGCGCCTACCTCACTCTGTAAGGATGCTTGATTAAAACAATATTATATACAAATCAATATATGCGGTGCTCAATACAGTGAATAAATTGCTTCAATACAATAGATAAACTTTGCAATGTCCCAATTCATAAATAATAAACTCAATGTCAGTATTTTCTTCCTGTAGTATTCCAACCAGTATCACCTTCCGTGCTTCAATCTTGACATACACAGTGCATCCCACCACCGTTCACATATGCACTCACCATTAGATGAGACCTGGATAAATCAGGTCTAAAAACGCTCTTGCTCTCCCTAGGGAAGATCACAGGCTTTTCTCTACTAGGTTCCCACTTCAGCCAGTGTTGCAGATGCCAAATACTGCACTCCAGATTTCTGGGTGTATGGCCCTTTAAAAAATCATCTCCTGTTTTACAATCAAGCTCATACAAGAAAGGATGTCTCCATAGTACAGTATATTAAAATCCAGACTTCAATAGAATAGTATTGCACTTACATACAAAGAGAACAGTAAAGCTGTACAATGACAGGCTGCGGGGCCGCGGCTTCTGCATCACTTCTGGTTTTGGGTCTCGTCACTTGGCTCCACCCAACATGTGTTGTCACGGTCATGTAGCTTCTTCAGGGGTATGGGCCGGGTGTGTACTCTCAAGTCATGAGCCGTGGCCCCTCTGTCATTGTACAGATTTACTGAGGGGGGCCAGGGAGACCTACCTACAAGCTGAAGCAGACAGGAGGATCTCCACCACCCTATAGTCCCCTTGGGAAGACAGCTTGTCAGCAGGGAAGAAGCCAGCTCAGCATAAATCCTGAAAGCAGCTGCAACCCACTTACCTACTGAACAGGACAGTGTGAGTACTTGTACACCCCTGGGCCACAGAAGGGAGAGGGTGGTCAGGTGCATACCCAACTAGTCCTCATCTGGGACTGCTTCACATTGGATTCTGGAATCCCTTGCCCAGGGATACGCTCAGGACAGTCGGGTGGATGAGGAGAATTTTATCTGGGGTCTGAGGTGGTACTCCAAATGGGACTCAGTGCTCCTTAAAGAGACTGTTGCTGATTTTTGATCTACATTTTTGTACAGAAGTTGTCCTCAAGTTTTACAGTTCCTTGGGCATCCCATATACCCCTAGATCCCATCCAAGTTGTTAATCCCTAATAAAAACAACAAAAACAAGCTCAAAGTCTCTTTTACTGACTCTGGGAGAAAGTGTGGAATAAGCGTGTAGCCTAGCTGTGCAGAGCTTAGGGGGACCCAGCAAAATCCAGCAGCCTTCAAGGGGGTAGCGCTGCATATGTAATACAGCTTCACCTATAAGTAACTGCTACAGTATAATCTAAAAACCAGTAAGAGTCATAGGTTTGCAAGATTGAATGGCCATTTCTCTACAGTAGAGAAGTACACGTTCTGTATATAAAGAGCAGGACTTGAATGGTGAGCAAAGCGCTAAGGGACTGCATTTCCCAGAGGAGATAGCGTGTGGGTGGGAGCATATAAATATCAAAGCCCAGGAGACTGGAGAAGAGTAGAGCAGAGGGAAGAGGAGGTAGTGTGCTGAAGTGCTGAACTAGGCCACAGAGCCAGAGTTGGAGAGGGAGAAGGAGTGGAAAAAAGCCTACCGATCGGCCACCCTGCCACGTTGTCTAGCGAGCCTGTGAGCAAGAGACCAGACAGGATGCCTAATAAGAACTGGAAAGTCTGTGTGGGGTCCTCATCTGCCAAAGAAGCTGCTGAATCATATTGATCGGGTGAGAGAGTTCCAAGTATTCACTAACCAAGTGAACACTGACAGTTTCATAACCCCAGCTATCTACTGCACGTAGTTGTGTACATTACATACAGTTGCCTCAAGTTGCATCCTAGTTCCCCCAGCCACTCCTTTCGGGAAGCATCTGCATCACAGTCTCATTGTACAAGCTGACCGCAGGACACACAATTACAGGTCAGAACACAACAGTGCCTATTGAAACAACAAGTTCCCTCTTTCAGCAGAGTAGGATTCCAACTACTGTTGTGCTCGACTTTGACATTCAGAAAGAGTTATCCCTGTCCATAGACATTTATGCCAATTGTTACCTTTCCCCATTTCAAGTCCACTTTTTATCTAGTGCCTTAAAGGGGACTCTATACTAATTCACTACCAGCAAAAGGAAAAATCCTTCTTATCCTCCTCATTATTTCTGTTTTACCATTTTGAGGAACTATTCCCTACACTTTAATCCAAATTCATTCCAACTGGGCCTCAACAAGCGCACAGAAGACTATTTACAGCAATCTTTCTATATTTTATTGCTAAATTTTCCTTCCATCAGTGTTACACCCAATAAGCTGGAATGATGATCAGTGTATTCTGACAGTGGAAGAGTCCCAATTCTCAGAATACACTAACATAGCAGGGAGGATTCCTTTATTCGCCTCGCTTGTGTTGCTGGCTGATCAAAAAAAAAAAAGTGATCCATGTATGGCCAGCCTTACTTTTGATTGCTAACTGTGGACAAGTTGGATAACACTAGTCTTGCTACCACATGCATTATTAAGTCACCTTGTATAAATGAGAGCTCTCTTTACTTTACATTTAATTCCTGTCGTCTAGTTCTAAGGACCCACAGTGAGCTTACCTGTTTGATAGTTGTTCCTTTTGCTCATTGGGAATGTAATAGTCATCTCAGATTGGAGGCATTGGATTATTTCTGAAAGCATGCCAGCTACAGTTATAAGTATTTCACTGTGAACGCTGTTACTTTTACCTAAAATTGACAATGCACCTTTGCTGCATATACCCATGTTATCCCGTTCTTTTTGACCAAGTTACATTCAATGCCAATATAAACTTCTTATTAGTTCACACTACTTTGTGTGTAAGTTCATTTTAAAGTTGTGTTTTATTGTGGTCACAAGAGTACGGTGGTGTCAGCAGAGGTAGGATTTTATAAAGGTGGTGACAGGGAACTCATAAGAAATTACTAAGTAATCCTTAAGCAGGTAGTGCTACATTCACAATTCCAAGCATTCATATAGACAACATCTGTAGGCTCATAATTACCACTTAAAGTAGACAAACCTCAAGTGAATTGTTTTTGTAAATACTTCTGTTCATCATTTACTGTGTCTCAGGTCACAGGCTACTCGTGACTTCCTCGGGGTACCCTACTGTTCAGCTCAACAGTAGGGTACCCCGAGGAAGTCACGAGTAGCCTGTGACGTAACGCGTAGGTACGCTATTACGCAGCTTCCGGTACGCGGTGACGCACTTCTGGCGCCAGCCTCCAACTTGGTATACCCAGGAAGTTCCTTTACATGCAGTACACCCACATATTGGTGAGGAAGAAGGACTGCAGAAACATGTGAGTGGGTTTTTCTTTTCCTTTTACTGACAATAAAAAGAGTCTTGGTTAAAATACTACACATAGAGGATTCTTTTTTTGGCTCACTGGGTTGGTGAGCAATTATTCTTCAGAAGCTTCCGGTCTGGGGTAATGGGAGTCCCCTAAGAGATCCACATCGTGAGGAGAGGTACTTGTCTTCAGGAAATAGGGATCCAGGGTGATCCTGAAAGCTGTTTGGCCCTTGTTGTCACTTGGAGGAGGTGAGGAGGCAATTTAGCCTCAGTAGGTGAAGAGTGTGGACACGCTCACAGAGTACAAGCACTATTTGCACATTGCATGAATTTTATATCACTTGTGGATTACTTCATGGACATTTTGTTTGATTATTTGAGTGGTATTTGAAGTGTGGTCACTTTATTACACTTAAGTACTGTTTAATTATCCTCCTCTGTAGGGGGCTGTTATTATTTCTTTACTGTGTGGACACTATTGTCAAGAGATTATTTTGAGTGGCACTATATATTTAAGATACATTTTATTCAATGATTTAATATATTTATATTATTTAATATTATTGACACATTTGTATGTGAGCACAGTTTTTTGAATTGCACGTAGTATTGCTTTAAGCGCTACACTATTTATGATTATTTCACACACTGTTTGGGTATCAGTTTAAGTGCTGGCAGCTTTCAGTAGGTGGACTTCCTTTCAGCGCAGGAGGACTCCTGTCTCTATTTCAGTTGTCCCCATTAGTATTTCTGTTTTTCAGTTCTGTTTCTGCATTGTCAAACAATGTGTCCCCCTATAACAAGGTGGTGTGTGGGGGGGGGGGGGTGCACAAGGACCTTCATGGCAGGTTCACTAGGTATGTACAAAGAAAAGGCTGCAGGTTTATAAGTGCTATTCCTTGCTTAACAGTACTAAGTGCAGTAATTAATAAGGCCAACAGAGGGCCATCTGTGCCAACATCTCATTAGCAGCACTTTAATATAGAGATTTCGGGACCTAAGCTGGCCATAGATGGATCGACAATCGGCTGATTCAACAGGGACCGGACAAATTTTAATACATCTACAGCCATTCCTGTAACAGGGAAGATGATTTAACAATCTATTTCTCTCAAACCGGCTTGATGGAAAAATGTTCCTTCCACCAATGCTACACCCAAAAGGCTGCAATGCCGATCAGTGTATTGTGACAGTGGAGGAGTCCCGGTTGTCAGAATACACTAACACAGCAGGGAGGATTCTTTTATTCATCTCGCTTGTATTCCTGGCTGATCAAAAAAAAAAAAAGTGATCCATGTATGGCCAGCCTTACTTTAGATTGCTGCCTGTGGACAAGTTGGATAACACTAGTCTTACTACCACGTGCATTATGAAGTCACTTGTTTATTCCCATCATCTGCAATAAAAAAATGTGTCCAATAAAAAAGCAGAACACTGGAATTGGGGGAGGGGGTTTATAAACCAAATTATTAGATTATAAATGTGCATAATTTAGCACACCTCAAGCCTTCATTTCTTAAGATAATACACAGCTTTATTTAACTCAGTAGAAGCCTATATAAAGGAAAAAAAAGACAACAACATGGTTAGTTGTAGTAGGTAAGATACTAGAATAACCATGAAATAAGCATGTAAATGTTCTTGCCTTAGAAAAGCATATCACCTATTTGTTTATATTACCTTCTTCTGAAAATCCAGGCACCTCCATAACTATACCACTCTGAACAGCAACATTTTGTAACTTGCATCTTCTTGTCCTCCAGGACACATTGGGCACATCTAGTGTTCTTCCACAGTATCTGCAAAGGATAAAACAAATGTCCATTTAAGAAGCACGACACTGGAGAACTGTTTGTTTTTAGGCATCATTCATACAATTTCAGAGCACATTTCATTCTGAATAAGGGACAAAGTACATTAACACATAAAAACCTAGTATTTTAATGCAAGCAGGGCTAGGAAAACATTAGCCTCTGTGGCCTCATACTTCCAAGCAGGGGCAGACTGACCATTTGGAAACTCGGGCACTGCCCGAGGGTCCGGGGTCAGTAGGGGGCCCCATGAGATGCCCCTGGTACCTTTTTCATAGGCTTTTTTGAGTTTGGGCAAGGACACAGGGGCCCCATGATCCCCTATTACCCGGGGTGCCCCATGAGGTGTCAGTCCTCCCCTGCTTCCAAGAATAATCAGATAAACTCCAGGCTTTGCTGCCCTCTTTAATTGTGGAGGATCCTTGTAATTAAATGACAAAACAACAGGACTCTTGCATTACCTATGATGCATTAAAAAAAAAAAAAAATTTACAAGTAGTTCACACGCAAATCACACACAAACCAGCTAGCTCAGCCTCTCAATCAGGGTGCCTAGGCACCCTGGGGTGTATTGAGGTTTCCTCAGGGGTGACTTGGCAAGATGTCTAAAAATTGCCCAAAACTTGTATACAAGCCAGCGGATGGAACAAGCCTGCCTTTTAGTTACACAAAGCCACAGGTTTTCATTGTGCACCAGTACGACCTTCTAGTCACAGGCATCCTGACAACAAATTACATCATCAGTTGATAAGGAGGATGTCAGCTGCCTGCACAGCATCCTAGTTTGACCCCCACTTGCCCCTCTCCACCAGTGCTGGGGTCACATTAGCTCAGTGATGGAGAAAAACTGAGGGAGTAGAGAAACATTGGAATACTAGTCAATACCAGCGTGTAAAAGTGTATTTGCTTTGGAAGAATATGTACTTAGGAATGGCTCCATAGAAGAGAGCGTTAAACAGATAAACAGGTACAGCTTATGTGCGAGAACTTGTTTCATCACCTGAGGCTAGTTATTTCATTTAGTATATGTAATATTTATTATCACTTGTTATCTTCCAGGAGAACCGAATTCAGTGTCCTTTGGATCACAGATAGAATACTGTGGTTGGAGAATTTCACCACACTCCATTCGGAAGGCAAGAAGGCAGAGCTTTTTACACCAGAAACCACACACACGATTTATTCTACTTTGAATATTCCCTCTCTGAAATGTGTAACCCGTGTCATTAGGGCAGTGCTTAACATACACATCTACTGGACTGACCTGCCCGCCCAACCATATCTCTAAGAAAAAGCTTTCATAATGCAGCTTGTATCTGGAGGCTCTCCTGTCTTCTGGCCTGGGTAAAATAATTTCCACAACCTGCTAGGATCTAAAAAAGGAAGGGCTTGATCCTAGTGAAGAGCGGCATTCCCTGTCCCTTCTCAACTATGGTCCATAATAATTGATCAGGCATAGGTCCTGCTCCCTCACAAAGCTTTTCAAGACCATACATCTACTCAGCTCTACCTCTATTGGCGGTCGTCCCACAGAATGTGAGAGGGACAATCTTGATCAAGTTGTGAGATCGTCACCATCGTGAGACTAGGTGGATTTGGGAGTCGAAGGCAACTAATCCACTAGACTTGAATGATAGCCTGAGCTTCAGCCCTTTCCTGAATGTGTAATAGTTTTGTTAGGTAAAAGTGATTTGTTTTAAATACATTAAAATGAAACAAAATAAACAACAATAATAGAATATGCAGTATATGTAGCACTACCCCTTTAAAAGGTTACTTAGTAATTTTTGGGTTCCCTGTCAATCTGGACCTCTCGTTGAAAGCCCAACCTCTGCTGACACTACCATGCTCTGTTGATCCAGATAAATCACACCTGTAAAATAGACTCACACACAGAGTAGTATAAACCAAAGTGAAGTTTATATTGGATTTGGAGGTAACTGAGTCAAGAATAACAAAACAACTCTGGTATTGGCAGCAAATCTGTTCACTCTTGACAACTGTGAGCAAAAGTAACAATAAAACACCAGTATCTGTTAGCAGGCCTGCTTTTAGGAATAATCCACTGCCTTCAGTCTGAGGGGACTGTTTAATCCCCAGTAAGCAGGAATGACTCAATAACAAATAAGCTCACTAGTCCTCAGAACTAGGTAACAAGGATTAAATATGAAATAATGAGAATTATCAGTTATGGTCCCCTTTAAGAGCTCTATATTGCCTTCTGCGTGCCTGTTGGGGCCCAATCGGTGCGAAGTTGCATTAAGGGAGGGATGATAGTTTCTCAGGTTGGTCACATCAGAGATAGTAAGGGAAAAGGAGAAGATTCAACACTTCCCTGATTAATGGTAAAGAATTAGTGCAAGATTCCTGTTATGATCCGCCAGGTGGTGCCTCAGGCTGCCAACTGACAGACCTACTCAGAGCGTGGGGTCTAAGCCCGGGCTGTGCTTTCACCAGAGCCCCTGATGGTGGGGATGGACTTGAAACAGTCCCGGGCCAGGTCACGACCTCCGAGCAGGCCCACCAGTGGCTGAGGAGACCTTTGGGGACAGGTACCGGGAGAGCCAGATATGAAGAGGATGGCGGCCCCAGCAGGGTAGTAACGGATCGTGGGCCCGTGAGGGTAAGCGGGGTACAGAATCGGTAGGCGAAGAGTAGTCGGGTCACACGCAGGGTCAGCAGGGAAGTCAATCCGTAGAATGGTCAGGGCAATCTGGGTCAAACGCAGGAGCAGGCAGAGTAGTCAGGACAATCCGGGTCAATCACAGGAGCAGGCAGAATAGTCAGGGCAATCCGGGTCAATCACAGGGTCAGGCAGCGTAGTCAGGGTCAATCAGGGTCACTAGACAGGTGCAGGAACTCAGGATCACAGGAAGACCTTGCGGCAATCTGTGACAGTGCAGGGCATCTTTAAATAGTGCGCCCTGCACTGTCATTGGCCGGCTAGGACGCGCCCCTGGCTGTCATTGGGCGCCTGAGGCGCGCCCCCGGCACCTACTGCGCATGCGCGGCGTCCTGTCAGCCGCGGCTCGCCGGGACCTAGTGCCTGTGTCCCGGGGCGATCTGCCGCCAATGCGCATGCGCGGGGGACAGAGCCGCGATCGTGGACCACGGAGCCGCGATCCCTGACAATTCCCTTTAAGAGCTCTAACGCTGAGCTGAGCTTAGTAAAGTAGTAAAATGCAGCAACTGACATAAATGTCTATGGACAAAGACAACTCCCTCTGAATGTCAAAGCAAAAGTCAATGTCAAACAATTGTAGGAATCCTGTTCCTGCTCTGCAGAGAGGAAAATGATTTAGTTGACATTGCTGTATCTTGAATTGTAATGGTGTATCTTGGGGTCAGCTCAAATGATAACTGTACTGTAGATATATTTCAACAATGGCGCTGGTATAACTAGGGTGCAAAGGGGTACGCTGTATGTAATGTTCATAACTATGTGCAAGAAGATAACTGAGGTAGCAAACTATTAATGTTCACCTTGTTAATGGATGCATGGGTCTCTCTCACCTGATCAATGTGGTTCAGAGGATTGCCACGATCCATCTTTCCCAATGGATAGAGATGGTCCATGGGCCCTCTGGTTCAGACTTGGCGTTCAGCTCTGCCTCCTGCTGTCAGAGAGACCTGCTTGGCAGTGTGGCAGGCTGGGCAGTCAGTGAGTTCTTTAAGCTCTCTCTCTCTCCAATCCTGGCTTCGCGGCCTACTTCAGCACTTCAGCCGACAGCACACCTCCTTCTCCTTCAATATCCCTCCGCACTCTCCTGGTCAATCTCCCGGGCTTTGATACTTATATGCCCCCATTTACACGTTACCTCTCCTGTAGTCCTAGACTGTCTGCTTATCAGCCAACTCCTGCTATTCAGAAATACAAGTTCCAGAGGGCTGTTTTGTCAATGTGAGCAACCCTGTATAGCAGGCCACCGCCATCTAATGTTCATTTTAGTGAATCGCAAGTAATAACATTTCAATGGGTTACATACAATATATATATATATATATATATATATATATATATATATATATATATATATAAATTATATGTAAATATACAGTAATTGATTATTCCTTGCAAATAATTAGAGAAACTAGATGCACAGTAAGGTCTGGTTTACATTATTGTGATGAGTTTTGAATGCGATTTGAGGTGGGATTATGCAGTGCAGGTGCTGTGCGATTATCATGTGATTTTAGTGCTATGCTTTTTTGGATGTAATTTTATATACTACTACTACAAAAAAAAAAAAGGGAACAAAATGAAGGTCTTAACTGATATCAGACACATCCAGGTCTAAAACTACCCAACCACTAAGAGTTGAAGGGACCATTTCGAAGACACCACACCAAAGATGGGTCTCCAACCATTCAAAAACACCAGTTTAAACAACCTTCAAGAACCCCAAACAGCCAAAACCTGCTATGACCCAAATCCAGACTGTCCATAGTGGAGCGCTTTTTTCTTATCTGAAGCCTGGCTTACTTCTCCCTAAGGACTATAATTCCGAGATCCACCTCATAAATCCACTTCTTCTGACTAATCCAGTAAGTGGATCACCTACCTGGTTCACCTACCAGACAGTCATGTAGGCCCTGCGCTTATTTCCCTTCTTTCATAGTTGTGGGTCTATCTATTTAGCAGAATCAATGGTTCTTCTTTACAAATGCACTCCTCTTTTTCCTACCATGTGAACCATTTTGGCATCCACACACAGGAGCATCGCCAGATTAGGTCCATAATTGCATTATCTACAGTAATACTTAGTCACTTTGCTTTTGAAAACAGTTTTTTTTTTACAAAGATACATTTCTTGAGATATTTTATCAATTGCCATATGAATTACAATGTATGTATTCAAGGAAATGTATATTCAACTGCAGAAATAAATCACTGCACACATTCCATGTCGTATAATATAATACAGTGGGAAGTAAATGACACAGCATAGCACTTCTATTCTTCACTGAGATTGCTCATGTCAAAACACTTTTTTCCAAAGGAACAAAGCAAGGATAGAATGATGAATGCTTTTACTGAACATGCTGGGAATATTCAATTTAAACTAATCAGCGGTGGAACATGTGACTGTAACCAATCTGCTCTAATTCACTAAGCAGATGAGACATTTATGTTTATGAGTGCTTGGTACAGGGGCGGACTGACAACTCATGGGGCCATCGGGCAATAGGGGATCATGGGGCCCCCGTGTCCTTGCCCAAACTCAAAAAAGCCTATGAAAAAGGTACCAGGGGCATCTCATGGGGCCCCCTACTGACCCCGGGCCCTCAGGCAGTGCCCGAGTTTCCAAATGGTCAGTCCGCAACCTGGCTTAGTATAACATTTAGATAAGTGTTTAAAGGATAAGTTCACCTTTGGAACATGTAACATATTCCCATAGACTCAACCGCGGCCCATAGCCTGTGGCCCCCCTCCCTCTGACAGATAGTATTCAGAGAAGTCTCCCTGTACAATCTGTCAAGTTTTCTGGGTAAATAAATACTGGGTATTTCTCCTTGCTGTGGTGGGCAACGTGAAAGAACATAAGAGAAATCCAAATCAATATTTGGTGTGACCACCCTTTTCCTTCAAAACAGCATCAATTCTTCTAGGCACACTTGCACACAGTTTTTGAATGAACTCGGTAGGTTGTTCCAAACATCTTGAAGATGTTCTGTGGATTTAGACTGCCTCAAATTCTTCTGTCTCTTTATGTAATCTCAGACAGACTATGATGTTGAGAGCAGGGCTGTGTGGGGGCCAAACCATCACTTCCAGGACTCCTTGTTCTTGTTAACGCTGAAGATTGTTCTTAATGACATTGACTGTATGTTTGCAGTCGTTGTCCTGCTGCAGAATAAATTTGGGGCCAATAAAATGCCTCCATGATGGTATGGAAAGATGGATAAGTATCTGTCTGTATTTTTCAGTATTGAGGACACCACTGATCCTGACCAAATCTTCAACTCCCTTTGCAGAAATGGAGCCCTAAACCGGCAAGGAACCTCCACCATGCTTCACTGTTGCCTGCAGACACTCATTATTGTACTGCTCTCCCTCCCTTTGTGAAAAAAGGGAGGCATGGCTTTTTGGCTGCAATTCTTCCTTGAAAACCACATCTGGCAAGTCTTCTCTTGAAGATGGATGTACCTAGGTCCTACTGATTTCCACCAGTTCTGTGCTGATGGCACTGCTGGACATCATCCGATGTTGAAGGGAAGTAAGCATGATGTGTCTTTTATCTGCTGCATTAAGTTTCATTGGCCACTGCATCTACGTTCCTCAACATTGCCCTTTTTTTGTGCTTCTTCAAAAGAACTTGAAGAGCAAATATTGAAACCCCAGTGTGCTTTGAAATCTTTGCCTGGGAGCGACCTTGCTGATGAATAATAACTACCTTGTGTGTTCAGTCTTGCCATGGTGTATGGCCTGTGACATGAAACTGTCCTGCACAACCTCACCTTGGTAGCTGTTTGGCTGTTCTTTGCTCAGTTTTAAGCTTCCTACACAGCTGTTTCTGTTTCAGTTAATGACTGTGTTTCAACTTACATATTAAATTGATAATCATTAGCACCTGCTTGGTATAATTAATTAATCATACACTTGATTCTAATCCTACAAAATCACTGACTTTGTGCAAGGGTAGAAAGTGCGCAAGTAAAAGAAATGATGCTGCTTTGAAGCCAAATGGTAGTCACATCAAATATTGACTTGATTTAGATTTTTCTTCTGTTCGCTCACTTTGCATTTTGTAAATTGATAAAAATAAACTATTAAAATATATATTTTTGAAAGAAATCTTAATTTACTTCATTTCCTCACACCTGCCTAAAGCTTTTGCACAGTTCTGTATGTCACTACAGAACCACATAAAAGTTACTCTTTCACATCAATTTCTAGATTTTTTTAATGACAGATCGCGAAAAAAAAACTGTATAAAAAATAAGCCCATCACTAGAGATGAGCGAAGTATTCAAAAATTCGATTCGACTGATTCGGCGAATTCGTGGAAAAATTTCGATTCGAGTCGAATATATTCGCTGTGAATTTAACTTAAAAAAGGGTGTTTCTAGGCTTCAGAGAGACTTAATATTAGTGCTGAACACTGTACCTTTAATTTAAATGCCCTTGGAGTCTGCTGGGGAAGAGAAATAATACTGTCAGTCAGTATGACATGCAGAGTGCCGTCGATCTTAGAATCACCGCACACTTCACTCATTTGGGCAGTCACGGGGCCAAAACCAGAGTGTGGAGCCACAGTGTGGCGGTGGAGGCAGCAGCAATGGGAGGCCATACAGCACCCTATGACAAAAATGGAAACCACCAGCAGTGTGAGGAGACCTGAAAGTGGCACATGGCAGAGTGTGGCGATAGAGACAGCAGCAATGGGAGGCCGTACAGGGACCCTATGACACACTCTGGACCTGGCAGCAGCATGAGGAGGCGGTACAGGGGCCCATGGCAGATTACGGGCCTGGCAGCAGCATGAGGAGTCGGTACGGGGGCCCATGGCAGATTACGGGCCTGGCAGCAGCAATGGGAGGCCGTACAGGGACCCATGACACACTCTGGACCTGGCAGCAGCATGGGGAGGCGGTACAGGGGCCCATGACAGATTACGGGCCTGGCAGCAGCATGAGGAGTCGGTACGGGGGCCCATGACACACTCTGGACCTGGCAGCAGCATGAGGAGGCGGTACAGGGGCGCATGACAGATTACGAGCCTGGCAGCAGCAACTTGGAAAGGAGGACGTTCAGCTTCTGCACCGTCTGGTGCATGCTCGCAAACTGTTGTCTCTTGGAAACGGATTCCAAGAAAGACTGCTGACGGAATCCGTGAAGAGGAGTAGCAGGAGAAGGAGCATCTGAACGAGCGGAATATGCCAACAAGCGACAACAGGGGCCCATGACAGATTACGGGCCTGGCAGCAGCATGAGGAGTCGGTATAGGGGCCCATGGCAGATTAGGGGCCTGGCAGCAGCTATGGGAGGCCCGTAATCTGCCAGCACCCTATGACAAAAAATGGAATACACCAGCAGTGTGAGGAGACCTGAAAGTGGCACATGGCAGAGTGTGGCGATGGAGACAGCAGCAATGGGAGGCCGTACAGGGACCCATGAGAGACTCTGGACTTGGCAGCAGCATGAGGAGGCGGTATAGGGGCCCATGGCAGATTAGGGGCCTGGCAGCAGCTATGGGAGGCCCGTAATCTGCCAGCACCCTATGACAAAAAATGTAACACACCAGCAGTGTGAGGAGACCTGAAAGTGGCACATGTCTGGGGCATGATTCATGGCGGATTTAGTCAGTTGTGTCAGGAACTGGTGGTTTGAAATCCAGACTAATCCACGCCTGATTCATTTTCACAAACGTCAGTCTCTCCACACTTTGGGTGGACAGTCGTGTCCTCCGCGGAGTTGCAATACCTCCTGCCACACTAAACACGCGCTCCGATGCCACGCTACTGGCCGGGCATGACAGCCTTTCAAGGGCAAATTCAGCTAGTTGGGGCCAAAGGTCAAGTTTCGTTGCCCAGTAGTCAAGGGGATTGTCTACCTCGGTTGGCAGGGTGCTGTCCAAGTAGGCCTAAGCCTGTTGTTTGAGGTCCTGCTCCAGGTCCACCTGATGCTGCTGCTGCTGCTGCTGCGGCTGGTTAGTAGTTTCCTCACTGCGCTGGTGAAGAAAGCTACTCATCATCGACTGCAGACTGAGGCAGCCGCTGCTGGTGGAGCTGCCACTGCTCCTACCACCCCACCCCTCCCCTGCTGCCATGGCAGCGGAACGCGAGCGCACAGGGCCCACAGTGTCTGAGGATGGACGTTGGCGCAGACAGGCAGAGACCAGCTGACTACATAGGTGGTTTTTATAGTACGTTATTTTGGCCTCCCTCTCAGCAGGTGTGAAAAAGGCCACCATTTTTGAACGGTAGCGAGGGTCCAACAAGGTGGACAGCCAAAAGTCATCCCTCTGTCTGATGGTTATTATTCGGCTGTCGCTACGCAAGCAACCGAGCATGCTATGGGCCATTTGTGCCAAGGAATGCGAGGGACTCCCTGCCTCCATCTCCACAGCATACTGCCACGGTGCGTCTGGGTCCTCTGTCTCCTCCTCCTCCTCTACCAGATGCTCCTGCTCCTCCACTCCTGTCCGCTGAGTGGAAAAACCACCCATTTCACTCAATAATTCCTGAGCACCAATGTCCTCCTCTACCTCCTCCTCTTCTTCCTGTCCTGCCCCCACAGGGGTCATGTGGCGTTGAGATCTGTGCGCCACGTCTACCGCACCCTGACCAGCCATTGTTAACAGCATTTGTTCCAGGACGTGCAACAGAGGAATGACGTCGTTCATCCCATAGTCCTGCTGACTCACGAATAGCGTGGCCTCCTCAAAGGGCCTGAGCAAGCGCAGGTGTCACGCATGAGCTGCCAATGGCTGACATCTAAGTTACACAGGGAGTACCTTTATCCGCTTTTAACATCAGGAAATCTGTGATGGCCTTTCGCTGTTCGTAAAGGCGGTCTAACATATGTAGGGTTGAATTCCACCTTGTTGCAACGTCACAGCATGAGGAGTCGGTACGGGGGCCCATGGCAGATTACGTGCCTGGCAGCAGCAATGGGAGGCCCGTAATCTGCCAGCACCCTATGTCAAAAAATTCTACACACCAGCAGTGTGAGGAGACCTGAAAGTGGCACATGGCAGAGTGTGGCGATGGAGACAGCAGCAATGGGAGGCCGTACAGGGACCCATGAGAGACTCTGGACCTGGAAGCAGCATGAGGAGGCGGTATATAGGGGCCTATGGCAGATTAGGGGCCTGGCAGCAGCTATGGGAGGCCCGTAATCTGCCAGCACCCTATGTCAAAAAATTCTACACACCAGCAGTGTGTGAGGAGACCTGAAAGTGGCACATGGCAGAGTGTGGCGATGGAGACAGCAGCAATGGGAGGCCGTACAGGGACCCATGAGAGACCCTGGACTTGGCAGTAGCATGAGGAGGCGGTATAGGGGCCCATGGCAGATTAGGGGCCTGGCAGCAGCAATGGGAGGCCCGTAATCTGCCAGCACCCTATGTCAAAAAATTCTACACACCAGCAGTGTGAGGAGACCTGAAAGTGGCACATGGCAGAGTGTGGCGATGGAGACAGCAGCAATGGGAGGCCGTACAGGGAACCATGAGAGACTCTGGACCTGGCAGCAGCATGAGGAGGCGGTATATAGGGGCCCATGGCAGATTAGGGGCCTGGCAGCAGCTATGGGAGGCCCGTAATCTGCCAGCACCCTATGTCAAAAAATTCTACACACCAGCAGTGTGTGAGGAGACCTGAAAGTGGCACATGGCAGAGTGTGGCGATGGAGACAGCAGCAATGGGAGGCCGTACAGGGACCCATGAGAGACTCTGGACTTGGCAGCAGCATGAGGAGGCGGTATAGGGGCCCATGGCAGATTAGGGGCCTGGCAGCAGCAATGGGAGGCCCGTAATCTGCCAGCACCCTATGTCAAAAAATTCTACACACCAGCAGTGTGTGAGGAGACCTGAAAGTGGCACATGGCAGAGTGTGGCGATGGAGACAGCAGCAATGGGAGGCCGTACAGGGACCCATGAGAGACTCTGGACTTGGCAGCAGCATGAGGAGGCGGTATAGGGGCCCATGGCAGATTAGGGGCCTGGCAGCAGCAATGGGAGGCCCGTAATCTGCCAGCACCCTATGTCAAAAAATTCTACACACCAGCAGTGTGTGAGGAGACCTGAAAGTGGCACATGGCAGAGTGTGGCGATGGAGACAGCAGCAATGGGAGGCCGTACAGGGACCCATGAGAGACTCTGGACCTGGCAGCAGCATGAGGAGGCGGTATATAGGGGCCTATGGCAGATTAGGGGCCTGGCAGCAGCTATAGGAGGCCCGTAATCTGCCAGCACCCTATGTCAAAAAATTCTACACACCAGCAGTGTGAGGAGACCTGAAAGTGGCACATGGCATGAGACACTGTGGACCTGGCAGCAGCATGAGGAGGCGGTATATAGGGGCCCATGGCAGATTAGGGGCCTGGCAGCAGCTATGGGAGGCCCGTAATCTGCCAGCACCCTATGTCAAAAAATTCTACACACCAGCAGTGTGTGAGGAGACCTGAAAGTGGCACATGGCAGAGTGTGGCGATGGAGACAGCAGCAATGGGAGGCCGTACAGGGACCCATGAGAGACCCTGGACTTGGCAGCAGCATGAGGAGGCGGTATAGGGGCCCATGGCAGATTAGGGGCCTGGCAGCAGCAATGGGAGGCCCGTAATCTGCCAGCACCCTATGTCAAAAAATTCTACACACCAGCAGTGTGTGAGGAGACCTGAAAGTGGCACATGGCAGAGTGTGGCGATGGAGACAGCAGCAATGGGAGGCCGTACAGGGACCCATGAGAGACTCTGGACCTGGCAGCAGCATGAGGAGGCGGTATATAGGGGCCTATGGCAGATTAGGGGCCTGGCAGCAGCTATAGGAGGCCCGTAATCTGCCAGCACCCTATGTCAAAAAATTCTACACACCAGCAGTGTGAGGAGACCTGAAAGTGGCACATGGCATGAGAGACTGTGGACCTGGCAGCAGCATGAGGAGGCGGTATAGGAGCCCATGGCAGATTAGGGACCTGGCAGCAGCTATGGGAGGCCCGTAATCTGCCAGCACCCTATGTCAAAAAATTCAACATACCAGCAGTGTGTGAGGAGACCTGAAAGTGGCACATGGCAGAGTGTGGCGATGGAGACAGCAGCAATGGGAGGCCGTACAGGGACCCATGACAGACTCTGGACCTGGCAGCAGCATGAGGAGGCGGTATATAGGGGCCCATGGCAGATTAGGGGCCTGGCAGCAGCTATGGGAGGCCCGTAATCTGCCAGCACCCTATGTCAAAAAATTCAACACACCAGCAGTGTGAGGAGACCTGAAAGTGACACATGGCATGAGAGACTGTGGACCTGGCAGCAGCATGAGGAGGCGATATAGGGGCCCATGGCAGATTAGGGGCCTGGCAGCAGCTATGGGAGGCCCGTAATCTGCCAGCACCCTATGTCAAAAAATTCAACACACCAGCAGTGTGTGAGGAGACCTGAAAGTGGCACATGGCAGAGTGTGGCGATGGAGACAGCAGCAATGGGAGGCCGAACAGGGACCCATGACAGACTCTGGACCTGGCAGCAGCATGAGGAGGCGGTATATAGGGGCCCATGGCAGATTAGGGGCCTGGCAGCAGCTATGGGAGGCCCGTAATCTGCCAGCACCCTATGTAAAAAAATTCAACACACCAGCAGTGTGAGGAGACCTGAAAGTGACACATGGCATGAGAGACTGTGGACCTGGCAGCAGCATGAGGAGGCGGTATAGGGGCCCATGGCAGATTAGGGGCCTGGCAGCAGCTATGGGAGGCCCGTAATCTGCCAGCACCCTATGTCAAAAAATTCAACACACCAGCAGTGTGTGAGGAGACCTGAAAGTGGCACATGGCAGAGTGTGGCGATGGAGACAGCAGCAATGGGAGGCCGAACAGGGACCCATGACAGACTCTGGACCTGGCAGCAGCATGAGGAGGCGGTATATAGGGGCCCATGGCAGATTAGGGGCCTGGCAGCAGCTATGGGAGGCCCGTAATCTGCCAGCACCCTATGTAAAAAAATTCAACACACCAGCAGTGTGAGGAGACCTGAAAGTGACACATGGCATGAGAGACTGTGGACCTGGCAGCAGCATGAGGAGGCGGTATAGGGGCCCATGGCAGATTAGGGGCCTGGCAGCAGCTATGGGAGGCCCGTAATCTGCCAGCACCCTATGTCAAAAAATTCTACACACCAGCAGTGTGTGAGGAGACCTGAAAGTGGCACATGGCAGAGTGTGGCGATGGAGACAGCAGCAATGGGAGGCTGAACAGGGACCCATGACAGACTCTGGACCTGGCAGCAGCATGAGGAGGCGGTATATAGGGGCCCATGGCAGATTAGGGGCCTGGCAGCA
This sequence comes from Staurois parvus, assembly GCF_062004578.1. NCBI lineage: Eukaryota > Metazoa > Chordata > Amphibia > Anura > Ranidae > Staurois > Staurois parvus. The sequence goes on along the minus strand of NW_028317973.1, from coordinate 1,349,831 downwards.
GCTATGGGAGGCCCATAATCTGCCAGCACCCTATGTCAAAAAATTCAACACACCAGCAGTGTGAGGAGACCTGAAAGTGGCACATGGCATGAGAGACTGTGGACCTGGCAGCAGCATGAGGAGGCGGTATAGGGGCCCATGGCAGATTAGGGGCCTGGAAGCAGCTATGGGAGGCCCGTAATCTGCCAGCACCCTATGTCAAAAAATTCAACACACCAGCAGTGTGAGGAGACCTGAAAGTGACACATGGCATGAGAGACTGTGGACCTGGCAGCAGCATGAGGAGGCGATATAGGGGCCCATGGCAGATTAGGGGCCTGGCAGCAGCTATGGGAGGCCCGTAATCTGCCAGCACCCTATGTCAAAAAATTCAACACACCAGCAGTGTGTGAGGAGACCTGAAAGTGGCACATGGCAGAGTGTGGCGATGGAGACAGCAGCAATGGGAGGCCGAACAGGGACCCATGACAGACTCTGGACCTGGCAGCAGCATGAGGAGGCGGTATATAGGGGCCCATGGCAGATTAGGGGCCTGGCAGCAGCTATGGGAGGCCCGTAATCTGCCAGCACCCTATGTAAAAAAATTCAACACACCAGCAGTGTGAGGAGACCTGAAAGTGACACATGGCATGAGAGACTGTGGACCTGGCAGCAGCATGAGGAGGCGGTATAGGGGCCCATGGCAGATTAGGGGCCTGGCAGCAGCTATGGGAGGCCCGTAATCTGCCAGCACCCTATGTCAAAAAATTCTACACACCAGCAGTGTGTGAGGAGACCTGAAAGTGGCACATGGCAGAGTGTGGCGATGGAGACAGCAGCAATGGGAGGCTGAACAGGGACCCATGACAGACTCTGGACCTGGCAGCAGCATGAGGAGGCGGTATATAGGGGCCCATGGCAGATTAGGGGCCTGGCAGCAGCTATGGGAGGCCCATAATCTGCCAGCACCCTATGTCAAAAAATTCAACACACCAGCAGTGTGAGGAGACCTGAAAGTGGCACATGGCATGAGAGACTGTGGACCTGGCAGCAGCATGAGGAGGCGGTATAGGGGCCCATGGCAGATTAGGGGCCTGGAAGCAGCTATGGGAGGCCCGTAATCTGCCAGCACCCTATGTCAAAAAATTCAACACACCAGCAGTGTGTGAGGAGACCTGAAAGTGGCACATGGCAGAGTGTGGCGATGGAGACAGCAGCAATGGGAGGCCGAACAGGGACCCATGACAGACTCTGGACCTGGCAGCAGCATGAGGAGGCGGTATATAGGGGCCCATGGCAGATTAGGGGCCTGGCAGCAGCTATGGGAGGCCCGTAATCTGCCAGCACCCTATGTAAAAAAATTCAACACACCAGCAGTGTGAGGAGACCTGAAAGTGACACATGGCATGAGAGACTGTGGACCTGGCAGCAGCATGAGGAGGCGGTATAGGGGCCCATGGCAGATTAGGGGCCTGGCAGCAGCTATGGGAGGCCCGTAATCTGCCAGCACCCTATGTCAAAAAATTCTACACACCAGCAGTGTGTGAGGAGACCTGAAAGTGGCACATGGCAGAGTGTGGCGATGGAGACAGCAGCAATGGGAGGCTGAACAGGGACCCATGACAGACTCTGGACCTGGCAGCAGCATGAGGAGGCGGTATATAGGGGCCCATGGCAGATTAGGGGCCTGGCAGCAGCTATGGGAGGCCCATAATCTGCCAGCACCCTATGTCAAAAAATTCAACACACCAGCAGTGTGAGGAGACCTGAAAGTGACACATGGCATGAGAGACTGTGGACCTGGCAGCAGCATGAGGAGGCGGTATAGGGGCCCATGGCAGATTAGGGGCCTGGAAGCAGCTATGGGAGGCCCGTAATCTGCCAGCACCCTATGTCAAAAAATTCAACACACCAGCAGTGTGTGAGGAGACCTGAAAGTGGCACATGGCAGAGTGTGGCGATGGAGACAGAAGCAATGGGAGGCCGTACAGGGACCCATGAGAGACTTTGGACTTGGCAGCAGCATGAGGAGGCGGTATATAGGGGCCCATGGCAGATTAGGGGCCTGGCAGCAGCTATGGGAGGCCCGTAATCTGCCAGCACCCTATGTCAAAAAATTCAACACACCAGCAGTGTGAGGAGACCTGAAAGTGGCACATGGCATGAGAGACTGTGGACCTGGCAGCAGCATGAGGAGGCGGTATAGGGGCCCATGGCAGATTAGGGGCCTGGCAGCAGCTATGGGAGGCCCGTAATCTGCCAGCACCCTATGTCAAAAAATTCAACACACCAGCAGTGTGTGAGGAGACCTGAAAGTGGCACATGGCAGAGTGTGGCGATGGAGACAACCCACCGACTGTTTTGCTCGCTGCCAAGCTGCCACCCTCTTCTCCTGATGATGCGGAAGCAATAGCCTGATGACGACGAGGCTGCCAAGTGCGATCAGCCTCATCATCATCAATTAGGGTCTCCGCCTCACTACTAGCCCCCTCGGCTGCGTGTGGGTCAGGAGACAGACCTGTCTCTACACCGGCTACCGAGCCACTCTCCTCGCCACTACTTCTTCGCCTGGCTGCTGAAGAGGCGGATGTCTCCCCCCGTTCCTGACCGCCCTCTGTTAGCTCTTCCTCACTGTACTGGATGACACCGGGAGCACTAGCCTCTGGCTGCGAATAGTGCTGCCTCGACCCCTTCCTCTGCTGCCACGTCTGCTCGCTCCTAAAACATTGCCTCCTCTGCCACTCCTCTGCATGTTGTCTGACATACTCTTTAATTAAACGATTCTGTGTCCCTGAGTAACAATTCTGTGGCCCTAAGTAACGGTTCTGTGGCCCTCAGTAACAGTTCTGTGTCCCTGAGTAACAATTCTGTGTCTGTGCGAGTAACAATTCTGTGGCCCCAAGTAACAGTTCTGTGGCCCTCAGTAACAATTCTGTGTCTGTGCGAGTAACAATTCTGTGTCTGTGCGAGTAACAATTCTGTGGCCCTAACAGTTCTGTGGCCCTCAGTAACAATTCTGTGTCCCTGATTAACGTTTCTGTGGCCCCAAGTAACAGTTCTGTGGCCCTCAGTAACAATTCTGTGTCTGTGCGAGTAACAATTCTGTGTCTGTGCGAGTAACAATTCTGTGGCCCTAAGTAACAGTTCTGTGGCCCTCAGTAACAATTCTGTGTCCCTGATTAACATTTCTGTGGCCCCAAGTAACAGTTCTGTGGCCCTCAGTAACAATTCTGTGTCTGTGCGAGTAACAATTCTGTGTCTGTGCGAGTAACAATTCTGTGGCCCTCAGTAACAGTTCTGTGTCCCTGAGTAACAATTGTGTCTGTGCGAGTAACAATTCTGTGGCCCTAAGTAACAGTTCTGTGGCCCTCAGTAACAATTCTGTGTCCCTGATTAACGTTTCTGTGGCCCCAAGTAACAGTTCTGTGGCCCTCAGTAACAATTCTGTGTCTGTGCGAGTAACAATTCTGTGTCTGTGCGAGTAACAATTCTGTGGCCCTAAGTAACGGTTCTGTGGCCCTCAGTAACAGTTCTGTGTCCCTGTGTAACAATTCTGTGTCTGTGCGAGTAACAATTCTGTGGCCCTAAGTAACAGTTCTGTGGCCCTCAGTAACAATTCTGTGTCCCTGATTAACGTTTCTGTGGCCCCAAGTAACAGTTCTGTGGCCCTCAGTAACAATTCTGTGTCTGTGCGAGTAACAATTCTGTGGCCCTAAGTAACAGTTCTGTGGCCCTCAGTAACAATTCTGTGTCCCTGATTAACGTTTCTGTGGCCCCAAGTAACAGTTCTGTGGCCCTCAGTAACAATTCTGTGTCTGTGCGAGTAACAATTCTGTGTCTGTGCGAGTAACAATTCTGTGGCCCTAACTAACAGTTCTGTGGCCCATAAGTAACAGTTCTGTGTCCCTGAGTAACAATTCTGTGTCTGTGCGAGTAAGAATTCTGTGTCTGTGCGAGCAACAATTCTGTGGCCCTAAGTAACAGTTCTGTGGCCCTCAGTAACAGTTCTGTGTCCCTGAGTAACAATTCTGTGTCTGTGCGAGTAACAATTCTGTGTCTGTGCGAGTAACAATTCTGTGTCTGTGCGAGTAACATTTCTGTGGCCCTAAGTAACGGTTCTGTGGCCCTCAGTAACAGTTCTGTGTCCCTGTGTAACAATTCTGTGTCTGTGCGAGTAACAATTCTGTGGCCCTAAGTAACAGTTCTGTGGCCCTCAGTAACAATTCTGTGTCTGTGCGAGTAACAATTCTGTGTCTGTGCGAGTAACAATTCTGTGGCCCTAAGTAACAGTTCTGTGGCCCTCAGTAACAATTCTGTGTCCCTGATTAACGTTTCTGTGGCCCCAAGTAACAGTTCTGTGGCCCTCAGTAACAATTCTGTGTCTGTGCGAGTAACAATTCTGTGTCTGTGCGAGTAACAATTCTGTGGCCCTAACAGTTCTGTGGCCCTCAGTAACAATTCTGTGTCCCTGATTAACGTTTCTGTGGCCCCAAGTAACAGTTCTGTGGCCCTCAGTAACAATTCTGTGTCTGTGCGAGTAACAATTCTGTGTCTGTGCGAGTAACAATTCTGTGGCCCTAACTAACAGTTCTGTGGCCCTAAGTAACAGTTCTGTGTCCCTGAGTAACAATTCTGTGTCTGTGCGAGTAAGAATTCTGTGTCTGTGCGAGCAACAATTCTGTGGCCCTAAGTAACAGTTCTGTGGCCCTCAGTAACAGTTCTGTGTCCCTGAGTAACAATTCTGTGTCTGTGCGAGTAACAATTCTGTGTCTGTGCGAGTAACAATTCTGTGTCTGTGCGAGTAACAATTCTGTGGCCCTAAGTAACGGTTCTGTGGCCCTCAGTAACAGTTCTGTGTCCCTGTGTAACAATTCTGTGTCTGTGCGAGTAACAATTCTGTGGCCCTAAGTAACAGTTTTGTGGCCCTCAGTAACAATTCTGTGTCCCTGATTAACGTTTCTGTGGCCCCAAGTAACAGTTCTGTGGCCCTCAGTAACAATTCTGTGTCTGTGCGAGTAATAATTCTGTGTCTGTGCGAGTAACAATTCTGTGGCCCTAACTAACAGTTCTGTGGCCCTCAGTAACAATTCTGTGTCTGTGCGAGTAACAATTCTGTGTCTGTGCGAGTAACAATTCTGTGTCTGTGCGAGTAACAATTCTGTGGCCCTAAGTAACGGTTCTGTGGCCCTCAGTAACAGTTCTGTGTCCCTGTGTAACAATTCTGTGTCTGTGCGAGTAACAATTCTGTGGCCCTAAGTAACAGTTCTGTGGCCCTCAGTAACAATTCTGTGTCTGTGCGAGTAACAATTCTGTGTCTGTGCGAGTAACAATTCTGTGGCCCTAAGTAACAGTTCTGTGGCCCTCAGTAACAATTCTGTGTCTGTCCCTGAGTAACAATTCTGTGGCCCTAACTAAAGTTTCTGTGGCCCTAAGTAACAATTCTCTGGCACTCAGTAACAATTCTGTCTGTCCCTGAGTAACAATTCTGTGGCCCTAATAACGTTTCTGTGGCCCTAAGTAACAATTATCTGGCACTCAGTAACAATTCTGTCTGTCCCTGAGTAACAATTCTGTGGCCCTAATAACGTTTCTGTGGCCCTAAGTAACAATTCTCTGGCACTCAGTAACAATTCTGTCTGTCCCTGAGTATGAATTCTGTGGCCCTAATAACGTTTCTGTGGCCCTAAGTAACAATTCTCTGGCACTCAGTAACAATTCTGTCTGTCCCTGAGTAACAATTCTCTGGCCCTAATAACGTTTCTGTGGCCCTAAGTAACAATTCTCTGGCACTCAGTAACAATTCTGTCTGTCCCTGAGTATGAATTCTGTGGCCCTAACTAGCGTTTCTTTGTCCCTAAGTAACGATTCTGTGGCCCTAATTAACAATTCTGTGTCCCTGAGTAATAGTTCTCTGTCCCTAAGTATCGTTTCTCTGTCCCCAAGTATCGTTTCTGTGGCCCTAACTCTGTCCCTGTCCCTAATACAGAGCAGTCTGCCTCTGTTCAATGACTGCAGGCAAATGAAGAATTCCAAAATGGCCGCTATTTATAGCTCGACCATTACACAGTGCTAGCTGGCTGGCTGCTGATTGGCTGATGCGATCACATGTCGTTGAGGAATGCATTATGGGTCAGCGCGCCTTGTCTGCGCGCCTTCCCAGACATCTCCGCTCCGTCGCCGCACATGTCAGCCGCCATTTTCGGAAAAATTTCGAAGAAAGAATCGAAATTTTTCCGATATTCGACTCGAATTCCACTTCGGCTACTTCGATTCGCTCATCTCTACCCATCACCTTTAAATAGTCACACACAACACATATTATTAAAATATATTTTACCTGGATATAGGGTAAGGTAAGTGAGCGCAAACAGACAGGACAAGCAGCTAACATACAGGGTAATCCTCAGTACCTAAAACATAAAATATAAAATGGGGTATGTAGCGCTAAAAAATAAGGGGATCCACCCTACTGATGCCTATACCACCAGGGAACCACTAACCACCAGGGAATTCTTTTATTGGATCTGGGTGGTCATCTTAACCCTGGGATTTGTGGGATATATATTTATATATGATCCCTTTTCTGTCACTAGCCACCAGGGACTTTTAATTAAACCTGGATGCAAGTCTTTTATGTTGGTGGAACCACTAGCCACCAGGGAACCTATGAATGACACCTGGATGTACCTTTCTATGCTGATGTGAGTTCCTTCCTTTTGTTTGATTTTTTTTTACTCTGAATAAACGTACTTCACCATTGATACCTTCTTGCCTCCTGGCTCGTTTCTAATGAGCTTTGTAAGGTGGTGATCTGGAACAAGGAGCCACTGGATGCCTGGACAACGTTGGACCCACTGGCCTTGATGTCCTTACATGACCAGATGCTGCTCATGCTGCTGACCAGACCATGATGTCCTGTTGCTGATTTACATACAATGCCCATATTGTATGTAACTGTGGTAAGCGCATAACCGCACTATATACATTTTCCGTTTTGTCAAGTTGGATTGGGGACACCATAGGATCTTATCCGTCTGCCCTCCGGATACACTTTATGGACAATATATGCTTGATACTTCTGTGATGATATATGATGACACTTTGTTTGTTATTTTTTAGCGCTACATACCCCATTTTATATTTTATATTTTACCTGGAGTTATCATTAAGATTTAGCAGTACAACAAAATATGTTGTTTTTGGCTTTTTTCATGTCCTAGTGTACTATGCTCCATAGCAACCAAATAAATAGCAATTTTATTTGTCTTAAATGATGAAGTCTTTATGTCCAGTCTGGTTTTGTTGCTCATACATACTCTGACAAGAGCTTACAGGAGTTGGGTCATTATCCATTAGGAAACACCTGTTTTTATCAGCAGCTACAAATACTACATTTTTTTTATTGCATGGAAAACTAAATCAGGTATATATATATATATATATATATATATATATATATATATATATATACACATACATATATATATATATACACACATACAGTTGCAAGAAAAAGTATGTGAACCCTTTGGGATTACGTGGAGTTTTGCATGAATTGGGCATAAAATGTGCTCTGAACGTCATCTAAGTCACAACAATAGAAGAACACAGTCTGCTGAACATAATACTACACAAACATTAGATGTTGCCATGGTTTAATTGCACATAACATGTAAACATTCACAGTGCAGGGAGGAAAAAGTATGTGAACCTTTGGACTTAATAACAGGTTGACCCTCCTTTGGCAGCAATAACCTCAACCAAACTTTTCCTGTAGTTGCAGATCAGACCTGCACAACGATCTGGAGTCATTTTGGACCACTCCTCTTCACAAAACTGTTTCAGTGTAGCAATATTCTTGGGATGTCTGGTGTGAATCGCTCTCTTAAGGTCATGCCACAGCATTTCAATCAGGTTGAGGTCAGGACTCTGACTGGGCCACTCCAGAAGGCGTATTCTGTGCTCTTGCAGCCATCGTTTTGTTGAATTACTTGTATGCTTTGAGTCATTGTCCTGTTGCATCATCCATCCTTTGCGGAGCTTCATTTGGCGGACAGATGGTCGTACGTTTTTCTGCAAAATGTCTTGATAAACTCTGGAATTCATTTTCCCATCAATGACAACAATCCATCCAGGCCCTGAGGCAGCAAAGCAGCCCCAAACCATGATGCTCCCTCCGCCATGTTTTACAGTGGGGATGAGGTTTTGATGTTGGTGTGCTGTGCCTTTTTTTCTCCACACATAGTGTTGTGTGTTCTTCCCAAACAACTCAATCTTGGTTTCATCTGTCCACAGTAAATTTTGCTAGTAGTGCTGTGGAACATCCAGGTGCTCTTTTGCAAACTTCAAACGTGCTGCAATATTCTTTTTGGACAGCAATGGCTTCCTCCGTGGTGTCCTCCCATGTACTCCATTCTTGTTTAATGTTTTCCTTATTGTAGATGTGTCAACAAAAATGTTAGCATGTGCCAGAGATTTCTGTAGGTCTTTAGTTGACACTCTGGGATCCTTCTTTACCTCATGCAGCATTCTGCACTGTGCTCTTGCAGTCATTTTTACAGGACGACCACGCCTAGGGAGAGTAGCAACAGCGCTAAACTTTCTCCATTTGTAGACAGTCTGTCTTACCGTAGACACATGAACATCAAGACTTTTGGAGATACTTTTGTAACCCTTTCCAGCTTCATGCAAGTCAACAATTCTTGATCGTAGGTCTTCTGAGAGCTCTTTTCTGTGAGGCATGGTTCACATCAGACAGTGCTTCTTGAAACCAGTAAACCCAAAACAGGTGTGTGTTTTTTAAGGGCAGGACAGCTGTCAGCAACACATCCAATATCATCACACTGATTGGAGTCAAGGTTGGCTCACTCCTGGCTCCAATTAGCTCTAGGAGAAGTCATTAAGCTAGGGCCTCACATACTTTTTCCTCCCTGCACTGTGAATGTTTACATGTTATGTGCAATTAAACCATGGCAACATCTAATGTTTGTGTAGTATTATGTTCAGCAGACTGTGTTCTTCTATTGTTGTGACTTAGATGACATTCAGAGCACATTTTATGCCCAATTCATGCAAAACTCCACCTAATCCCAAGGGGTTCACATACTTTTTCTTGCAACTGTATTATTGAATAAATCAAAACACTGTACAGTGTTGAAGAAAACACACTTGTTGGAAATGTCTGCCTTTGCTTCCATTATTTCTGGTGACCTAAAGAGTATGTAAACCCAACATTTCATATTCTTGAAATATGCCTGCTGTAACATGTACTTGTATAAAAATGTATCCTGTTCTCTTTGAATTGCTTCCTTTGCATGAAATCCCTGGTGTTCCTGCCAGTGTCTCTGGTTTCCTAATAAAAATTGACCAAGCTGAGAAGGAGAGCACACCGTGGTCAGACTTGTGCTGACATGCCCCCACCCCCCTTGCACAACCATTCACTGGGAAGATCAGTGTGCTACTGTTTCTCCTCCCCCTGCTCTCTAAGATTGTTATATAGCTGAGAACAGAGGGTATGTGATCACTTATAGAAAAGGGGATTTTTTTTTTTTTTTACACAAATGTGCTGCCTTTCATTTCTATTTTAAACTGAATGGGTTGTTTTACAAGGTGTGGGTTTACAAATACTTTAATTTTCTAATTTATCAATACTGTACTGTGCCATATAATATTACTACTTTAAAGCAACTATCTTTATGAGCAAGCCAGGTGTGGTAAAACGCATCAAGGAAGGTTGGTTCTTGAGCAGAGACATTGTTGTATACAGTCAACAGTCTTTTGCATTGTGAACACAGGAGATTTGCCGCTTAGCATGGGTGCCATTCATGAATTCTGAATGAATGCAAAGTATTCTCTGATTGGATGAGGTGGAGAGGTGATGTCACACTGAAGGGGCTCTATAGGGCACAGGGATAGCTACAGTATAGGATTATAACTTTTTTTTTTTTTTTATGGTTGAACTGGATGGACTTTTGTCTTTTTTCAGCCAGACTAACTATGTAACTATGTAAGTATAAAAAACATGATATCAAAATTTGGTGCATAAGGTTTTTCTTAAGGACATATTTCTTTTTTTTCACTTTCTAGCAAACAGCGTGCATTGTCAGCTATAAAGTGACTCTTGGATATGTTTGAGACAAATCTTTTGAATTATACGAAGGTAGGAAATTCTGTAATACATTTATGCATTCAGCTTATCTATATTCTGAATCTAAACTGATTCCGCATAAAACAGTATGTTCAGATCTAGGAACCACAGGGTATTAATGACAAATATAAACTGTAGTCCGCTGAGAAATGATTATGCATAAAAGCATAGAAGTTTGTTAAAAGAGAAAATCATATTGAGATGGTGCTGAAAATGAGGGCTCTTGTTGTGACCTTGCTCTACAACTCAACAGTTCAGATTCTAAACTGAGCAAACTAGCACTAGACAGTTCGGTAAGCACACTCTCAGCCACTTGACTAAGAGGATAAGGGGGGAATTAGTGACAGAAGCAACAATTTGATCAATGGTGACTCTGAAAAAGCTGCAAATATACCTTTTTTTAAAAATTGCACCATACCAAAAACACCCCACATATGCCAATGTATGGGGAGTACCCCTAAAGAGAAGAGCATTTGTCTGCGTGTCAGGAATGAGAGAGATTTTGCATGCGTGTCACAGCACACAGTAATGTGAACAAAACCTTGGACAGGGGTGCTCGTGGCTGAAAATACTTTTCAAGGGTGCCCCGACTGGAAAAAAGTTGAGGAACATTGGTCTAGTCTACTGAGTGTCAGTGTTAGTGTATGTCAGTGTCAGTTAATGGCAGTGTTATTGTCAGTGTCATTTAGATAGTATCATTATTTAGTCATTTTGTGTCATTTAACCATTTTAATACTGGACACTTCCACCCCCTTCCAGTCCAGGCCAATTTTCAGATTTCAGCTCTGCTACACTTTGAATGCCAATTGCTCAGTCATGCAACACTGTACCTAAATTAATTGTTTGAGACAGATAGAGCTGTCCTTTGGTGGTACTTAATCACCACTGGCTTTTTATTTTTTTTGCAATATAAATTAAAAAATCCTTCTTTTTTTTTAACCACTTCCCGTCAGGCCCATGTACATAAATGACCGGATGGGTGCAATGCAGGAGCGGGATGCCGTTCATAAACGGCGCCCTCATTTACAGCCTGTGCGCACTCTCTAGCAGCGTGCGGCACCGCAATCCGACGCCCGCTGTGCCCGCTGATCACTGATTGGCTAATCATGATCACATGAATAGTAGTAAGTAAGATGTCACATCCTGACATCATTGCTTACTACTTCTGAAATCTGTGAATGATCACAGAGGTCACACGGTACAAGACTATTCACAACAGCCTAGTACCATGTGTCAAGCTGTGATCAATCACAGCTCTCACAGTATTTCTCAATGGCTGCAAGAATGCTGCCAGAGAGAAGGAGAAGTGATTGCTTTTATAGCCTTTATGGGTGTAAAGGCAATCAGTATAAAAAATAAAAAATCTTCATCACCCCCCACAAGTAGTACAGTGTCACTATACTGCTAGGGTGACAGTATGTTTAAAAAAAAAAAAACATAAATAATAATATAAATAAATTAAATAAAAATGTAAAAAACATTTTTGAAAAATTCAAATTTTTGGTTATAAACTAATTTGGGTTATTTTTTTTTATAAACTTTGTGTGGCCTTCAGATTAGCACAGCAGTGTGTAGAGAGCTTCATGGAATGGGTTTCCTTGGAATGGCAGCCTTACATCACCAAGTACAATGCAAAGCGTTGGATGCAGTGGTGTAAAGCACACCGCCACTGGACCCTAGAGCGATGGAGACGTGTTCTCTGGAGTGATGAATCATGCTTCTCTGTCTGGCAATCTGATGGACGTGTCTGGGTTTGGTGGTTGCCAGGAGAACGGTACTTGCCTGACTGCATTGTGCCAAGTATGAAGTTTGGTGGAGGGGGGATTATGATGTGGGGTTGTTTTTCAGGAGTTGGGCTTAGCCCCTTAGTTCCAGTGAAGGGAACTCTTAAAGCGTCAGCATACCAAGACATTTTGGACAATTTCCTGCTCCCAGTTTTGTGGGAACAGTTTGGGGATGGTCCCTTCCTGTTCCAACATGACTGAGCACCACTGCACAAAGCAAGGTTCATAAAACCATGGGTGAGCGAGTTTGGGGTGGAGGAACTTTACTGCCTGCACAAAGTCCTGACTTGAACCCGAGAGAACACCTTTGAGATGAATTAGAGCGGGGACTGTGAGCCAGGCCTTCTTGTCCGACATCAGTGCCTGACCTCACAAATGCACTTCTGGAAGAATGGTCAAACATTCCCATAGACACAATCCTAATCTTTGTGGACAGCCTTCCCAGAAGAGTTGAAGCTGTTATAGCTGCAAAGGGTGGGCCAACTCAATATTGAACCCTATGGACTAAGACTGGGATGCCATTACAGTAAAGTTCATGTGCGTGTAAAGGCAGGCGTCCCAATACTCTTATCAATATGTCCCAGCCCAAAGACTGGGGTGTCACTGAGAGCCCTGGGTCCCGTTCTAACGATCGGGACCCGGAACTCCTAATTCTGGGTCACCTGATCGTTGTGATAGCCTCTGATTGGCTATCACAGTGATTAGTCACTATGAAGCCCGCTCCCCATGTTTTCTCTCTCTGAATGGAGGAGAGAGATACATTGTATCTCTCTCTGTGTCCTTTCAGAAAGAGAGAAAAATAGTGTGCGTAAATAAAAAAAATAAAAATAATAATTAAAAAACAATAAACAAAAATACCTGGATCGAGGTTTGATCTAGGTCTGTGCCAGGGTTAGTATTTGGGTCAAGGTCAGGGCCATAGGTCAGGGTCAGTTTTGGGTTTTTTTTGGTCAGGGTTTTTTTTTTGTTTTTTTTACCTTTTAATTGATATTAGTGTCAGTTAGTGGCAGGATAAAAAAAAAAAGCAAATTGCTCACTATTGTTTCTGGGCTGTACTACAGATACAAACAACTAACATACAAACATGTGGTATCGCTGTGATCATCAGGAGCAGGAGAAATAATTTTGGGTTGTTCTTTGGTGGTAGGTTATGGTAGCAGCAAGAAATATACAGCTAAATTTAAAAAAAAAATGTTTCCTTTGGTAATAAAAAAAAAATCAGGAGATATCCATTTCTATTTACCAGCAAATGAAAGCCCAATTTGTCCTGAAAAAAAACAAGGTATAATCAACATGGATGCACAAAGTAGTTGTGAAGATATGTGTAGTTTCGCTAACACATGTCAAAGTTGCAAAATTGTACTTAGGCGTTAAGATTTGTTTTACCCCTAGGCATGAAGGGGTTAAGTTCACACCCATAGAATTAGTAGACTTAACAATCAGCTTGGATATGGGTACCAATGTTCTTTGACTTTATAACAGTTTGAAAATCCAGTTCTAAATCCTAAACCAAGTAATTTAATACCACCATCCAGAATTACTGGCTCAAAAAAAGGGCTCACATTTGGCAGTGTTTATTAAGAGCTTTGTGCTAACTACATACTGTAGATGGACCAATGATATTTTCAGATTGCTGAGGATACACATAAATGCAGCTATAATATCTACGCACAATGATGACAATCAGCACCATTTTGATCAGGCTATGCACATTCTAGCGAAAGGAACAAACTCTTAGGCACAACGATGTAACTTTAGATCTCAAAAGTAAGTAATCAATGCATCTTTTTGACACCACACCACTACTTCATACATTTAGTGGGTTTTACCCACTTCAATACTGGGCACTTTCTGCCCAGGCCATTTGTCAGCTTTCAGCGCTGTCTCATGACAATTGCGCAGTCATGCAACACTCAAGCCCATATGAAAATGTTTTCATTTTTTTGAGACAAACAGAGCTTTCTTTTGGTGATATTTAATCACCACTGGGACTAGGTTTTTTCATTTTTTGTTAAACAAAAAAAAAAAAAACTTCTTAGTTTCTGTTATACAATTTTGCAAAAAATGTTTTCTCTTTCACTGATGTGTGCTGATGAGGCTGCACTGATGGGCACTGATAGGCTGCACTGATGGGTACGGATGAGGAGGCACTGATGAGGCCACACTGACAGCTGAAAAACAAGTCTGACCCATAGAAGCCCCACCTTCCAACTTACAAAACTTAAAGGATCTACTACTGACATCTGTGCCAGATACCACATCATACCTTTTACAGGTCTAGAGGAGTCAATCGCTTGATGGATCAGGGCTGTTTTGGAGGCAAAAGGGGGACCTACTCAATATTAGGTGGGTGCTCATAAAGTTATGGCTGATCAGTGTACAGAAAGTGCACTAGGCTAATACAAGGTCAAATTCAAGGCCTTAGGCTGACCATACACTATACAATTTTCTGTCCAATTTCTGCCCAATTTCCTTTAGATTTACCTTCAACTATGTAGTGCACGAGCCTGCCTAATTGGATACAATTGAAAGTGTTGTTAGGTTTGACCTCATATTATATGTTTTTTGGTAAATCTAAACCAAAAATCTCAAGAAAATTGTATAATGTATGACCAGTCTTAGTCACCTGTAATTCTCAATGCTATAGCACAAGGACACTTGTAGAGAGGAGAGGCTTCAGATTTGTGTCTCTGTCAATCATTTCTGCTTTTTACTTTTAGTCCTTAGGCTGGCCATACACTACACAATTTTCTGTCCAATTTCTGCCCAATTTCCTTTAGATTTACCTTCAACTATGTAGTGCAAGAGCCTGCCTAATTGGATATAACAAAGTGTTGTTAGGTTTGACCTCATATTATATGGTTTTTGGTAAATCTAAACCAAAAATCTCAAGAAAATTGTATAATCTATGGCCAGCCTTATAGATACAAATACCAACAGGGTTATCAATATACCGAATACTAACTATCATTGCATGTGTTGACAGCACACATTAATCAGAATAAACATTTTTTGCAACAACCTTAGTATTAGGTAAAATATTACATTTTAGGAATTGGATCAATGGTTCATTTTAAGGATATGTTAAAGGTTCATTTCAAGTTTAGGTGTCAGGTTGCAAGCAAAACTGAACTGCATCTGAGCACCGCAAACTGAAAATGCTATTTATTATTGAAATCAAACTCACCTATCCACTCATGTCTCTATGCTTATTTTGTTGAAAAATCACTTTGAACCCCCCCCCCCCCTTCCTCAATAGCATTTCTAGGGCAGATGATTTATGTAGCATTTACTTCCTGGATTCCATCTTCCCTTAGATCAGGCATGCAGGCTGGAGGATGTGCTAAGTTAGGGGCTCATGTGCACTGCAGCTCCTGCAAATGAGCCTTCAAAGCAACCACAATCAGTGGATTGAGGTGCAATTCCAGGCTCCTGCAGCTTCTCCCTCCAGCTCTATGTCCTTACTAAGCTACACTACGGACTTTCAGTTAGGATACATTCACATTCAGGGGCGGACTGACAACTCATGGGGCCCCCGGGCAATAGGGGATCATGGGCCCCTGTGTCCTTGCCCAAACTAAAAAAAAGCCTAAGAAAAAGGTACCATGGGGCATCTTATGGGGCCCCCTACTGGCCCTCGGCCAGTGCCTGAGTTTCCAAATGGTCAGTCCGCCCCTGTTCACAGTGCCACCACCATTTGCAGTTTTGCCATGGTGCGAATGGCAGTGGCAGGATTCTACTGATTCTTGCTGTTGTGTTTGACAAGTATCTACATCCAGCAGCAATCACTGCAAGTAATTGTTGGCTGTGGAACAGCCACGAATAGCTGCGGCTAGGGGCGGACTGACCATTGGTTAACTCGAGCACTGCCCGAGGGCCCGGGGTCAGTAGGGGACCCCATGAGATGCCCCTGGTACCTTTTTCATAGGCTTTGTTGAGTTTGGGCAGGGACACAGGGGCCCCATGATCCCCTATTTCCCGGGGGCCCCATGAGTTGTCAGTCCGCCCCTGGCTGCGGCTGTCAATGACCTGTCATTGAAGTGTACAGGCTTGGCAGCTGCAGCTAGCCACTCACACCTGTCAAACACAGCAATACTCAGCAGATCCCTGCCACTGCCATTCGCACCATGGCAAAAAGTACAAATGTAGCTTTGAAGAGCTGGTGGAAGTGTTAATGGACTTTGGGTGCGGCAATAACCATTAGTTACATATATTCCGGTGACGATTTTCTAAGACAGCAGTTTCCTCACTTTTTACACTTGTGCCTACAGAGCAGAAAGTGAAGGGAAGTCTTCCTCCCAGATGGTAAAAACCCAGTTGGGGACTTTAAAGGCTAGCTTCCATTTAAGACCATGTTACCCCTATATTTAGTGTGTAACATGTATCAAGCAAACCCCCCTCAACCCCAAAACAGCCCCCTCCCTGACAGTGTAGAGGGTGGCATGTGTACAGTCCTGAGGGCTGCATGTCGAGGATCAGGTGGGTGGTTGGGGACAGTAAAACTGCAGCTCAACCACCTGGTTTTACCGCCCCCTAGCCGCACATGTGAAGGAAGCCTAAAAACTCTAATCAAGTCATCAGACTTTAAACTCTGATGAAAAAATTAACATGTAGTATTTAAAAGCTAAATCCTGGAGAAGCTAAATTCTGCAAATCAACAAATGGTCATGCAGAGTTGTTAGGAAAAATGCAACATATGGGTTCAAAGAAAAAAAGGATATTCTTTACTCATTTGCATGTGTCAGTCTTGTTTACAGGGTTGTCAATAAAAGAAAAGTATAGGATTTTTTTCTTCCCCAATCATACTTACCTAGGTGGATGTTGCATCTGTCCCCTGCCGGCTCTAAGGCCGGCCATACATGGGTCGATTTCCGAACAATTTTTCATTTGAAAATCAAACCTAAGAATAATCGAATAATCGACCGAATCGATCTAAGAATAATCGACCCCAATTGTTATTGGGGCAATGGCACCAGCCGAGTTTCGTGGTTCCTCCCCATTTCGTTTATCAGGCATGTTGGAATATTTGTTAAAAAACAACCGATTTTTGAAATCATTGGTGGCACCATCAGATTACAGAATGAACAACGTTTTTGATCGAAAAATCATTTGGAATTCGACCCATGTGTGGCCTGCTTAAGAATAAGAACTCAGTGATCACAGGACTGCTGATCACTGAGTTCTCACAGCCACTCTGAGCAGATAGCGGGACTGTCAGTCACCACTCTGTGCTCTGCCCCTCCAGCGCTCACTGATGTGTCGGGCTGTGGAGAGGACAGGAGCAGAAAGTTCAGGCCCTCAGCGGCTTGCTAAGAGGCTGAGCCGGGTGCTGTTGCAGACTCTGGGGTGGATCCCGACTTTAATGTCGGAATCTTACCCCAGCCTGGACTGGCTGAGTGACGTCAACCGCTATCAGCTGAAAATGGGTCACAGGAGTTTAGACTGAACTGCACTTCTGTAACCCAAATAAGTAGAGCTTTGGCTGTACTTCTCCTTTAATGCACTGTTGTCAATATTTATTTATTTAAGATACTTACCGTATTTTTCGCCATATAAGACGCTCCGGAATATAAGACGCACCCAATTTTAAAGGAGGAAAATCTAGAAAAAAAAGATTCTGAACCCAATACATATAGTAATTCATCCCCCATATAGTAATTCATCCCCCATAGTAATTCATCCCCCCTATAGTAATTCATCCCCCATATAGTAATTCATCCCCCATAGTAATTCATCCCCCTATAGTAATTCATCCCCCCTATAGTAATTCATCCCCCCTATAGTAATTCATTCCCCATATTGTGTCAATTCACCTACCTTTGCTCCGCGCGTTCCTCTCGCCGTGTTCCCGGGCCGTTCCGGTCTTCAGGGCGGACTGTGAGAGGAGAGGAGTTCGTCACGCTGCCCCGCCTACATCCTGACAGCCAATGTTTGCCACGCTCCGCGGGCCGGATTAAAAGGTCCGCCGGGCCGTATACGGATTCTCTCTCTATTCGACGTATAAGACGCACCAACTTTCCCCCCCAGTTTTGGGGAAGAAAAAGTGCGTCTTATACAGTGAAAAATACGGTATATAGCATCATCAATTTTACGCAGTGCTTTAAATATATATATATATATATATATATATATATATATATATATATATAGTACATTCACATCAGTCCATAACCCTCAAGGGGCGTACAATCTAAGGTCCCTAATTCACATACTAGGGCCAATTTAGACAGGAGCCAATTAACCTAGCATGTCTTTGGAGTGTGGGAGGAAACCCATGCAGGCACAGGGAGAACACGCAAACTCCAGGCAGGTGGTGCCGTGGTTTTGGATTTGAACCGACGAGCCTAGTACTGCCAGGTGGAAGTGCTAACCATTTAGCCACTGTGCTGCCCAATAGAAATAATATGTCTTCCTATAACGCTACTTATTGTAACTAACCCAAAAAAGCTGTTTTTGTCTTGTAATGATATTGTCCATAATCATGACAACAATAATCCAGTTGTTTTGTGATAACTACCAAGATTACTACATTTTCTCCACACTAAATTACATAGCACAAACTCTCCGACACTTATCTTCATCAAACATTACCAAAACATTGAAATGGTTATTTTAAATTTCAGAAGACTTTTTTGCACATTCAACAGCTCCAGTCACAGCTGTGTCGTTTGTCGTCATCCACTTTAATGTCCAACAGACAAGGAAGCCCTTTTACACTTAATGACAAAATTATTACTGAGCCTTCCTATTTCTCATGGGCTCGTAGCCCGATGTGTGTTTAATGTTTTAATTCTTTCAACAGCCCTTCATTTAAAGCCAAGCTGCTTAGCCTCTACCTTTTCCCCAGCGTAAAGAATATATATTCAATAGGCACTTCACCATGTTTTCTAAGGAATATAAATTATGCCACTTAGCTGAATGATGTTTCCTGTAGCTGCTAGCTCGTGCTCATGAAAGGTAAAATGTATTTCCCTAAATGCATTTTGCACGCATGGGACAAAAATTAAAAAAAGAACAGTTACTCATGAATGAAACTAAATATTTTTCATCTCACGCTTCACTATGAAACTCACTAATCTCTAATATGTTGGGATTTGCCCCTCCAATCCCCCTTTGTGGGGGTCGCGTCTCCTGGCTCTCCTCATAGGCTTCTTTCCTTTTACTGGTCTACTTACTTTCTCTTCCTGTACTTTTCCTTTTCTTTCAGTCTCTGCCAGAGTTGGGGGCCTACCTCTCCTGACCCCTCTGCATTCTCTGGACTTCCTCTTACTTCTTCCTTATCTCTCCTTCTACATGGTTTATTTATAAAGACAATACATTAAAAAAATGTTGTAACCCCTAAAAAATAATAAAAAAATGTCCAAATAAATATGTGCCAAAATAAAAAGTCCCAATTCAGAAATAGAAAATGTTCAACTCCAACGTGCTCCAAACTCAACAAAACAGTGCTATAAAGAGAAATTTCAGTGTGTTTGTGTCCGTCAGGGATTGGCTGGCACGGACTGCGCCCTCTGCAGCCATTCGGTGTGATTGGCTAGCAGTTGATGTGCCTCCAGGATCACACAGTGTACATGCAGAGGTGATGCTTGTAAAGCTGGGGATCTGTGTGGGAGATCCTTTTTTGGAGTTTCTTCTGAGCAGTGAAAATCCCCATTGTGGAGGATATCTAATATCCACAAGGCATATTTGACTCTTAATTCAATAGAGTCCAATATATTTGGTGAGTGCAGTATATGTTGCATGCAGGGGCGGACTGACAACTCATGGGGCCCCCGGGCAATAGGGGATCATGGGGCCCCTGTGTCCTTGCCCAAACTCAAAAAAGCCTATGAAAAGGTACCAGGGGCATCTCATGGGGCCCCCCACTGACCCTGGGCCCTCAGGCAGTGCCTGAGTTTCCAAATGGTCAGTCCCCCCTGGTTGCATGTCACATATAGTGTGAACACACTGAAATTTCTGTATATAACACCATTTTGTTGAGTTTGGAGCACGTTGGATTTGAACATTTTCTATTTGTGGATTGGGACTTTTTATTTTGGCACGTATATGTATTTGGACATTTGTTATAATTTTTTAAGTAACATTTTTTTTTATGTATTGTATTTATTAATTTATTCGCTGTGTTATCACTTCACAATAATTGTTTGATGTTTTGTCAACAAAGAGCAACAGCATTGAATAAGGGTTTAATCATTATCATTTTTTTGGCGAAGGTTTTTTATTTACTTTTAGTAAAAACCTACTGGTCATCATCTGTTGCAGATACCCGATTGTTCTATGATTTTATGGAGAATATTTCTTCAGGACAGCAGGGCTCTCTATGCTTCTGATGTTTCTGTTGAATGTTTTCATCCACATGATTGCAGGCTTCACAGCCTTCTTCTTTGTGGTGCATCATGTAGGCCCCTACGTGGGCCTTATACAGGTGAAACTCGTAAAATTAGAATATCGTGCAAAAGTTCATTTATTTCAGTAATGCAACTTAAAAGGTGAAACTAATATATGAGATAGACTCATTACATGCAAAGCAAGATAGTTCAAGCCGTGATTTGTCATAATTGTGATGATTATGGCTTACAGCTCATGAAACCCCAAGTACTGAGTACATATGCATGCTTACACTTTTCAGAGGTCCGATATTGTTCTAATTTTCTGAGATTGTGGATTTGGGGTTTTCATGAGCTGTAAGCCATAATCATCACAATTATGACAAATCAAGGCTTGAACTATCTTGCTTTGCATGTAATGAGTCTATCTCATATATTAGTTTCACCTTTTAAGTTGCATTACTGAAATAAATGAACTTTTGCACGATATTCTAATTTTTCGAGTTTCACCTGTATGTGTCCGTGCATGATATTAGTTTTATTTTATTACAGGTACTTATATAGTGCCATCAATTTACACAGCGCTTTTACATATATATTGTACATTCACATCAGTCCCTATCCATCAAGGGGTGCACAATCTAAGGTCCCTAACTTATATTCATATACTAGGGCCAATTTAGACAGGATCCAATTAACCTATGAGCAAGTCTTTGGAGTGTGGGAGGAAACCAGAGTAAGAGGAAACCCATGCAGGCACAGGGAGAACATGCAAACTCTAGGCAGGAGGTGCTGTGGCTGGGATTCGAACCAATGACCCAAGTACTGCCAGGCGGCAGTGCTAACCATTTAGCCACTGTGCTGCCTACATATTTCCATGTCCTCTACTTGCTTGTGCAACTCTGTATCATACAAGTTATTTCAGTTTGTATTTTTTTTTTACCATGTTTAATAAAAACTTTTTGGTACCAGAAACTAAATATTTTTCATTGCACATTCAAAATATTCATGCATGAAATGTAATAAAAACAATCCCAATTCATGCACACATGTTTGTTGTATTCTATCTCTCTCCTCTCCTCTCCTCATTCCAGGGAAAGGGGGGTGGGCATTTCTTCTCTCACCTGACTGTGCCTGTTTAGTTCTGTACTCTTAAGTGGAGTGATTTGCCGTAATAATGTACTTACATTGTTCCAGGGCTGAGATCACTCGGTCAACCAGCAGCATGAGACAAGGAGCTTCTCCTCTCATCTCCTAAGAAAGTAACCACTAACACCAATTTGGCAGTATTCCTGTCCCACTTTAACATTGACATTTATCCTGGGTCGTCCTACTCCCAATGGCACCAATGTAAGGAGCATCCTACTCTTACTGACACTAATGTAGGGGCATCTAACTCCCACTGACTCCAATGTAAAACATGTCCTACTCCAACTGACACCATTGTAAAGGGCATCATCGTACTTTGACTGACACTAATTTAAGAGGAATCCCACTGCCGCTGACACAATTGCTGGCACATCATACTTCCACTGACACCAATACTGGAGCTTTCTACTCCCACTGACATAATGTAGATGTTCCATACTCTAACTGATACCAAATATGCACCTTGTGTTGGCATCAGTAGATCTATGATGCACCTTATGTTGGCATCAGTAAATCTATGAGGCACCTTACGTTGGTAAGGTGCCACCTTACGTTGGTAAGGTGCCTCATAGATTTACTGATGCCAACATAAGGTGCATCATAGATTTACTGATGCCAACACAAGGTGCATATTTTTCCCACTAATGTATAAGGATATCCTACTCCCATTGACCCCAATGTAAAGGGCATCCTACTTCAATTGCTCAAGCATGTACAATTAGTCACATACGAGCAGTGCTTGTCACATGACTGCTCCATGCACTGTGCTGTATGTTACACACTCCTCATCCCAGAATGTTATATGCTATGTTGTATGTTACATACTGACCACTGCACTATGCTGTATTTACTTCATATACATTGCATACTCCTCACCACTGGACTCTATGTATAAGCTTTGTTTTTCTGTCTGCTAAACATTTTGAACTTGCATATCTGTTTGATAAGTAGTCTCTAAATAGTTCCTAAATGTTTTTGAAGATTTTATTTATTGGTAAGCTCAAAAGGAGCAAGTGTAAGTCTCTTTTTTTGTCCTGAGGTTCACGTGTATCTGTAAATTTTTCAATTGTGGCACATTGCATTTTTTGCAAATAAAAGAACTGGTATATGTGTGGAGTACATGCAGAAAGGCAACAGCTTGCATAATTATATTGACTATACTGTATAGAGTATTTCATCTTAACATTTCTGCATAAACCTAATCATGAATGGTTTTCCTGAAAGCTATAACTAATAGTTTTAAAATGATCCCATAAGTTAAATTCTGCCTATGCCTTCAAGAGCACTATAGGCACCTTTTATACAGGATGGCACCCTTACTGTTCATAATCCTGGTAAATGACTAACCACAATGGGTGTTGGAAAGGGCAGTGATGCTAGGGACTACAAAATACAGTGCTGTCTGTAAACCAGAAACACAGGGGGGGATTCATCAATCTGAGCTGCTTAGCATTGATGGAGGAATGTTGTTTAGTTTACAAATTATTTATTTCAGGTACTTATATAGCGCCGTCAATTTATGCAGCGCTTTACACATATATATTGTACATTCACATCAGTCCCTAACCCTCAAGGGTCGTACAATCTAAGGTCTCTAACTCACATTCATACATACACATACTAGGGACAATTTAGACAGGATCTAATTAACCTACCAGCATATCTTTTGGAGTGTGTGAGGAAACCGGAGTACCCGGAGGAAACCCACGCAGGCACAGGGAGAACATGCAAACTCCAGGCAGGAGGTGCCATGGCTAGGATTTGAACCAATGACCCTAGTGCTGCCAGGTGGAAGTGCTAACCATTTGCTGCCCTAATCCATCCTTATATCCCCATGGTGCCCAATTGGATGGTAGGCTCAAGCTGTAGATTGTGCACCAACTTTTGCTCAAGTCAAGATTATCTGTCAAATGACATGTCTATTCTACACTGACTATTTTTGTACACAGACAACAAGCCTGGCAAAAAAATCAATAAAACCCTAAGTGCAATCACTCCAATATAAGAGATAATGATACCTCAAACCTAAACTATTTAGAAGACTTTTTATAAAAGACAAAAATAAATGTGTAAAATTATTACCAAAATTTCAAAACTGCATATGCCCAGATACTGCTGCATGCACACATGTGCCAACAAACTCATATATCAAGCAGTGCCCCGCAGTACTCAATATAGCAGCTCAATGCAATAAAATGAAATTAACCTATATTGTGCAACAAGCGTGTGTCCATTTTGAAAAGTTCTAAATCCAATACAAAATGTCCATAATTATTATCAAATGTTCTTCAATTATAACGTGATTGTCTGTGATTATTTTCTTCCAGTAGTTCTGTATACCCTTAATGGTGACAGAAAGCATAAGGGTACATGGCACTATTAAAAGAAAATAATCACAGACAATCACGTTATAATTGAAGAGCGTTTGATAAAAGCTATAACCATTTTATATTGTTTTTGAGGCGTTTCAAAATGAAGACACTTTTTTTGCACAATATAGGTCAATTTAATTTTATTATATTGAGTAGCACTATGCAGAACTGTTTGATATATGAGACAATGAGCCTGGCATGCTACATTTCAAACATTAGATCTAGAAAACAGAACAAATGACAATTAACAGTTCACTTTTTTCTAATTTCATAAACTGCTCAAGATACTTAGATTACCAACCACGCTTGATTTATCTATAATAATTTGTGGAGGTTGCATAATAGAGAATGGATGCACATTGTTTACAGTATAATTCTGACAGAATTAAAGATGGTACAGATAAGAATGTTCTCAATATATTTATGAATATCCTAACATTTGATATTTCGAAGCATGTTTATTCAAAAAACCTGAAAACTGAAGGTGTTGCTTTAGCCTTCTAATCTGTAGTGTAAAAATGTTAGCTAGAATTAAAATAATTGCTAACGGAAATACACCCCATTCTCTTCCACATTAAAAAATCTTGTTTGTATATTACAGTGAATAAATCAAATCCCATTTGCAGTATACTTGCACTAGATGTCAAAAACTAGGATTCTTGACTCAACAAGTCTTTATTCCAGTAATTAGCAAGGCATTTCATGTTTAGTCAGGATATCAACAAAAGGGTACCGTAGCAATTAAATGGATAGAACAAATAGTTATCAACATTTTAAAGGGATTTCCTGGTCTTTTCAAATTGGTTATGTCCTTTATTTTCTGAAGGACTTTTATAAAATGGGCAAGATTGGCAATTAAATTGGCTTAAGGCAAAAAAGCACACTAATTTTCCATGGTGGAAAAATATGAGAAACAAAAATGACCACATAGAAGACACTATCTTGGTACAGACAGGCAATACATAGCCAGTAGAAGACAAAATGCTCTTCAGGTGTACAATTTAGATGTTGCAGGACATGGGGGAAGGGGATAAAGAAGTGCACAAGAAAGGTGTTGGTAGAGATATGATAGCAGAGCAAGGGTCACTGACCCTCCTGTTCTAATCTGTTTCAAATGTTCAATAGCCTAGGGCTAAAGACAGCTGTCTGAAGGAAAAAACATACTTGTTCTGACTAGCTAGGAAGTTTGGGAAGAAATTGAATTACATGTAAATCGTTTATGTTGACTAAAATGAAGAACAACACACTACATAAACATAGAATCATGATACTACAGCAAATTATTAAGTCAAGATTGCAAGGTCCTAATAATGGTTTTGCAAACCAATGGTGCAGCAAAGCAATAATGCAATATCAAACCAGTATGATAATCGTAAAACATGTAGGATATCAGGTAGGGGTATGTGCAAGAGTATTTCCACGAAACAACAACGACACACCATTTTTTTATGCAACTTCTTGAAATGTGTAATGTACAAGGGTCAGGAAGCCAAACTAGTTTAAATGTGCATTGTTAATGCACAAGTTTGACTACACATTCGGTTTACAACTTACAAAGCAGAGTTTATCAATAACCGAGATGCCCCCCCATCCCCAATCCCACTAGACAATTGGAAAGCGATTCAGATCATTCATTATCTACAAACTCTCACTAAGCACTGAAACACCATAAGTCACATGTTGCCCTACAAACGCCTGTGCATCAAACTAAGAACACTTGCACTTCCTGTTGAGAAATCTATTCACCCTTCCTTTTCTGTAAAAAACCTAAAAGAGATCTCAACATTTCCTTCACAACTTAACAGAAACATGATATCCTGTCCTTTTTCCCTTGGTCCATAATGGTATAGGATGACAGTAATATTAAATATATTCCATCCCCAGAGAACTTAGCCTTGCTGGAGAGGCAGGAGAGTGTATGGAATCGTACTGGCTATCTTATCAAGAACAAGGTTTGGAGAAAGAAAGAAAGAATTTACAAAGCATCCATTTGAGGATCTTTGCTTGCGTACCTCTGATAGCATTCACCCTATCCTGCCCCCTCTCTCCCTGATCCCCCCCCTCCCTGTGACACACTGCATCCGCAGTCACATCTTAAAAATAGCTCTGCCCATACAGTCAATTCATTCACAGATTCTTGTGAATGAATAAACTACAAGTACCGTCTATACCAGGGGTGTCAAACTGGTGGCCCTCCAGCTGTTGCAAAACTACAAGTCCCATCATGCCTCTGCTTTTGGGATTTATGCCTGTAACTATCAATATTGCTGTGCCTCATGGGACTTGTAGTTTGGCAACATCTGAAGGGCCACCAGTTTGACACCAGTGGTCTATACCATCTATAGTTTCTCATAGTGACATGTCCTTTGGCTTTCAAACAGCCTGTACAGAGGTATGGACTGAAAGCTGAAGAACATGTCTGTAAGGGCCCACTTTGCATCCCAATCTACTGATTACAATGCTTGGTACAATGCTTTCCTGGCTCCTGCAGGAAAAATAGTACATGCACATATTTTTCAAAATATGAAGAATAATAAATGCACATTTTTTTGAAAAATAATGCGCATTTATTATTTTTTCTGTTAAAGTGAATTTAGCCTTTAAAGTAAAAAACCTTCCATTAGCTGTTAATCCCTATCCGCCCAAACACTTACTTGAGACCTCTATCAATCCAGGGCTGTTCCTGTTCCAGCTCTTGTCTTCTCTCTTACTGTTCTCACACGCTACACTGAGATGGCTCTTGCTGCTGTCAGTCAAATCCTGTGAGGAGGGAAAAGGGGGGGGGAGGGAGCAGGGCCGAGCTGTGCTGTGGGTGTCTGTGGATGCACAGAGCCTGGTTCGGCAATGTGCCCACACGTCACACAGTTTACTGAGGGGGCAATTGAAGAAGAGCAGTGTAGAGCACCGACCGAGGACTAGAGAAGAGGAGGTAAGAGACCATTTTGTGCAATTCCATTGCACACAGCTGGTATGTATACCCAGGGATGTAGCATGGGGGCGGGCAGCTGGGTTGATCCTCCTGGACACAATATTTAGAGGGGCACAGAAATTGGTGCCCAAAGCTAAGCTGCCCCTTATGCCTCTCACCCAACCTTTCCACTGCCAGCTGTCTGCCCATTGATCCTTCCCTTCACCTGGCTTCATCCCCTCCTCTCCTCTGTCCAACTGGTTCTCTCCTCCCACCACCTGGCTGCATCCCCTCCTCTCCTCTGTCCACTTGGCTCTGTCCTCCCCACCACCTGGCTGCATCCCCTCCTCTCCTCTGTCCAACTGGCTCTGTCCTCCCCACCACCTGGCTGCACCCCCTCCTCTCCTCTGTCCACTTGGCTCTGTCCTCCCCTCCAACTGGCTGCATCCTCTCCTCTGTCCACCTGGCTCTTTCCTCCCCTCCACCTGGATGCATCCCCTCCTCTGTCCACCTGGCTCCATCCTCCCCTCTACCTGGTTTCATCCCCTTCTCTCCTCTCTCCACCTGGCTCCGTCCTCCCCACCACCTGGCTGCATCCCCTCCTCTCCTCTGTCCAACTGGCTCTGTCCTCCCCACCACCTGTCTGCATCCCCTCCTCTCCTCTGTCCACTTGGCTCTGTCCTCCCCTCCAACTGGCTGCATCCTCTCCTCTGTCCACCTGGCTCTTTCCTCCCCTCCACCTGGATGCATCCCCTCCTCTGTCCACCTGGCTCCATCCTCCCCTCTACCTGGTTTCATCCCCTCCTCTCCTCTCTCCACCTGGCTCCGTCCTCCCCACCACCTGGCTGCATCCCCTCCTCTCCTCTGTCCACTTGGCTCTGTCCTCCCCTCCAACTGGCTGCATCCTCTCCTCTGTCCACCTGGCTCTTTCCTCCCCTCCACCTGGATGCATCCACTCCTCTGTCCACCTGGCTCCATCCTCCCCTCTACCTGGTTTCATCCCCTCCTCTCCTCTGTCCACCTGGCTCTGTCATCCCCTCCACTTGGCTGCATCAACTTCTCTCCTCTCTCCGCTAGTCTCTGTACTCCCCTCCACATGGCTGCATCCCCCCTCTTCATTGCCCCACCCCCAGCCAGCTGTATTCTGCTCACTGCCCTCCCACTGTATACTGCTCACTGCCCCCTCCACTGTATATTGCTCACTGCTCCCACCCCCTGTATACTGCTCACTGCCCCTTCACTGTATATTGCTCACTGCTCCCCCACTGTACACTAGGGTTATAGGCTGGTGGCTGGCCACTTTGCTGGATAAGTAAGGGCTCCTGCTCCTATTTATTCACAGCCAGAGTCTCTGATTGGCTGCCTGCAGCCTGCAGCCTGCAGCCTTTTATTATTAGTTGAATTTGAGATGGCGCTTTGGCTACTGTGGTCAAAGAGCTATCACTCAGACTCAACTAACAATAAAAGACTGCAGGCTGTGGGCAACCAATCAGAGGCTAAGACTGTAAATAATGAGAAGCCGTTAATAATCTGTCACAGCAGAACTAACGCAAGGGTCTCAGGCAGTGCTAAAAGTCCACTGGTTAGGGGGCACAAATGACTTGCCTTGCCCCAGGCACTAACAACCTGCGCACAGCTGATAGAACACATCCATCCCAAGTATAGAAGACTGAACCTCTAAACTGAATCTCATCATAAGAATGGAAGAACAGCCTACACAAGTATACAAACTTTACTAACACCTGGAGCCTCTCTACCTCGGCTTATTCCCCACCTCCTGTCTCTTCTGTTACTGAAGCTGACTGATAGCACGTCTATACTTCAGACCCTTTCTAGCTTGGTTCCCACCACCCCTCTTCTCCCTACTCTGTTTGCCTGATTCCCTGTTGGGGGCGAGGATGCCCCTCCCCCTTGTATGCCTTTCTTGGAAGAGGTGCTGCCTTCTACCCCTGTATATGTTTTATTTGTATATTTTTTTGAAACTTGAAAAAAAAGTTTATCCTTAATGCTTTATACACAGCATGCTCTGTGTGTTGAGCTGAAAAAATTATGCGGTCCTATTTTTTCATGTGTTCATTTGGCTGCCTAACAAAATGTATTTCAGCACATAACACACTGTGTAATAGTGTCAATGGGCCCCTAAAGAGACAAATGGCACTGACTAATACTACTCGCTATGTACCATGGTACCTCTCTGACTCTTGGAACACAAACTATGGTGTTTACTGATTAGGTGTATATCTTTTAAAACAAGTGTGGACACTCCTATCTATATTTATGTCTGGTTACTAGGTTGCTTGCTATTCTGTAATATAAATGCGATATACGTAAATAGAATGTATGTGCACAGTAGAAAGACAAGCATACCAGCTAATGGACCTGCATTTGTTGTAAAAGCTATATGCATAACTAGTGGCAACAGCTCAAGATTTCCTAATGACTTCCTGTTGGAGAGCTTAAGCATTCTGAGAGCCTTAAGTACCACATTCCACAGAAAGTAGTCTTGGCCACTACCATTCTTCTCTACTAAGGGAAGGAGAACAAGAAAATCCTGGGAACACATAATTCTGTTTTTCATAGCTGGTTTGCTCTATTACATCCCTGTTAAATAAAACATGTAAGCAGATTGCAAGTCAGAGGCAAGTAACACCTGACGCTGTAGGACCCTGCACTTTTTTCAAACAGTTAAACACATGGCTAGATATTAAAGCATTCTGCCATTTTTTTTTTTTGTTGTTCAGACCCATGCATGAAAAAAAATTTAACAAAGAGGTAATATAAGAACACAGAAGTGAACTGCGTAAGGTTTAATTTACACCAGTTGTGTTACAACACAGGGGCTTCTGTGTTTGTAGTCCGGCGGGATCACGCTGATTTCAGTGCACCACACTGTTCACTTTTTTTAAATGAACTTTGTTGAAATGTTACACAGTAACATTTCATTACATTCAATTGGCCGCCAAATAAAAGTATGGCCTGATGAACTTCTTCAGTACACACCACCCTCAACACAGTGATGTGAACCGGGCACACAAGACACAAGGTATTTTGCACTGGAATAGCCACCCAAGACAGTCCCACCATACCTGGTGAGAATTTACCATTAGAATTTTGTACATATTTGTTTTTTCTGCACCTAAAGGCCACATGGATTATACAGTTTCTAGTATATAGCTAATGTGTTTTTTTTTCTACATCCATAAGGGAAATGTCTGGGCTACAACCATGCTGTCATTTGATTTACTTTGCAGATGTCATAGTTGTCAGTGCTGATTATAACAGCACTACACTAAATAGAAGACACTGAAGAGGCCGAGCATCACTGCTTAGAAGGTATAAAAGTATCACTACTGATAAGTTCTTTATTCCAACTATCCATATTACAATACAGGGTTCAAGCTGTTTTCTTGGGAGAACAGATAAGACAACAAAATAGTGAAAATTGCAGTGGTGCTGATTCCTCATGCATACTGATACAAACTTTCAGCTGTCATTGAAGAAATGCTGCTGTGGAAAGCTCAGATTTTTGCCTTTTGTAAAGGTCCTGTTCATAATATGTTCCAGTATATGCCAACATCTTATTAGAATTTCCAGAGGTGCACTCTATTTGGTTCATTGGCCAGGAAAAGGAAAAATGTCATAGATGTAGAAATTCCAGGGATCACTCTGCAACCACTCCATCCATCTTAGTTGTCTAAGATGCTGGGCCACAAATGTTGTGAAGGTGTAATAATCTACTTGCCCTTGATCCTGGGAAGCTGAATTTTGAATCGAGTGCCTTTTATAGGACAATATCAGTAGAAACATCTAATTCCCTGCTTTTAAGATTAGCACACTGCTTTTCCCAAAAGCCTTCATTGGGCTTGAGGCACATTTGCAGACATCTCTAGTTGCAGTGAGCCTTTCATTTTTTGGGATATACTGGCCAAGGGTGTTAATCATCTCTAAGGATGCCAAGAATCAGAACACTAATCATAAAAAACCCACATACTTAAGCTAGCCATGCAACAGTCAATGATTGTTTTTGGCAGTAGTGAGGAGAACATTTGTAGCACCCTCCTAGTTAGGTTCTAGCATTTGTATAGTTAGGATAAGTATAGCTGTGTTTCTCTGCTTAACAGAGAGACTGTTAGGAAAATTTAATTGGGCTCTCTGCTTAACAGAGTGCAGTGATGGATTAGTCAGGTCTGCTTATGGTACTCTGGTGCTGCTGAGTTTGCCTTGAGTTCTGCCTGCCTTCAGGAAGCTATGAGAGCCTTCCAGAACCTGGGAAACCAGCACAATGAGCAACATGAATATGGATGCAAATAATATGCTCAGTGATAATAATAAACCTTTTCTCCCAATCTGTGCGTATAACAAAGTCCCAGAGATAAATCAAAAATCCATAATCAAATACCAGAAATTATTTAAAAATCAAATATCCCTTCAAAAATAGAAGAATCAAAAAGTGTCCAAAAATATCCAAAATGTGATAATCTCCTCAGCCTCTTGCAGCCACTTGATTTACCTCAAACAAAACAAAAATAAAAGCCACATAGTGCATTATCCTTAATAAATACAAATTATATAAAATCATCCAGTGATAATTCACCCAAGTGGAAAAAAAAAAAAAAAAAAAAAAGTGTAAACAGCAAGAACATGTGCCAATACACTATGTATAGTGAAAAGCCGTGCAAGTGAATCACTCTTTTTGTGCTTATAAACACACGCCACAGAATCCACTTCTACTAAAGTAAGGAGTGCGTACCCTTACCAATATTTAAATCACTTTATGCCTTAGTAACAATCCCCAAGCAGACTGTATGATGGGATGAGTAGTTTTTCGGCCAATATCCTCACACTTCACTTCCACCTCATAGTACAATGTGGATCCATCCACACTAGTATCTCAGACCAGTCTCCACCATAACCGCCATCCAGATATCCATGTATGAAACAAATAATAGTGTAATACCGCCACACACTCAAATATAAAAGCTTTATTGGTACTGCTTACAGTATTAAAATCTTTCTAATCGCATGACATATGTGGATAAACCTTTTTGCCGTCAATCCAGGAGAGTCCAAACCGCTTCTCACAGTCACTGTTCCCCTCTCCAAGATGGCCGCTGCTCCAGTTCCGGTTCCTCGTTTGCGTCTGACGTCACTTCCCCTCTGACGCGTTTTGTCATTGGACGTAATCATAAAGGGTACGGTCGTCAGACTGGGACGCTTTATTTATACTCCTCCTCCAGTGATGGTAATACCGCAATCTCCATCTTTAGGAGGGGCACTGCTTCACCTCCGACGGAGTCCCACATGCACACTATATACCGGCAAATGACATATTCCAATAGTGCCGACATAAACCTCCATCTTGAGGAGGGGCAATGCCCACATCATTCCGGATTTGAGCAAACACTTATCATAACTAACTCTCTATATAATTCCATACACAACAACCCCCGAGAATGTTACTTCTATATTATTCCACATTAATTTAAAATCACTATAATAACTATACAATAAAACTAATATACATAATCATCAGCCATCATTAATGTAAATTTCTATAATGATATGCTGATTATATGCAAATGACCCTTTTGGATCCCAAATATATTATGATATCAGTATCATATCAGTAAAAACTACCATTAAATAAAAATTATTCTAGTAGATTATCTTAATTATATATAAAAACCTTTTATGATCTCCAAAAGGCATTTATACATATATTACACAACTACATCCCTCAATATGGAAATCGAACATCAATATAATAAAATAAATAAAAAGATAAAATACACTATATAAATCCCCTAATATTTGTATATATTCACGAACCCCAATATATAATATAATAATTAATGTATATATCCAGAATTCCATTATAAACCAAATATTATAATACTAATTACTAATACTATTATTTTCCATGTACCTTATTATCATATATAAAAACCAATTTGATAGAGTAAATAGATAACCTAGATCATATGCACTGTATAAATCCCTAATTTTTAATATTTTTTAATTTTTAATATTTATCCCTAATTTTTCTATGTACTTACAAATTACTCTCCTATCCAATTGCTAATACATAATCATAATAATTATATAGAAACTATTTAAAATATCTCATTATAAAATATGCATAATAATATCAATTTTAATTACTACTATTTTCTATGCACATAATTTCATATATTGGACATACTATATCCATATATGATCCAGCATGGCCCAATAATGCCATCTGATCTCACAATGGGTACATCATCCCCAATCATAACCTTACTTTATGAAAAATAGTATTCCGTACCTATACTTAGAATTCAAAATTTAAATTTTTTTTTTTTTTTTTTAAAACATTAATTTATAAAAATCTCTATCCTTACACACTTACTCAGATATTCATTTTTTATAGATGAACCAAAATTACTCTACTTATACTATTCCCCTATATTTTTTTATATATATATATATATCTGTCAGATGGACTATTATTTGGAGCATTAAACTAAACTGTTTTCCATTCAAAAATTGGAAACAAAACAGTTCAAATCCAGCTCCACATTTAGACCTCCCGGTTTCATCGTTCTCAATTCGTAAATCCAGTAGGTTTCATTCTTGGATATGGCTTTGATTTTATCACCCCCCCTCCAGTGTGCCTCTATCTTATCGATTCCACAGAATTTCAGAGCACTTGGGTCACACTTATGATGATCTCTAAAGTGCCTCGATAAACAATGATCTTTTTTCCCTTTTATAATATTTGTAATGTGCTCACTAAGTCTTTTTTGTAGTGGTCTTGAGGTCCTCCCTACATACTGTAGCTTACACGGACATTCTAATAAATATGTTACAAAGGGGGTGGTACAAGTAATAAAATTCTTAATCTTATACATCGCACCTGTATTATTAGATGTGAAATTCGAAATCACTCTCATTTTAGTATTCGTTGTCGTACATATTCTACATTTTCTACAGGGGTAGAAACCCTTAAAATCAAACATATGTTCCTTCTTTTTCTTTGGAGGAGAAATAATATTTTTAACTAGCACATCTCTCAAGTTTTTAGTCTTTCTGTAAATAAATGATGGCTTTTTTGGGATTAGTGGACCTAGAGTAGTATCTCTTCTTAATATAGGCCAATGTTTAGAAACAATATTTTCAATATCTTTATATTGGTTATTGAAACCTGAAATAAAAGCATATTCTATCTTTTTCACATTATTGGGATTCTTTTTGGATGGAACTTTTGGAATCTTCTTATCCCCTATATAACTTTTGCTCACCTCATATCTAATCCTTTCTAGTACCTCAGGGTCATACCCCTTCTCAATAAATCTATCTTTAATAATTTCAGTTTGCTCGACATATTCCTTCAATCTTGTACAGTTTCTAAAAATTCTCCGAAACTGCCCTTTGGGTATCCCGTTAATCCAAGAAGGATGGTGACAACTATTAGTGGGTATATATCCATTCCTATCTGTTTTTTTAAAATAAGTTTTTGTAAAAATAACATTATCTTCAATAAAATATACTACTCTATTTTAAATTTTGAATTCTAAGTATAGGTACGGAATACTATTTTTCATAAAGTAAGGTTATGATTGGGGATGATGTACCCATTGTGAGATCAGATGGCATTTTTGGGCCATGCTGGATCATATATGGATATAGTATGTCCAATATATGAAATTATGTGCATAGAAAATAGTAGTAATTAAAATTGATATTATTATGCATATTTTATAATGAGATATTTTAAATAGTTTCTATATAATTATTATGATTATGTATTAGCAATTGGATAGTAGAGTAATTTGTAAGTACATAGAAAAATTAGGGATAAATATTAAAAATTAAAAAATATTAAAAATTAGGGATTTATACAGTGCATATGATCTAGGTTATCTATTTACTCTATCAAATTGGTTTTTATATATGATAATAAGGTACATGGAAAATAATAGTATTAGTAATTAGTATTATAATATTTGGTTTATAATGGAATTCTGGATATATACATTAATTATTATATTATATATTGGGGTTCGTGAATATATACAAATATTAGGGGATTTATATAGTGTATTTTATCTTTTTATTTATTTTATTATATTGATGTTCGATTTCCATATTGAGGGATGTAGTTGTGTAATATATGTATAAATGCCTTTTGGAGATCATAAAAGGTTTTTATATATAATTAAGATAATCTACTAGAATAATTTTTATTTAATGGTAGTTTTTACTGATATGATACTGATATCATAATATATTTGGGATCCAAAAGGGTCATTTGCATATAATCAGCATATCATTATAGAAATTTACATTAATGATGGCTGATGATTATGTATATTAGTTTTATTGTATAGTTATTATAGTGATTTTAAATTAATGTGGAATAATATAGAAGTAACATTCTCGGGGGTTGTTGTGTATGGAATTATATAGAGAGTTAGTTATGATAAGTGTTTGCTCAAATCCGGAATGATGTGGGCATTGCCCCTCCTCAAGATGGAGGTTTATGTCGGCACTATTGGAATATGTCATTTGCCGGTATATAGTGTGCATGTGGGACTCCGTCGGAGGTGAAGCAGTGCCCCTCCTAAAGATGGAGATTGCGGTATTACCATCACTGGAGGAGGAGTATAAATAAAGCGTCCCAGTCTGACGACCGTACCCTTTATGATTACGTCCAATGACGAAACGTGTCAGAGGGGAAGTGACGTCAGACGCAAACGAGGAACCGGAACTGGAGCAGCGGCCATCTTGGAGAGGGGAACAGTGACTGTGAGAAGCGGTTTGGACTCTCCTGGATTGACGGCAAAAAGGTTTATCCACATATGTCATGCGATTAGAAAGATTTTAATACTGTAAGCAGTACCAATAAAGCTTTTATATTTGAGTGTGTGGCGGTATTACACTATTATTTGTTTCATACATGGATATCTGGATGGCGGTTATGGTGGAGACTGGTCTGAGATACTAGTGTGGATGGATCCACATTGTACTATGAGGTGGAAGTGAAGTGTGAGGATATTGGCCGAAAAACTACTCATCCCATCATACAGTCTGCTTGGGGATTGTTACTAAGGCATAAAGTGATTTAAATATTGGTAAGGGTACGCACTCCTTACTTTAGTAGAAGTGGATTCTGTGGCGTGTGTTTATAAGCACAAAAAGAGTGATTCACTTGCACGGCTTTTCACTATACATAGTGTATTGGCACATGTTCTTGCTGTTTACACTTTTTTTTTTTTTTTTTTTTTTCCACTTGGGTGAATTATCACTGGATGATTTTATATAATTTGTATTTATTAAGGATAATGCACTATGTGGCTTTTATTTTTGTTTTGTTTGAGGTAAATCAAGTGGCTGCAAGAGGCTGAGGAGATTATCACATTTTGGATATTTTTGGACACTTTTTGATTCTTCTATTTTTGAAGGGATATTTGATTTTTAAATAATTTCTGGTATTTGATTATGGATTTTTGATTTATCTCTGGGACTTTGTTATACGCACAGATTGGGAGAAAAGGTTTATTATTATCACTGAGCATATTATTTGTATATTTTGTACACCTCTAAGGGTAGGGGTGAAGTGTGCTTATACGGGAATTTGGGTTTCAGGGTGATTTATTATTATTAATGAATATGGATGCAGCCCTGGCCAGTTGTAGGGTAGGGTGGCCCCATTGCATGCTGGGAGTGGTATTTACGTTCTGTGAGCACACGGGTTCAGTGTCTTTCCCTGGAGAGGATTGCACCAAACCAGGCTGGAGGCATGCCTGGCACTTACTTGCATGCGGACCTCAGGTGGATGACTTGAGGGCCTGAAATTAGAAAAAGTGACCCTGGTTCTACAGTAAGCTGACTGAGGGGAGCTGTCTGCTAAAGATCTGTCTGGTATCACTGGAGAGAGAGTCGCTTGGAAGATTGGATGGAGGTTGCCATTCTTTCCTTGGACTTGTGAGTACAGACACTGAGAGATCTTGGGGACTCTGTGTGCTTTGCTACCGCTCTGGTGCTTATTAGTCAGCATGGGTCTGAGAAAAGGGAAAATGGCTGGTGTTCTGAAGAACTTGTCCAACTATAGCTACTGCAAAGGACTTTGCTCAGTTTTATTACTTTGGAATGCCACAGTCTGCCACAACTGGCCTGTACCTTAGGAGCTCAGCCCTACAAGTACTACTGTTGCTAAAGGGACTTTGCTCCCTCCTAAACTACTTGTATCCTTACAAATTTATTAGAAGCCTGCTATCTGCTTTCAGCCAGGACTTAAAAAATGCTCAACTAAGAGATCAGCTAGATGTCCTCAGTTGTGAATAGTTAAAATTTTGGAGTATCCTACTAAATTTCCCATCCCTATCCCCAGTTCAAATAAATAGGTTCTCCAGATGTGCGTACCTGACTGTGGAAAATACTTTGTGCTTGGCTGTGGGGTAATGCAAGGGGAGACCTGGGCAAAAACACAAGTAGCTCCTCCGGGGGTAGCGCTACACATTCAAAATAGAAAGGTGGACCTTTACTCTTATATGAACTAAATTCTAACTGTGAATGTGATGTGACATTGTGGTGTCCTGTCACAGAGTGAGAAGATGTAAATTTCACCCAGGGTTCTCACACAGACAAGTTGAGGGCTCCAGGATACCTGTGTCATGCAGAGGAAACTGGATTTTCATGGTGAAAGTTGGCCCTAAAGCCCAGAGGCTTCATAGAGACCTGGCAGGAATGAAATCTTTAATCCTGGGTCCAAGTTTTGCAGACAACCAGAACACTAAATGAACAGGTGTACACAGCCCTTTTTAGTATAGGGGCTACATATGGTTCAGGGCTCGTCCCTTGGAGACAAACTGCTGAAGGAGCAGTGTCTGTTCTGGCCTCATGGAGAGAGGCAATCTGACCAGGCTATCACCTGAGAGAGAGAGAGAGAGAGAGAGAGAGAGAGAGACAAAGACAGTGTTGGAATAGGCAGGATGCTGTACAGCCCCACGTTTTGGAGTTAAGCAACACGGCCGAGTGTGATTATGCAGTGAGTCGGGCTCAGGGACTACACAATTCAGATAATCAGGAGGCTGGAAAACTTCTATTTGTGTCATTGTGATGCTGGAAATCTCTGAAACCTTTCATCAGATTGCAAAATTTTCAGTTAAATAAAAGTGGGCAAAAGAAAGCCTTGAAGCAAACCTTGGCAAGTGGACTGTGTCCTTGGAAGTGCTACACTTCAGCTGAACCTCCGCTGTAGATTTCGTTCTGGAAAATCATACATATTGTAATGTGCTTGTTCTAGGCAGAAAAGAAACCTGGTAATATGTCTGGGATTCCATTCAAGCAGCAGGTCTGGACATTTTTTTTTCAGGACTTCCTGAGTTATTAGTTGACTCTGTGATGGCAAGATCAAATGCTCTGATGAGAATCTTTTCAGGTTTACCTCTGTGCATCAGAATATTACTGATATGGCCTGTTTCTTTATTATCAGGCTAGAATCATGTAAGTAGCTGCAATGTAGTTTTACCAAACTACTTGCAATTTGCAGTATATAGATACTGTATGTGGGTGGGAAGAATTGGATAAAAGGCACCACATTCCTTAAATTACAAACAAGATGGGGTTGAATGTAGGAATTCGATTTTTAAGGGATTTTTAAAGTTTTCTTCAAATATGAAT
The DNA here is from genome assembly GCF_062004578.1 of Staurois parvus. NCBI lineage: Eukaryota > Metazoa > Chordata > Amphibia > Anura > Ranidae > Staurois > Staurois parvus. The sequence continues at coordinate 1,311,498 of NW_028317973.1, read as the reverse complement.
GCTTCCTGAAGAGCCATGATGGTGAAAAATGTTAAGGATCATATAGAGAGGATATCTTCAATAATATATTGTGCACAATGCATTCTTGCAGAATTGTGCATGTATTTTTTCCTTTTTATTATCTATATACTGTATATTTGTATTATTTTTTAATAAAATATATCTTTTAACTGCTCACTTTGTTTTGATATATCCAAAGTACTTGCAATGTATATAAATTGAAAGGCAATGATCTCCTTTGTTTACTGATAAAGCTCATCCTACTGGAGCAGAAATTTTAAGAAAGAACTCTCTTGTATTTTTAGCCATGTAAATTTCCCAAACCTGAGCAAATATATTACACACACAATGTAATATATATATATATATATATATATATATATATATAATTTCCCTCTCTTCCAAAATGAAGTAAATTTCTCACGGAAATGCTAATAACAATGTACTATATACTGTAAAAGGATCTGTTATTTGTAACTAATTATCATAATTAAATAGAGGTGTCAAAAAAACACAAATAAAATCCTTGCAAGCAGTAATTCCACTTGTGTAATAACAGTGTAGGTGAATTATGTATAATGATGAGTTCGGGAGTTGGACCTCATCCATGTGACAAAAGCCACAGGGACAAATTGATGTGCAACTATAGTCAATTATCAAACAAACATGATAATGGAAGAGGATCCATTACATGGGTGAGTGCTTTTTCTTTTGTGAAGCTAAACTTCAATTAAACTTTGAAAAAGCAAACTGAAGACTGAGCTTGTCACTTGTAATACAGCAAATGGTTTTGAAAAGCTTTAATTATCCCAGATTTGGCAGTTAGAGTGAAACATTCCACACAGGCGGAGCAGAAAAACTATTTCTTATTGTCTATTCAGGCCTTTAATGATAAAAAAAGGAGAAATTAAGAAGACGATTGCACAGAAACGTGTTGCAATATTTTTTAGCCTTTATATCATAACAACATTTTCAATGGTTCTGCACATAACTTATCACAGAAGTATTATGGCCTCTATTGTAATTGATACTACAGATTAATTTGTATTTATTAGGCATAGCAAAGCTTACCATAGAGATTTATTCACAAATGACCAACAAAATATACCGGCACATCATTCCCCTAACTGACTCACAAACTTCCGAAAGTTCTAACGTTTTCCCTCTCTGCTAAAAAACCTATCTAAGTAATCTCTGTGGAAGCAGGTGCTTCATATTCAGTTGAGGCTGCTAAGCTGGAGAGTGGTGTTGCTGTTCTGTCAGGTTAGCAGTGCAGAGGAGTGAGACAGCAATCATAAGACCCACTTTCTTAGTTGGGAAGCAAATGAAGCAGTCAGGTAACTGCTGTTATTTACATTTGCTTCTAGGGAAGCCTGACTGAGGGATGGTATGTCCTCTGTACAGGACTCCTGATGGCCATCTTGGGGAAACCTCAGACATTGAGTACTCTGAGATTTGGGGTGATCATCTTAGATGCAGGAAAGCTTTATATAGCTCCTGCTGGGTCAGTCCTGCAAGGTGGGAGTAGGTAGCGAAAGGAACCTATCTTGTTGAACAATTATGCCTAGTGCAGGGAAGAGCTCCTCCCACATAGGGATAGTTTAGGAACATTCTGGATCCTGCTTTATTGTTCCTGGACTGGTTGGAAAGCACCCAAACTCTGCTGTTTAGATTCCAGTGAGGCAGATTTCTATGCACTGCTGAAAGTCTTGTTTACAAAAGCTTTGACCTCTGAAGAGCTTTTCAGATGGCATTTGACAGGTAGTGGGGAGGCAATATGTCACCTCTTAACCACCTGTTTAACTCTTAAAGGCCTGCACCATGTGCTGCAAACACGTGCATTGCATGCAGTTGCAGCACGGTTGCAGCGCAGCCCATTCACCCGAATGGGTCACGCTTAGCAGGCAGTACTGCCTGCCGAACATGAGGTATATGTTTTCTGTGAAGGAAAGCATATAGCCCCAATAAGCTGCCTTTGCAGCTTTAGGGGGAGGCAGTTGGGGAGGATCAAAAGGAGGTTAAGTTGTCTATTTTTACTGCTCCACAACCAGGGGCGGACTGACCATTTTGAAACTCGGGCTCTGCCCGAGGGCCCGGGGTCAGTAGGGGGCCCCATGAGATGCCCCTGGTACCTTTTTCATAGGCTTTTTTGAGTTTGGGCAAGGACACAGGGGCCCCTGTCCGCAACTACAAATGTAACGTTAGCCTGCAAGAAAAGCTAAGTAACCTCCCTCATCTGGGTCATTGAAAACACAAGCTTTTAGCAGCCAGACCCTGTAAGTAATGCAGATATTTCATGCCTTGGCCATTACGTGCCTTGCCTTTAAGAGCTGTTTGAACATTTCTTGTCATTTTTCCCTTCCAATCTAAGGAAACTGTTTTCATCTGATCCTTCAGCACCATAATCACATGCAAGCCTCACCCACATTTTAACATGGTGGTAGGAGTGACTAGAGGAGTGACTAGAGCACCCTATGAATTGGCCTTGGCATTAATGACAACATTTAAAGGAACAAATGTCTCCTTGGCAGATTAGGTTGAGAGAATTGAGAATTCAGCCAGCTTATTCCATATTCTTAAATCCCTACTGGATCACGCCTTCAATTTGTTGGAAGGTGGGGCCTGCCGAGCTGTTCTGGTTCTGCCACAGAAAGAGACAGACACTACAGCAGCAATTGTGTCCAGTTTAGAGAGCTTGTATGGTGAAAATATCCCTATGGCTAAACCATGATTTTATACCCTGAATGAGTGGGATTGGGAGACTGTTCCACAATATGCTGTGGCTTTGTAGAAACTAGGGTGCTGGCTGGAAGAGAGGACAAGACTTAGTTCAGACTGGCTCCTACGTGATCAATTCATTTTTGATGTCTAGTCTGGCCTTGAGTGATTGAGTAAAAACTGAAAGCACATTGAAATTTGCTGTTGTTTTACAAGAGGCAGTTGAACAGAAGTAAGAGGAACTAGAACATGAGAGGCCAGAAGGGAAGGAATTTGGCTGTCTGCAGCCTCACTTAGGCAAGAAATATTCACTGCTACACATCGGTTCAGTTGGCCCTCATATGGGGACAACCTCCTGTGGAAAGACCATGACATTGATCAGAGATGTTGTCAAGACAGATGCTTGGAACACATTGCCAAGAACTGTTGAAGAGAAAAAGCCAAGCCTGTTTTACAAACACATTGAAAATAAGAGTTTCCCTTGGCAGGAAGGCATCCTGTACAAAGCACATTCACATGGGACACTAGGTCAGAGATCACTACTATAGCCTTGCTTTCTACCAGTAACATTTCAGGCTGTCTCCAAGACCAGATGCCTCTTGGCTCAACCTTTATAGCCACCAATAATTTACTTATTCCATTGGTAGGGGTCACCTGGATGTTGGCTTAGGTCTTTAAACAGACTATTGAGTGGAACAGGGTGGGGGTGACCTGGGAGGCTTCCTTCCCCAAGATCCCAGTGGTGCTCAGCATGAATGCTCTGTGTGAACTGGATCTTTCCTGCCTTCTATACATCACAGGTGACAGAATAGTCAGAAAGGCAGCTTCAGAATCAGGTTAACACTTATTGAACTCTTGAGATGCAAAGCACCCAGTGCACAGAAAAAGTTGGAGTCACATGCCTCCTGTCCCATCACAGAGTGACAATACCCCCTTGCCAAAAATTGGAGTACCTGCTTCCAATCCAAGGGGAACCACAATGATAGTAAAATCAAGACACAATCTACAAATAGAAGGCGAATGGCTGAAAGCCAGGACATTGTCTGTTGTACAGCAAGTTAGGGCTCATTAACACCAGAAAGCAGTGCTGGAAACCCATGTTCCATGCTCGTTTCCTACACCATGTTCAAAATGCACTGAATGTGCAATCTGCTTTGAGTGTCAATGTATTCCTAATGACACCCCAATTGGTTATTGCACTGCAAATAATTGCACAGGAATCACACAGGAATGGGAACCACATTCCTGTGTGAATCAGGTGTGAACTAGCTCTTTGTCCAGTTTGTCAACTTGAAGTTCACCCCTGTTCATGCGCCCTCTGACGTGCCTATTGTGGACCAAAAAGCTACATCGCAGATCCCTGTCTCAGGCTAGAAGCTGGCTGTGCCTCCTTACAGACTTCCTTTCAGGACCTACATTTGCTACAGTTTCTGGAGCTGCTGTTACTTCCGGTGCAAAAGATGACTTCTAATCAGATGAAAACACTTAAGCAGTTGGTCCAGAAACATATGCTAGAATTCTCCAGGGACCTGAGAACTACAGCTGTACCTCAGCTCTCGATGTCCCTATCCATATGGGGAAAGAAGCCATCAATGAAAGATACTGAAATATATGCTGGCCGATCACTAAAAAGAGTGGGAAATTTGAAAAAGTTTTACTTTTGACTGCTGGTGATTGTTGGTGCTTGTAAAGAGAGGGCGCAGCGCTAAGGATGATACAATTACCTCTGATAAAGAAACATATAGCAACCAATGTAAAAATGTGTGACTATTATGTGCTAAACATCGCGCAAAAAAAGTCCTTAAAAATAACAAACCGGTGATTCAAAACGTGCGTCTTCCGGTGATCAAAATCAATTGAATCATGCACTCACCAGATGCATAATTCAAATATGCATGTAGATAATATCCCGATATCCAAGCGAAGTTATCTCAAAGTCGGATATGGCATCATAAGATCATCGTCTAGGCACATCTGTCCGTCCGAGTCCTCCTTATTGATCGTGTGTTTCCACACTGAAACACCTCTCAGCTGTCTTCCCAGGTGGCTCTGCGGGTGGTGGACTCAACAGGGTCCGAAGAAAGAAAGCCAGGATGGTGTGATATTGTTTTAAACGGAGAAATTTATTGATCCAAAACAAGACAAGGACTGAACAAACAAAACTGACCATAAAAGGTGTACAAAGATGGCCGCCGCTCCATGCGGTGGCGTGATGTCTGGGGTATGCTGCTCTTACCCTGACGCGTTTCGTGCTAAATGCACGTATTCATAGGGAGTGTGTCAGCTGATTTTTCTTTGATTGTTGGTGCTTGTAGTTGTTTTATTTTCTCTTTAGGTCTTGCTAAAAGATTTTACTTTTTTAAATCCCTTTTTCTTCACTTTTTAAATAGTATTTTTTTTCTTCCTTTCCTTGTCTTCCTTCACTCTGCTAATTAAGGGAAGGGGTTAATTGGTCACAGGTGATACAGGTCCTATATAATTTGCTGTAGAGATCACTCTGAGATTGCTCATTTCTGAGCTTGCCTGTATTTTGCTGGACCTTTGACTAAGTGGACATTTGATAAGTAGAGTTAAAAAACCGGAGTTGAAAACAGGAGATTATAACAGGAGTCTACTAAACTGTAAGTGACAACTGATCTTTCCTGTTAATATTGTAACTGGGATATGTGTGCTAGCAGGGTTGAGGGTTTTGTGCAGTGCACATGTATGCAGCAATGGAGCAACAGCTCCTGGATGGATAGCGCTGCGACAGATGTGAGTGGCTTGCCCTTCTGGAATCTCACGTTAGAGGTCTGGAGGAGAAAGTTACAACACTGGGCAGAGCTATCAACCTTGAAAGGGGTCTTCTGCTCTCTGAGCAGGTAGCTAATGGGATTGATGTGGAGGGCGGATGGGCTCATCAGGATTATCAGGTAGGAAGATGGGTTACTGTAATGAGAGGGAGTGGTAGGGGCTCACAGAAAAGGAAGGCTGGCCCTGGGTTTGAGCACCCAAACAGATTTGCCAGTTGGGTGAAGATGTATGGGTGGTAAGCTCAGGGGTGGCAGCCCTGGATATCACTGCTATCCCTAACAGCCGGGAGGGCAGACCATCTGGGAGGGGTGGTGAGGGTAGTGCAGGAAGGCCTAGACAGCTGGTGGTAGTAGGGCATTCTATGATCAGAAGGACTGATAGAATAATTTGTTGCCAGGATCTCCTCAACCGAATGGTTTGCTGTCTTCCTGGTGCCAGGGTTCGGCATGTGGTGGACCGGGTTGATAAATTACTGGGAGGGGCTGGGCATGACCCAGCTGTCTTGGTTCATGTTGGAACCAATGACAGAATACATGGAAGGTGGAGGCTCCTTATGAATCAAATTAAAGAACTAGGCTGCAAGTTGAAGGGAAGGACCTCCAAGGTGATATTCTCTGAAATATTACCTGTGCCATGCGCAACTCAGGAAAGACATGTGGAGATTAGAGAATTTAATGCATGGCTGAAGACCTGGTGTAAGAGGGAAGGATTTGGGTTTCTAGAGCACTGGGCTGACTTTTCATTGAAGTGCAACCTATATGCTAGAGATGGTCTGCACCTAAATGGAAGGGGGTCTACTGTGCTGGGGAGAGGTTTATGGGAAGACTGGAGGAGTATCTAAACTTGGATCGAGGGGGTAGGGAGAATTAGATTATAACGGGGTAGACAGATCAGACAGGGGTCAGTACTTATTGGTGGGTGGAATGGGGAAAGATGGGGGGAAGGCTATGGCAGATGATAAGAAGGTTCCCATGTTACAAAGAACCAGTGGAATTGGTACCATTTGTATGAAAATAAAAAATATGCAAAATATGTGTGAACAAGGTGTCAATCAATTAAAGTGTTTGTTCACCAATGCCAGAAGTCTGCCAAGCAAAATAGGTGAGTTGGAAGCTTTGTTACATGAAGAGAGCTATGATTTAATTGGTATTGCTGAATCTGGGCTTCATTCTTCGCATGACTGGCTATGTTCTCTTTTGGAGAGACAGGGTAAATAAAAAAGGTGGTGGTGTCTGTCTGTATGTGAAAAGTGATCTCAGAGCGAGTGTGAAAGAGGACCTAGTTGATTGAGAGTGTGATGAGGCTGAAGTATTATGGGTGGAACTGCACATGGGGGTGCGTAATACAAAGGTAATCATTGGAGTTTGTTATAAGCCTCCCAGTGTTAATGAGGAGGTGGAAACTCAGCTCCTTGCACAGATCGAAAGGGCTGGGACAGTGATAATAATGGGGGATTTTAACTACCCGGAAATCGTCTGGAGTAATGGTACTGCAGGAACAGTTAAAGGGTAAAAGTTTTTAAACCTACTACAGGACAATTTTATGGTACAGTTCATAGAGGCTCCTACTAGGAATGATGCTCTGCTGGACCTGGTAATCTCAAACCATGCAGAGTTTATTACGAATGTCCATGTAAAAGAACATCTGGGTAGCAGTGACCATAACATGATTTCATTTATTGTTAGCTGTAAACAGCAAGCACATACAGAAAAAAAAAATGCTCAATTTCAAGAGAGGTAATTTTCCAAGGCTGAGAGCTGCTCTCGAAGACTTAGACTGGGAGGGAATATTGGCATTGATGAACACAACACAGAAATGGGAGTTCTTCATAAAGACTGTATGTGAACACACTGCAATATATATTCCCATGGGCAACAAGTTTAAAAGGCTAAAAATCAAACCTATGTGGCTTACGACCAAAGTTAAAAAGGCTACAGATAATAAGAAAAGAGCTTTTATTCAATATAAAAATGAAGGAACACTATCATTGTTTAAACATTACAAAGAATATAACAGAATATGCAAAAAGGAAATAAAGGCCGCAAAAATTTAAAATGAACAACAGAATAAAAAAGATAGCAGAACCAACCCCCAAAAATTCTTCAAATATATTAATAGTAAAAAGGTTTGGTCCGAGCATGTAGGACCTTTACAAAATAATCTAGAGTGGGTGACTGGGGACAAAGAGAAGGCAAATTTATTTAACACCTTCTTCAGCTCTGTATATACAAAGGAGCATGGGGCAGCTCTTGTCCATAATGGGCATGGTATTTACACATCTCCAAATGATCCACATTGGCTCACAATTGATATGATCCAAAAATATTTAGACAGAATAAAGACGAATAAAGCACCTGGACCGGATGGTATACACCCACAGGTCCTAAAAGAATTGAGCTCTGTCATTTCAAAGCCATTGTTTCTAATTTTTAGGGACTCTTTAATGACTGGCATAGTACCGCTGGATTGGTGTAAGGCCAATGTGGTGCCAATATTTAAAAAGGGGTAGAAATCTTTACCAAGTAATTATAGACCTGTTAGTTTAACTTCTATAGTGGGGAAGATACTGGAGAGTTTAATAAAAGACCACATAGATGAGTTCTTGCTGGAAAAAAATATTTTAAGCAACAGACAGCATGGATTCATGAAAGACAGAAGTTGTCAAACAAATCTGATTTCTTCTTGAGGGGGTGAGCAAAACCTTGCACAGAGGTGTGGCAGTGGATGTGGTATACTTGGATTTTGCAAAAGCGTTTGACACAATTCCCCACACATGGCTAATTTGTAAGGTAAAGTCTATGGGCTTGGAAAAATCCATATGTAAATGGATATAAAACTAGCTAAAAGATTGTATACAGAGAGTAGTGGTTAATAATTCATACTCTGAATGGTCTAGGGTTGCCAGTGGTGTACCCCAAGGTTCAGTGTTGGGACCCTTACTTTTTAATATATTTATAAACGATATAGGGTCTGAGATTAAAAATCCCATTTCAGTCTTTGCAGATGACACCAAGCTGAGCAGTGGAATAACGTCCTTACAGGATGTCTTCAACTTACAAGCTGACCTCAATGCTCTGTTTAATTGGGCAACTATGTAACAAATGAGAATTAATGTTGATAAATGTAAGGTTATGCAGTTGGGGGTTAAGAATATGCATGCATCATACATACTTGGGGGGAGGGGGTACAACTGGGGGAATCAATGGTGGAGAAGGATCTGGGGGTTCTGGTAGATCACAAGCTTAATAATGTCATGCAATGCCAAGCTGCAGCTTCTAAAGCGAGCAAAATCCTCTCTTGTATTAAAAGAGGTATAGACTCCAGAGAGAGAGAGATATCATATTACCCCTGTACAAATCATTAGTAAACCCTCATCTGGAATATGCAGTTCAGTTTTGGGCACCAATTCACAAAAAGAACATTGGGGAACTTGAGAAAGTACAGAGAAGGGCAACTAAACTGATACGAGGCATGGAAGAGCTCAGCTATGAGGAAAGATTGGAGGAACTGAATTTATTCTCTCTTGAGAAGAGGAGATTAAGGGGGGATATGATCAACATGTATAAATACATCAGTGGTTCATATAGTGAACTCGGTGTAGAGCTATTCACCCTGAGGTCAACACAGAGGACAAGGGGGCACTTTTTACGTCTGGAGGAAAGGAAATTTAATCTCCAAACACGGAAAGGTTTCTTCACAGTGAGAGCTGTGAAAATGTGGAATAGACTCCCTCAAGAGTTGGTTCTGGCCAGCTCAGTGGATTGCTTCAAAAAAGGCCTGGATTATTTCTTAGATACACAGAATATAACTGGATACTAATATTTATAGGTAAAGTTGATCCAGGGAATATCCGATTGCCTCGTGGGGGATCAGGAAGGAAATTTTTTCCCAGCAGGTGCAAATTGGATCATGCTTTGCTGGGGTTTTATTGCCCTCCTCTGAATCAACTGTTGGTATGGGATTATAACTTTTTTTGGTCTTTTGTCTTCTTTTTAGCCAGACTAACTATGTAACTATGTAACTATACCTAAAGCTCTGTGTCAAGAAGTTAATAATCTGCAACAGTATATACTCCAAAAAGCTGCAGTCGCTTGGTAGCTCCAATAGTTTTCATCAGAAAAAAAAGAGGGTAACTTACATTCTTTTGAGGGCTATCACAGACAAAATATTTTTACTCATCATATGCATATCCTCTACCTCGGAAAAAGGAGTTCTTCATGCCCTTGGGACAGGCCCAATAATTTTCAACACATAATCTGGCCAGTGAATACTGGCAGGTCCCTGTAAAAGAAGGCAACTGGGTTAGTTTTATTGAATGAGTTTAATCGAAGTTTGACTTGACCAATGCCCCCAGCACTTTTCAAAGACTGATGGAACATTATCTTGGAAACTTAAACTTTGATTTGGTCCTGAGCTACCTTGATAACATCTTAAGATTCTACATCACTTTAGAGGACCACCTTGAATATCGATATCAAGCCCTTACCTAACTGACTCAGTACGAGCTACACTCCTTTGTTGGTGGAATATTACTGGAAGTTTTTTGTTAATGTTGTACAGACTGCAGCTCCACTCACCCAGTTATTGTGTGGACAGCCAATTTAAAGGGTAAATATTCACCTTGCATTTCTGTCAACTGGCAGGCTGCTCAAGATGAAGCCTTTGAAAAATTGACCAATGCTTCCATCCTGGCATATGCTGACTACTATAAACCCTTCATTTGCTGGAGTACACTCTTTACTGAACGCAATCCAGCCAACTATAGTGAACTTGAGTTTCTAGCTGTGGTCTGGGCCATCAGTGAGCACCTACTGAGCAGGCATGTGGCTATCTACAAACAACAATTCACTTACTGCCAAACTTGGGGCTTTAGAACAGTTCTGGGTAGCCCAGCTAGTCTGGTTTGATTATACCATCCACTTCAAACTTGGGCATTTAAATAGTAACTCTGATGCACTTTCTTTGTTTTCCCACAATCAACAGTGACATTGAAGAGTTTTTGACTAAATATGAGGTTGTCCCCTCCACGGTTGATTTCTGGGAATCTCACACGTTATCAACCTGAAACTCATACTCTAAGGGAGTGGACAGAAAGGCAAAGGTGATATTCTGATATGTCCCAGCTTATGGAATACTGGTCGAGAAATCAGAAGCTCAATATTGGGAACATATTTAACTGTTCAACATTTTGACATTGTGACAATTGCTGAAACAATGGGATAATCTTGATTGCTTGATAAGTCTCTAGTGTGAGAGGACATGTATTCATAGTGAGCAGGGAGACATTCATCAGTTGATAATTCCCCAATCTTAGCTCTGTTTGGTTTTGCATTGCACTGGGGGACAGTTCAGAATTGAGTAGGTGGAGGCATTAGTCTGCAGATAGTGAGTTATCCACATGGGTGCACAAAGCATGTGAGGTTTGCAAGAGCTGTGTCATTCATAATGGGAAAACAGAGAATATCAATCCAATTGTCATGAACACTGAAAACCATTTGAGCTGCTAAGGACTTTCTCACTGTAGCTGAAATGTGATTTGGGCCCTGTTGTGCTGTTGCGTTTTGTGGACCCCTTTTCAACATTTACTATTTTGGTGCCAACAAATGTCTGTTACTACAACCAAGCTTTTCTTGAAACAAGTAGTGCATATCTAAATCTACTAGTCTATCTAACATTGCATTCTCCAAACAGTGCTGTGGTCCAAGGGTGGCTCCATTGCTCCTCCATAAATAGAGGAGTCACCCTAACACAGGAAAAGTGTTACTGGCTGAATCGCCAGCTGAAAATAAAGGTAAAAAAACTAAAACCAGAAAACTAATGAACCACATCTAAGGATTGTTTAGCTTGCTGTATATTAAATATTTGTTTTGGGTTTAATACCACTTCAACCTTAGAGAGGAACTTCACCCCCTTGGATAATTTTGTTCTAAACCACCTCTTACCTTGTCTTACTTTGTTAGGCTGAAATAGCATGCTCACTTGTCTAGCAAGTCTAGTGCCGTCCTGCTGTTGTTGAAAGAGTCGCACAATGGGGTTGATTTACTAAAGGTAAATATACTGTGCATTGCAAGTACATTTGCTTTATATCCGAGTGGAAGCCCTGAAATGAGGCGAAGCTCTGCTGATTTCTTTCATCCAATCATGTGCAAGCACAAATGCTGTTATTTTATTTTCCTTGCATGTTCCCCTCAGATCTAGAGCAACTGCACTTTCAGTGCACTTGGAGTGCACATGTAGTGCACATGCAGTGCACAGCCTATTTGCCTTTAGTAAATCATCCCCATTGGGTTACATGCTGCCATGCTCTTTGCTAACATCATCAGAAGGCCAGCTGCCTTTTCCGGTTTCTAGCAACCAGCCTCTTGATGACACTCCACTTTGTATGTGATGTGTGTTCTACATAGCTCCGAAGCCTCCTGGGATACATAACAGTATTCCAGGCAACTTCAGGCATGATGGAGGCATAATTTTGTTGTTGTGATTTGCTAAAAGGATGGAGTGGATGGCGTAAGATGTATGAGAGTTGTAAAAGTTAGTGAAGGTCTGCTTTAACTCTTTAGTGACTGGCAAGGATACAAGAGAAAGCTGGCTGGTTTAGGAATAGTGAACTTCTGGGTGAGCTTTGCAGGTGATAGTTACATTATTATATTGTATGGTGTCTAATAAAAGATAATGTCAAATATCTGTTAAGAACACCTACTTTCAGTGAAAAAGCTGGAATGCAGAACATGTAAGAGAATAAGCACAGCAACATCACCTGCCAATATCAGGAAAAGATCCAGTAGCATGTATCCTTTCCAATTCATACAGAGCTAAACTTCCAAATTCCAAATGATTTTGGACTAGTTTATATTTTCAAATAGTTGGAGATACAGTTAAAAGTGTTTTGCAGAAAACTGTGTTTGTTTAAAATTCTCTTCCCTTTGGCTTTACTTTGGCAAACGTGATAGACACACTGTGGTTAATTTACTACATAGTTATACATTGGTAGTTGGTATGGTTCAATAAAGACACCAGTCCATCTAGTTCAACCTGTGTCTGTGTGTGTATGTATTTATGTCACTACTATTTGCCATATATTTGTATATTATGTTCACTATTATGCCCATCTAAACGTTTTTTTGAAATGATAACACTACCTGCTGATACCACCAACTGTGGAAGGGAGTTCCACATCCTTACTGCTGTAACAGTAACAAACTCCTTACTTAGATTAATGTTAAACCTGTCCAATTTAGTTTTTTATCATCAGCAAACACTGGAATTGAACTATTTATACCAACCTCAATATAATTTATGAACAAGTTAAACAGAACTTGCCCCAGCCAAGATCCTAGGGTACCCCACTTACAATTCCAGAACATTCATAAGATACGCTATTTATCACCATCCTTGGGACACTCTTCTGTAACCATTTTTCTATCCAGGTACATACACTATCATCAATGGCAACAGACCTCAATTTGTAAATAAAGCATTTATAGGGTACTGTAATGAACCACCTGGCGGGAGCTCTAGCAACCCACAGGATAGGATTCCCCAGAGCACAGAGTCTAAGTCCCAGTCTGCTTGTTCACCAGGGCCCCTGATGGTGGGGATGGACTTGGAGCAGCCCGAGACCAGGTCGCGGCCCCTGAGTACACCCACATGTGGTAGAGGGGTCCGCCAGAGGTATCTGCAAGATGAGAGCCTGATGTGAAGAGGTGGATGGGCCCTAGCAGGACGGATGGATGGATGAGCAAAAGCATGGTCAGACAGACCGAGTCAGTAACCGTGGGAGCAGCGAGGTACAAGGCAGCGAGCAGAGAATAGTCGGGTCACACGCCGGGTCAGTAACAGAAGATCAGATCCAATGGGGGGCATCCAAGAGAGAGGTCAGGCAAGCCAGGGGTCAAAGCAGGAGAATACAGCACAGTCAGGGACAATCAACGCTCAGCAACGATCAAAATAGCAAGGAGTACAGGAGCAGGAACACAGGATAGACCAAACGGCAATCAGTGTCAGCACAGGGCGGATTTAAATACCGTGCCCTGTGCTGTCATTGGTCCCAGGCGTGCACCCGCGGCCCCGAGTGCGCATGCGCGAGTTCCGTCTCCGCCGCGGCCGGCCAGGACCTAGTGCCCGCACACCAGCGCACGCTGGCACACTGAGCCTGCGCTGAGCCACAAGCCGCGGCGGATCCTGACAGGTACTGTATAATTGCTATGGTGAAGTCCAGATACACCACATCCACAGACCTTACTTTATCTAGCTTACAGCTCACCTCCTCATATACTCTCAATAGGTTGGTCTGGCAAAAACATTCTTTCATAAATCAATGCTGGTTACTACTAATGATACTATTTTCATCAGAAAATTCTTTTATATGGTTCCTTATCATCCCCTTCAATAGTTTACATACTATTGATGTTAGGCTGACTAGTCTGTAGTTTACAGGTATAAATATCTTGTCCCTTTTTTGAATACTGGTACTAAGGTAGCTTTTTGCCAATCAGCTGGTACCCTTCCAGTCAGTAAGCTTGCTTAAAGATTAAGAATACCAGACTAGCTATAACATGGCTTTTTTAGGTTTTTTGAAGACTCAAGTGTAAGCTATCTGGTTCTCATGATTTATTTACATTAGGTTGTTTAAACCTTTTTTGAACACTGGCTTCTGTTAGCCGCAAGGGTACATTCCATTTTGTGTTTAATAATACTATCTTGTTTATTATACTCCTCCTTTTCCTTTGTATAAACTGAGGTTAATAGTATATTTAATACAGTTGCATTCTCCTTGCAAACTATAACTAAGTTCCCTTGATTATCCTTTCTTGGGTCAATATGCTTTCACCTCGTCTTGTTACTGTTAATATATTTAAGACATTTTTGGTATTTTTTTACTCTCCTCTGCTTTGTGTCTCCTCTGGTCTATTTTAGCTGCTCTGATCCACACTGTTACATTTCTTATTACTTTCTAGATAGTGTTGGAATGCTGAAGGTGACCCTTTGGACTTATATTTTTTAAAGTAAAGTTTTTTTATTGTTAATATGTCTTTCTATGTTAGAATTTGGCCACCCAGGTTTAACTTTAGTTCTTTTATATTTGTTGCTCATTGGAATGCACTGGCTAATGTCATTATTTAATATATTGTTAAAGCACTCCAATTTTTCCTCACTGTTCTTTGTTTTGAGCATTTTATCCCACTTAATGTTGTGTGGTATGGAACGCAGCTTAGTAAAGTAGGCTGTTTTGAAATTTAGTGTTTTTTTCCTAAACACGTGTTTCCTTTTGCTATGATTTATGGTCAACATAATTGCTCTGTGATCGCTGCTTCATAAGCT